>NW_018127885.1:3730005-3761359 GCF_001952655.1 Monopterus albus
CATTCCATTGCTGCATCATTATTCGCTCTTCTCCTGGTTTGCACTCGCCCCCAGAAGCAGACTTCGCTGTGACACAAATCAGTGGGTGTTTTATCACATACTGCAATTAGGATGAATCAATTCAGGTGTGAGACTATGTGCAAACAAAAGGAAAGAAAGTAATACAGCAGAGCGTTTCTCGTCTTCATTGACCTAGGCTTTGACAGGGACAGGGGTGAATGTAATATATAGGACCAGCTAATAAAGGATCCTTGCCTCTTACTTACACATCACCTATAGTATATATGATGTTTTGTGAATAAAAACATTCAAAGCCAACTCAGTTTGCTATAAAATGAGCATAACAATGAACTAAAATAGCTGCAGATTCGTTTTCTGGTGAGTTGCGACTGTTTCAGCTATAGTGCTGTATATTACAAATTCTACTGAAATGCCAAAAGACTTTTTTATATATTTTTTCCATAGCTGGATATAAAGGCAAAAGTTCAAATCTTCACACTGACACAATTCGTGCAAAACACAAAGAGTTTTTTGTGCTGGAGATTCACAGCTCATCCACAGGCCCATTGTGAGCCAGAGTAGAGAACGGCTGAGAAGCAAATTTTCTATGAAGTTGAAGTCGTGAATGAGTCCGCCTGTGACTGTGGCTCTGTCATAGCCATAAGTTCCTCTCCAATAGACCCTCTCCTTCCCTGAGTTTTTCCTTCATACAAAGTTGGAAAGACGAGCACAAAGAACTAGGAGTGAAAGCACTGCACGAGCTCTCTTCTATACAGGCTGGTGTGGAAGCCTCACAGAGTCTTTGTCATTCAGCTCCTCCACAGATACAACAGATGCTCTTTTCTAGACAACACATGGACTTACAGCCCCCCCCCCCCATCTTTACAGAAAAAAAATGTTTGTTTTTGTGGAAGTTTTAACACTGTAAATTATATCAGATAGGTCCATCTAAAAAGCCAAAAGTTACCTCTGATAAGTATTTGCTAAAGATTATTGTGGGCCTACAGGTAAAGCAACAGTCGCTTTAGTATCTGTGAGTAGCGGAAGTCACTTCAGAGAATAAGTACTGCAGAAACCACATGATGAAACCCGGGAGGGTAATTATAATCTCAGATCTTACAGTAATGTGAGAGCATGTTTTTCACTTGGATCCTCATGCAAACACTCCAATGCAGCCAGCTACTCATTATTAGCTCCACCAAGGAGGTTATGTTTTTACTGGCGTTTATTGGTTTGTTCATAGTATAACTCAAAAGGCAATGAATGGATTTAGATGATTTTCTTGAGGGGTAGGATATAGCCCAGAGAACAATCCATTAGATTTTGTTGGATCTAGGAATTTTTTTCAAGGATTTCTCACCAGAGCCAATTTCAGTTTTTTTTTCTTTGCATGCAACTCCATCCACAATGGCAGTGGTCATCAAGTGACGGACTGTAAAAAGCCAGGAGGTTTGCGCTCTCTGAGTGCTGTCTACAGGAGTTGGCCTTGGTTTCAGGCATGGCTGGGTCTAAGTCTGAGAGAAGAGAAACAACCCACTTATGTGACTGCTGAATATTATTTATTTTATTACCTTTCCTACATCAATAAGCAGGTCTACAAATATAAACAATATCTCCATTGATAATCACTAGCAGATTTGAGAAGCTCCCTGCATTGAATTATGTTTGTTTACTACTAAATATTAAGAAATGAAAATGGCCAAAAAGCAGCTTGCCAAGGACTCTAAACATGGACAATTTAATAGAGACTAGGGAAAGCAGGCGCCATCTGGAGAGGATACAGCTCTAATGATTGACTGCAATACCAGCAGCAGCACAGAGCCAGAGAACCACTGCTGTGATTACTGCACCAGTTTGTCACACAACAACTGAGGAGGTGGATGGACACGAAACTAAGCAGTACTGGTCCATACCTGATCAGATCAGTTTGTTTAAACCAGTCTTCCAAAGTCTGAAGCAGAATGGCCCTTGAGAACGCAACAGAGTGTGGATGAGAATTCAATTAATGATATACATACAGTAGATGCTTCAATTTTGTAGCTTTTATCGGATTATTACCAGAATAAATGACTGTGTGTGTTCTCATGCATTGTAGAAATGAGGATGCCGATCATGCAGAGTACAGATAAAGGCAGGAGATGTTCTGAAACAGATACACCTGAGCTACCTGGAGCCACAGCCACGATTTCCAACTGTGAGGAGCAAGCTCTTTACAGATGCTTTGAACATGTTCAGTGCAGTAATCATATGGCAATTACTGTACTGTACTGAACATGCACCCATATGATACAGTCCCCTTACATCTGATGCCAGGTTTCTGTTTTTTATTAAATCAATTCATGCTTTATAGTTTTTAAAAACATGCAGTGTTCTCCAGTCAAACAAAAAAAGTGCAACACTTTTTATGCAGTGTGAATGGCAAAACATTCCTGACCTGGTAAAGTGAGAGGAAAAATATAATAAAAAAATAAAGTAACTTAAGTTAAATTATAATGAAAACCAGTAACATATTTATTACAAATATAATTCCTTATTCTTAAAAGTACCAAATCTAAACCATCGCCTCACATTGCTATAGGGTGTTTCATGGCCAGCCCATTAAACTGAGGTCCCACAAAAACATTAATGATTCTCTGGCAGCAAGACATTTTAGACTCTTTCTGCTTTGGCAGTATGCGTGAACAGAAACCGAAATGGTGATGCATGTGCAAAATCTCTGCCTTATTTATACAATCAACAATTACTGTGAGAATAAAAACTGCCATTCTGGGATATAAGGTAGATTAGTATGGCAACGCTAAAGAAAGCACAATAATTGTAAAGAATGACAATTAGATTTTAACAACCTGTGATGCTATTGAAAGTAACCCCAAAGCTCAAATGAAACAGCCAATAAAGCAGCAAGAAAATACTGAGGCTGCAGTAACCTCATAAATACACCAAACTGGCATTTACTTCACCTTATTATCTTGAGCCTCGTGGGCTAGTGTTATTGTGCATTTGAAGCATGCAGTTTGTCAGTGGCATTGAATGATAAGCTGGAAGTAATTCTGACCTCTCAGGACAATTGAAAATAACAGAATTAAAGCACGTGTGCATTGAGAAAATATCGAGTGGCTAAACTACCCAGTCCTGCTGCAATGACACTCCGAGCACAACATCAGCCTTTTATCTCTGTCTGATTTAAAGCAAGGTCAGTTTCCCGCAGGACCACAGTATGTCTACAATCACCGTTAAGTTTTCCTGGAACACACATGGTCCAGTGGTGGCTCCTGTAATAGAAAACAAGGCGATGGTGTTTTGGTTGTTTGTGTATTCTGAAAACCTAGGAACTATCCTTCTGTTCATGTCGAGTCATGTCAAGGTCAGGTGTATTATTTACATCATGTGGATGTTCTTCTACATTTAATGAATGTAGCTCATGTTAGGTCATACAGAGCCCTAACGGTACACAAGAAAGAGAGACTCAATCAATACATCTTTATTATGAAGATGAAACAAACTTAATTTACATCAAACATAAAGCAAATTATTGTACATCTATTTAATAGCCCAGGGCTGTAATCTAAGTAGCACATGGAGCCACAGAGACATCATTCTGCCAGCTGCTATCACCACATTAACATAAAGAGAATATGATTATTCTTATTCTATGAGTGTTAATCTGATTACACTGATGCAAAAATTCATAAGACTGACAAAATTATAGAGAATGTAACAATACAAACATTACAGTATTGCTTCTTATTACATCTCAATTTCACTTAATAGATATAAAAGTAACCATGCCCTCTATTATATTTCCAATTGCCTGCCTTTTAATGCCTTGCAGAAACTATATTCTATTTTTTATCAAGATGTCCTCGTGCTCATTTCCTTGCAGAGAACACCCAAAGGATCTGGAGTCTACGTGCACACAATTTGAATAGTTAATAAGTCAAAGGCTTTCACCTCCATGCTTACCATTTTCTCCAAGTCTTTTATAAATTAATTCATAATTGCTCCTGCAGGATAAAGCACTGACAACGTTATGAACTGACCCTTGGTATTTAAAGTTCACCAGGATTACTATGAACAAAGTGACACATTATAAGTGGCTTGCAAAGTATTATTCATTTATTATTAATAGTGCTAATCGAGTAGTCAAGCAAATGTAAAATAAAAAGGCATCAAATCTGCACTCTAAATTCAGAGCCACTCACCATTAACACTGACTGATTTTTCCCCATTCTCATGAATCTTGTCCCTTGACCCACTCTTTGGTCTACAGGCTTTGCTCCTGGACTACACACTCTGCTGTAATGTAATTTATGGATGCATATACTGACAGAAATTATGAATGGTGCCCTTGTCATGGAGCGGGAGAGGGAAGCTCCTCTTACACTAAAAATACCCAGCAAAGTAGAGCATCCTCCTTTAGCACTGTTTCATAAGAAATCACAGGAGAAGCGGTGCAATACACAAAACCATTTCTTCCTAATCTTACAAGACAGTGGCATTAACTAATACCTACACTACACTTATATGGCAATAGATTAAAAGAAATTGTACTAATTCTGAAATTGTAATGCAGTACTTTAGTTTAGACAACAAATCCCTCAGTCAAGTGAAAAATGCTAAAAGTGAGTATAGATAATACAGTACTTTAGATTAGACAACAAATCCCTCAGTAAAGTGAAAAATGCTAAAAGTGAGTATAGGATGCACTTGGCTCAATTATGTTACTAACAACATTTTATTGGTTTAGGCAGTCCAGTCTTAGAGTCACTACAACAAGTTTTATAACACAGAGAACCATTCAACCGTCCCTCTTCTGTCATTTAGAGATGTGAAGAATGAGCTATCTAATAGATGGAGACAGCAACGGCTACTAGAGGAGGAGAGCTCCACCCAGCAGCTCAGACTTCAGTCAGTCTCTCAGCCCGTCTTTCAGTAATTCACACAACACTGTGACTGCGATTCGACCTGGCGTCTAAGTCAGTCACTCACTGGGAGTGATTAATGGTGGCTGAGACAGATGTTGCCCAACATTTTTAACATATTACATATGCTAATGGGTCATGCCAATAACTTCGAAACAACAAAGGACTCAGCCCACGATGATTTCATTATCAACTACATTTTTAATCATACATCTCTTACACAGCATTTATAGTATGAGGCATGTGGTCCACTAGCCTACATCTGGTTTTGGACTGATAAAGATGCAAGACAAAGTGATGTAATGATGTGAAACAGGGAATGTGTTTGGAGTCAACAGTTCAGTGTTATGACTTTAAAATGTTTGCTAAACTAGAGAGATGACATATTGGTCTTACATGAGATATCAGTTAAAATTGGGAACATATTTTATGACATCATATTTTCCTGACAATTTTTTTACACATTTACCTCATACTTCATAAATTATTTGCAGTAGCTTTATTTTGACAATGATGTGATTGACAAGTAGCTTCGACCACTCAATCCACTGAGGTTTGCCTATTCCACACTTCTCACTACCTACCATATGGATGGTCTGATATCATCATACTTCAGTATGTTAAATCTGGAAACCATTTCTTCCCCACAATAACATTCAGAATATAACTTCAGCACAAATACCATGCACTTCTCAATGATTTACTGTTTATCTCACTTCATTTATCTTATAAAGCGCACCAGAGCTCACACCATCACATAAACCTCAACCACAGTACAGACGATAACAACCAACCTGGCTCCCAATTTTCCACATCAACAAACTACTGTATAAGCTGGATATTGTGCATTTGAGCCTCATGGTATCAGTATACTGTTTCAGGTACAGTGTATTTGACAGCAATGACAACAGTGACAGGAACCCCCCTGAACAGTCTGAGGTGAGTTTTGGGACGCTGGACATGATTTTCAAAGGATTCTCTACCTTCCCTCAAATGCATTTTGCACCTGTAGACATGCATGTAGTCTATCAAATGATGCACTAAACTGGAGGGAAAGTTTGCAACCTGTCTACAATCAGCTCCTTTATGAACATGGCTGGAATGCACAATTCACAGGGGGATACTATATATAATGAAATGTGATGATTGCACATTCTGCTGTATTTGCTGAGGTTCACCTGACTTGCAAGGGTCAGTTTAACACAGAAATGTTTCCATCCCTCAAGAGTAGTTGTGTCCATGAATATAAAATGAATACTGGGGTGATGAAAAGAAATGTGAATGATATCATACATAGATGTTGAAATAAAACTAAAAATATTGGGAACAATATACTGTAAATACATATCCAGAATGACTAACAAATGTATGTAATATCTCACCAGTGCATAGCATGACACAAAAATGGGAGCTAATATATTAATGGCACTGTTTTGACAGGAAATTATTTTATCAGTATTACCCAGTCAACTATATGATTTTAGCATCAACGTTTCAGAACTGCATCATTTAAGTTACTCTAATAGACTTTGTCATCCAGACTCAGGTTTCCTTTTATGACTTTTGTTCTCTCCTTTATCTGCAGAATCTGCAGCACGTGCAAAATGTGTAAGATGGCAAAGCTAATTTACGTTAGAATTTTCATCTGTTAAAATTGACTGTATGTTGTTCAGTGGCAGCACAAGAAATGTACCACATATATAGGCTCCATACACAGCCCACCAAAAATATGAGGTATATTTTAAGAGAGAGCAAAATCAAACCAAAATAAAGAGTGTCCTCCTATAGATTCTTTCAACCATGTCGCTCAAACCAGTAGGGAGACTGGTAATAAGCCTTCTGTTTCCACCCTGTGCTGCACTACAGTGTGTGTGGTGTGATAGCAGGACTATGTGCCAGCAATAGTATGACATAACTGAACTGCTATTTTGGTAAAGCAGATTAAGGAATAGTGAGAAAAGACTCCCCAGATGTGACATCAATTAGTGTAAGAATATGGCAGTGCAAGGCTCACAAAATCATTGCATCACAATAACAAAAGTCACAATTAAGATGCTAGCATTGTTCCTTGTATCTCAACATCAGTCTTAACGCCCCTATCACCCAACAGAATCAAACTGAGGTGGCATTTCCTTATAAAAAGCAACAGCTTGCAAGAGCTCTCTGCTAAACATTACTGTATTGTAACACGTAATCTGACAAAATGTGTGGCAAATGAACAACACAATGTTTTATTAACTGTATAACAAATCATGTGGTAGTTAATGTCCGACTGTAGCACAGGCAAATACAGTACAACATGCAGCGGCAAATGTGGGAGTTTGCATGAAAATTTTAAATCCAACAGACTTCATTGACTTCAACACTGTACTAAAATAGATCACCCTGCAGTGGGCTGTGAGCATGAGTATTTGATGACACTCTCACACCTCTGTCTCTCACAATCAGTAAATTCTGCTTGGAGTGTCAAGTCCTGGAAATCAGGTGACTCCATGTCTGTGCTGCCTCCCCAACACGAAGCATACTTCAGTAGCTGACTGCCTACTACCACTTGCATGCTGATTACAGTATCAAGAGCAGCGGAAAGAAACATACACGGGCTTCACTCCAAAGTGCAATACACTGAGGGACTCTATCAGCACTTTATATTCTCTGGCATGCTGTAGAGGAAGAACCCAGACACACAAAGGCAGAGATTCATTTCAAGCCGTTAGATAAGAGCACCATTAGCAAACATATCACTTAATTGCCAAATGTTGTTCCTATTTATTCTGCACAGGGTCTTGTGTTATTAGATGTACTGTCAGTAAACTTAGTGAAAGGCAACATTTACTGTACCAATATGGTAATCTATAACTGTATCAAATTGTTCTTGGTAACAATAAACTCCCCTGTTGATGGGGAGCAAAACGATGTTGCTGCATGGGAGGGGGTTCAGGAAGTGGCCATGTCGATGGCTCATTGTTTCCAGATCAGCAACTGTGCCCACATTTGCCACGATTGCTGCTGTGCCCACCTTTTCCTGGACATATAAGGCAGGACAGGAGCAGCAGCCACATCCAGTCTGCCCTCAGGCCCACGGCTGCAGCTGCTTACAGGGTCATTTGGATGTGGGGTATGCTCTGCAGTGATTTAAGGATTTCAGCTAAAGTCAGCTTTTAAATGTCAAGCAGCCAAGGTCAGAGAGAGAGAGAGAGAGAGAGAGAGAGAGAGAGAGAGAGAGAGAGAGAGAGAGCGCTTTGACAATGTTAAAGGCTGCTTTATCTGTGTACATACAGTACAAATCCAGTTCTCATCCTGGGCCTCTCAGCTATCCTGTCACAAGTACATGGAGATGTAGAAAAAAAGAGACTGAAGGAGTTGACTTTGATTCACTTTGATAGAGCGTGTCTGAAAAATGAAAACACCTCTCTGTGAAAAGTGTCACTCCAGTTCCACTGCTTTGTTGAGGGTTCTGCAGAGAAACATAATGTAATATTTTGTTTGGAGAGTTGCACTGTGAGAAGGAGGAACTGTCTATGATATTGTCTGTTGGTGAACTGATCTCCACAGTGTAGCGAAGAAGACAGGCAGACACAGAGAGAGAAAGCACGTACTGTAAGTGAGAACCTTTTCCCTTCATTCAATTAACCAGCTTCCCAAAATGATGAATGAATGGTCAACATCTAGAGTGAACAATAAAAGTTGAAAACAAACTGTGCAAGGCCAAGGCAAATGAAAAACGCCATTACTTAGTTAACCTGGGAGTACATTCCAAGTACAGTATCACTGTGTGACTTCTTGCTGCTTTGTTTCTCTCTCAGCGAGGACTAAAAGCACTGAAGAATCAATTGTTTAAACTGGCTGGACAAGGCGTATACAACAATGTTCCCCGAGACAAATACTGGATGCTTCAGAAAGTTCTTTGAGTGGAGGCTATGCGTAGGAGGCCTGCTGAAAAAGTGGGACTCTATTCTGAAGAGTGTTTCAGAGGCATATGTACATGTATATGTTTAACAAGATGTATTTTCTGGTATACTCTACTGCTACAATCCCAGGAGAGGTGCTGTATAAAATGCACTTGGCTACTTAGCAAAGAATATCATGTTGAGAAAAGAGCAAATTCTGGGCTTTTAAATTCAATTAGAAGGTTCACAGGGATGACCGAAAGCTATGACTGTTCTTTGTAAAAAAAAAGGAAGAGAAAAGGTTTGAAGCAAAAACATATAATGTACTTCTTCATTTTGCCATAAGGGTAAAACTGTAGACCCCCGTTTTATTTGGCTTTCTGCATGTAGTGAAATGGCTTGTTGCATTTTTCTATTCCCCATAAATCCAAGCGAGAAAAACTATATTTTCAAGTCTTCTGACACTAGTTTCTTTATTTCATTCTTTCTCTTCCCTCCCCACCCTTCTGCCTAAATTCCCCCCCTAAAAATACGCCCAAGTGATCCTGATTACTAGAAACAAATGTCTCTGGCTTAAATCCACCTCATAAACATCTGGTCAACTACCCACCCAACCACACACAGCATGGATATCCTTAGCATATTGTGCAACAGGGTCAACTGAAAAGAACCATGCGGACTACTTGAAATTCTTTGTGTGCACACTTCCAGCTTGGTGTCACGGGGGACAGAGGGGGGATAAAACTTACAGCTGGACCTGTACTGAGATCGTTAAGTCACGAGCTATAGAGTAGAGAAGACTGAGCTGTACTATTTCATGCTCCACATCTGCTGGTTGCCATAGCAACCCTGATTCTGGGCCATTCCCAGGTCAGGTGGCTTCTGTCATCTCCTTTTCTAAACTGTGCAGTTTGCAAAAGATACCAGTGAATGATAAAGAGCTCCAAATTTCATTAGTGGCTCTTAAGATGTTCAGTAACATTTTTTTTTCCAATGCTTAAACACACTCAGTGTTTAATAAGACAAGATGTAGATTAGCTCAAGTGTATCTGAATCACTTTCCCTAAACTTGGTCTGTAGTTTTTCATGAGGTTAGACAGAAATACTCAGCAGTAAGTGTTCAAGAATTTCGGTAAATATTTTCGACATTTGTTTTTCATGTGCTTCACCATTTACGCTTCAACTGTGCACAGTAAAGTACACAAATCAGGATTGGTTATTTGCCAAATATGTTAGCGTGAAGCACAATAAATGAATCAGAAAAATGAAAAACAAACAACAACAACAAATCACAACAAACAAAAGTTTTACAATTATGAGCTATTCATTATGACAGCATGTGCGCAGTTGACTACCCCAGTGTAGGTTTCATACAAACAGAAGTGTCTGCAGAGTGTCTGCAGAGCCGGATCCCAGTAGCTCAGCCTGCGTGAGAGGTTCTCTGTCTCACTGGGGAACTCCAGAGGAAAGATGCCACAGACCAAGTGCTCCCCAGTTCCTCTCTCTTTAACCTGATTACTGTAATGCACTTGGAGACTGTTGGATGCACAACATCTAATGTGGATGCAGACAACAGACCACACTGACTCATTCACTCACTGGCAGCTGAATGCAAAGTACATCATCAGGCTCAAACCCAGCTTAGCTATAGTAGGTAGCTCACTGGGCATAGAAATATTTAAGGTAATGAATGAGAATAGGTAACTGCAAATTGTTTGATGGTGACAAATGTTTAAAGGGGAACCTCAGAATAGCCAGAAAATGATCTCAGACAAAACATAAATATGTGTGAATAGATGAAAACTGTACATAAAGATGCTCACAGTCACTTATCACTTTCTTGAAGTTAATGCTTTTGTAAACCTTGATTCAAGCACAACACACCTCAGTGCCAATTCAATTCACACTATGCCTCCTGCAAACAGGTGAGAAATGCACAAATTGATGTGTTCACCTTTAGTCTCTCTGCATACAAATAAATTCTAAGGATATTTTATTTGACTCACATAAACTTAAAAGTAGCTGTGCAGTTGACCACTGGTCTATGAAAAACGCCTTTTGGCGACAATCCAAAAAAACACAGACAAGTTGCATGTTAGCTGGAGTTACTCTGCCAGACAGAATGTGTAAAGCTGTTGTTGTAATATATCTGCCTGTTGCTCTCAGGAGTAGCAAAAACGTATGATGAAAAGACTTAAAGTACATTCACAATAACGTATGTACAAACCCATGTACAAATACACAAAAATGAACAGACTCCCTCTAGTTGCAGGCTTACCACATGCCATGACAACCAGGTTATCAGCAAACAAACAACAGGAGAATAATTCATTCCATTAACACGATGGTCTGCAAATTTGGCATTGAAAGTTTAGATGTATTAAGTAACTAGACAAATGGCTCATTCGTGGGTTTGCTGAAAAAATTCATCTTTTGCTCGAAAGCTGCACTTTATATACAAATATTGGGCAATTTCCTACAAGATAAATTGTTTCAAATTTTGAGTTTATTAATGTATTTGTATAAATAATGTCTAAGGAAACTGCAGCAGATGTAATATTCATGCAGTAGTTCCACGAAAACTGAATTAAAAGTATACATATTAAATTGCACACTAACATTCCAAAGAAGGACGAAGATTGCGAACGTAGGGCGCAACTAGTCATTTTCCGAGTTACTGTACTGAACATAACAACTCTGCTGAAGTGACAGTACATGTAAACAGCAGTGTGGGAAGTCCTCTACAATGACTGCATTCATTTTATGGCAAAAAGACCTGTCACAATATGAACATAGTAACAGATAAACAGCATCACACAGAGAATGTATTCAATGGTTTCCTGACCAAAGCATATTTTACAGGGACAGCTATTCCCTGGAATCTCAGTCTGTGACCCTGCCAGAGTACCCTGTCCTTGAAGAGAACACATTTTTAAGGCTAATACTATGCCGTGAAACTGCAATAATTAAGGCAAAAGACCAGTCAGTCTTGGTATGGGTTATATAAAGATACACAGAGTACTTCCTGAAAGGGCTATCAGGGGAAGATGGGGTTTAAGTGATGCTAACAAGCAAAAAGTAGAAATAACCTACAAATCTCTCATTACTGTCCGAGTATGCCACATCCCTTGTACTACACCATTCACTGTCACAGTGCTGCAGGTCTGTTCTCCTTTATTGTCCAGAAGAGGAACAGGAGTTCACATAACAACTGATAACCTCAGGGGATATAAAAGATCCCTGGTGCCTCCACAAAGCCATGAACACACACACACTGCCCCTTAGGCCTGAACTACAGTGGGTAACAAAGGGACACTACCGGCCCATTTGCATTAAAATTGCATTTTGCATCACATTTCTATATCTCAGTGTTTCATAATATTAGCTAACATGCATCTACACTGAATACATAATACATAAATAACTCTTAGAGTGGCTACAGTAGCATGAAAATAAGGCATCTCCCTACCACAATTGTCATGCAAATCTCTGTTTTCTTTATCATATCCTGTTCACAGGAGAACAGCTTTGCAAAATTACTTGAAGTCTCACATCGTTCTGCATGTCAGTTAGTTTTCTGTGATTGATGCTATTCAGCCAAAGAAATTAATTGCATGAAAGTCTTATCACTTCTGTCTGAGAACCAATCAGCCAATGCACATGCTATACAGAAAATGTAGTATACAAAGAAAACAGCATTAGAAAATTTAATGTGCTATTTTCACCACAAAGGCTTATGCTGAAAGAACATATTCTAATATCTTTTTAGTAGCATGGATTTAAGAATACCAATGCTGGGTCAGACTGAAATATCTCAGCTGAATGGACACCCTTCTCAGAATTATAAAGACTTTGCTGAACCCCTGATTTTTCATCTTGTGCCACCAGTATAGGTCAGCAACCGGTTTTTAACGAAATACCTCACAAAGTATTGAATGGATTGTGATAAAATTTAATACAGACATTCTTGCCGCCCTCAGGATGACTTTTATTCACTTTGGTGACTTTAGATCTAGCACCATCATCAGATCAAAATTTCAGAATCAGGATCAGGATCAGGATCAGATCAGTAGTTTGGCTTATCACCAAATATGCACATGCTACATGCTGTGCTGAACTGATGATGAACATGCTAAACATTATACCTGCTAACATCATGCTATCAATGTCACTGTAAGCATGCTAGCATGCTGGTATTAGTATTTACAGCAGCTCACGGCTTTAAAGCCTCACAGTGCCACTCGCATGCCTGCACTCTTGTTGCACAGCATAAAACCCAGTATTAAGTCGTTTAATATTGGTTCACAGAAAACATGTTGCATATTAAACTTCTTGAACAATATGTTTCCTACAGCTCATTCAAAGTCAAGAACTACTGCAGCCTCCAAATACTTCAGATAACTGAATGTAATGTTGATGTTGAAGAATACAAAAGTCTCTGCTCATAGCTTCTGGCTATGGCACAAAACACAAATGGCTTTACATTCATTTCATGCACACTGACAACATAGTGTATCATCATAGTAGTAAATTTACCATATGCATATGGCTGATTGCCTCCTTCAGTGTACCAAGGTCGTTCCCAGTGCTACGTATTGCTGATGGCATAACTGACCTAACTCCTGAAATACTCAGCAGCTTGCCGTGGAGTGTCATGCTATGCGTTCTGAGATTCGCTAATTGCCTCAATGAATTCTGCAACCATAGCACACAACTCATTACTGGTGACACAAACTTCTAATTAGTTAAGTGGAGGCATTTAGCCAGCTGATTATTTCTGCTTTTTGAGTAATTATGATTTCCTTATCTACAGTGAACACTACACCTACACAAATTGTATGTTATCAGTGGCCTATTATTTTTGTCTGATGACATTTGGCAATTTATGATTAATTGGGGAATCTGTGCCATAGCACAGATCAGAACACAAATCATTCACAGTACCACGGAGAGAGTGTGTACCTTAGAATTCCAAGTAAAAACCAAGAATCAGGACATTAAACACAATAAATAAAATTAAAAAAGCTATATCCAGCATATAATGGATGCAATTACCTGCTTTAGCTGAATATTAGCTTATCCATTTCAGTTAACATCCTCATTAAGAGCCTAACAAATGCGTGTGTCTTCATCTACTCTGAAGAACAGCTGGGCATGATCAACTAATCATTTTATGTGTCTCAGTTCTTCCCCATGGGACCCGTCAAGTTAGTAATAAATAGAATTGGGCCCCATGTGAATTTAACTGGCTCCTTAAAATATTATTTTTTACAAATTTTGAATGTTCATGGAAGGGCAGAAATGTGTTCAGGAGTAGCGGGAACAAAACGGTCGACAATTGAGCTGTACTTTATCTGATATTTCAACTTGGAAACTTGTGGGAACACGGGAAAGAATTACATTTTCTATCAGTAATGTTCTGTGAAAATGGTGTCAAGTAGTTGCTTGTAACTCAAGTGAGGCAAAAGAGGCATGATGAATGAATGGAACAACATCAATTCTACAGCGCATAGACAACACAAATTTATTCAATCAAAATATTTGTGTGTTGTTCTCATTCGATGTAACTGTTTTTTTGTGTTTAGAGCAGAGTAGTGGTGGACATCATTCAGACATTCCAGCTGTATATTACATCTGGGAGCTCTTTTGAAAGTAAACACATATTTAAAGCCCTTTAGTGGGATAAAGGTTATAACTACCAAGTAAACACAGTATGGTTCTCAAAGTCAGCAGCACATGCTTACAAGAAAGAAATAAAAGTATCTCTCGCTCATAGAAAATGGCAGTTCCAAAAGAACTTGAAGCATTTGCAATGCTTAAAGCCAGTAATGTGCTAGAAGCATGGAAGTGTAGAGTTTTCAAATACCTACCGTCTTCATTGCCTTAACACATTTCAATGCATCTGCCCCAAACTTGATTGGATGAATAAATCAGAACTGCACTGATGCTTCTAATGTCCCGTCTGCAGTGCGGAACAAGGTGTGTCAACTTATGCGTGTCAAAAATTACATCAAGGGCATTTGGTCCTCAACACTGTTACACTAGAGCACCTTGAGGGGAAATATCGTGTAAAGAAGTTACTCAACTGAGGGAGCCACATATCAAATTATGCCTATTTATATATGTGTGTGTGGCAATATTTCATGCAAAGACTGTATGGCTGCAATTAAAGATCTTTATATTGTGTTATTTGATTACTCAGTTAATTGTTTAATTTATAAAATGTCATAAAAAGGGGGAAATGCCCACAGTTTCCCAAATCCCAGAGTGATGTCAAAATGCTTGTTGGGTTTAAGTAATAGTCAATAACATTTGATTTAGAGCAGTATAAAACAGACAAAACAAGGAAAACAATCCTCACAATTTTCCCTTCACAAATTACTCAACCAACTAATCGATTATTAAAATTGTTGGCAATTAATTTCATATGGATTAACAAATTGATTAATCCACTAATCATTTTGGCATTAGACTGTAACACACTGCAGCCGCCAAACAATGCTCTCTTTGTGTAACATACAGTAACTGACCTTGACAGCTTTCATATCTAAACATTATATTTAATGCTTGTAATAGTGCACCCAAACAAAGGAACAGTCTGTAAAAACGAGGGTATTTCAGATAGGGACCTACGAACCAAGAATTCTGTTTGTTTAAAATGGCACAAATTGTTCATTAATGGTGATATATATCTGTTTTGCTTTGCTTGGCCATTCTACCACTGACAGGAAAGAGAGACTGCAGGCATTGGGTGAGTACATGGGTATGAAGGCAGGCAAGCAATGAATTGTGCCCTCCACTGTTCTACAATAACTGGACAACCCATCCATTTCATTGTTGCCTCTCAGCTGATCTCTGACAGGGGTAGTATCATCTGATTCATTGGCAGAGGTATGTGGGCGAGAAAAGAACCTGCCAACCGCCACATCCAGCCTGGGTTAACAAGACAAAAGCTTACGCTTCAGCGATCTGTAGGAAAAGAGAAAAAGCCTGTGGTACTGAGTGCCATCTCTGCTGCTCTCTCTTAAACCTCTGCATCTAATTGTGAGGCTGAGCACACAGCTGTGACACTCCAGTTGGATACAGACTCTTTAATCTCTCCTTTTATATGACATCGTCATGTAATCTCTATCTAGCTTCCCAGGGAGCAGCCAGAGAGGCAGGAAATGAAATCAATGCTGTCTCTGCACTGGGTGTTACTTCATTAGCTTGGGCACTACAGATGTAGCAGTAAATCTGATTTATCAAATGACGACGACAACAGTGCCACAGACAGACGTGGGATTCATAATAGCAGATGATAGGAACACCCAGTGTCCTATGTTCTACCAATGTTTGACAAAGAACAAGGAAATTATAGTGATTTCCTCCTAATGTACAGTATTCTTTCTTTGCTGCAGAAGTTAGGCATTTAGATCCAGAGTCATTTGTATGATGTCCAATTTTCTAAGCATGCAAATGATTTTCATCTCCTGAATACCATGATGAAAAGTGAAGAAACTAGAAAATGTGTTTGCTATAAATAGAAAACATTAGTTAGGCAAGCCCTCCAGTGACTAATAATCATGAGGTATACATTTCACAAAAATCGATTACAATTTTAGTGCATTAATTTTCATTGCTATCAATGTGTCGTGTGTTGTCATGTGTGGTTTTTCTTCTGTATACACAAATCATCAGTTTCCTAATAGTGGTTATAAATTGCACTGGATGTTGGTGACAATGCTTTAAATCAGCTAGAGTAGTTCATTCACTATTAACCTTCACTATTTATTCATCATAATGTTAAGCTGGAAGATTACAGTAGGACGCCTGGCAGTGTCGACATGAAACAGTGTTGGGCATTAGCACACGCCTCTTCCTTACACCTGCTCCATTATCCTAATTACTTCCCAAAATATTTCTATATTCATATCCTTAGAAAACATCACAGCTTCAGCTTCCAGAACACAGAATCGAAAGAAACACAAGAATTTAACCCAATGAGGTCTAGTAAAACGTGTGGTGTGAGGTCACAAGTACGGTCACTTATCAACTTAAATGTTGGGATCTGCAAGAAAGTCATTAGCCAGCTTCATAAATTGAACTTTACTTTCATTAGGGAGCAGTGTGACTTTGTGGGGAACATCTAGGCAGCAGCTGTGACAGCACCACAGCTTTTATAGGTCAATAGGTTAGGAACCTTCTCCAGTGATGACATCTAACCCTACGGTAGCTATGGGGATGTTATGGAAATGTCAGTGACGGAGGCTACACAGCTGTTTGCGCATAGAAGAACTATCGACATATCTGCCCCTTTCCACTTCTGAAATGGATTCCAAATGATTGCTTGTGCACTCCCTTGAGACTGACATGCTAAGGAGAGGTTGTGTAATTCAATTAGTCCCACAGTTCTGCACCATAGATAGGCAGACAGATCCATCTCATTGAGACATACAGGATTTGCAGGCTTGGTGTGTGTATTGGCAGCACAATATTATGTTTTTGGTTTGAATTAAAAAATAGTTTCACTTGCTAAATGATTGCTGGGGATAAACAAACCCAGGAACATCAAGCAAGCCCTCTTAAAATACCCTTAGCAATCTAGAAAAACCTCTTCTATACAAAGAGTGGCTCAGTGAACATGGTTTGCAAGTTAAGGCTAACGGAGAGCAGAGCAAGCTGCCTTCCATGACAAGCCAGAAACCTTCTAAGCAATGCCTCTGAGCTTGTGCCATGTGTAGAAGACACTATCTGCCAGGAACATAACATACAAATCGCCCTTTCAGAGCACAGCCTCCTTTGCTGTCTCTTTGTCCCTCCTCCCAGTGGGGAATTTATAAAGGTTCACAGTGCCTGACTCTAAAACATTCTAGTAATTTATGAGCACAGAGAAATCAAATCAAACAGTAAATATAGTGCATGTTTCCCAGTATGAGCTCTTAGCTCACAAATAAATGTCAGAGATCTTGACAGTCATTAAATAACAGCATCAATAATCCCACGTGTGGCAGCACTACATTTGATTTTGGATCACGAAAAAGGTTAGAAAGCACGGCTAATGAATTAGACATGGCAGAACCAAATCAGAGGAAATGAAGAACTACCACAGGCAACAAGTTGTACATCAGCAGTGCTGCTCATTAGTACTAGACTGACCCTTGACCTCAGGCTGGCACACACACCTGGCTATGTTATAGGACACCATTCCAGTCAAACTGGGGGGAAAGGATGTTATGTTCACTGTGGGTGGGCTGCACCCTTCTGCTGGCTGCAGGTCCATCAACCTCATGTCTGAGGAAACTGAAGACTCAGTGGAGAGAGAAGCTAACAGCTGCTATATAGTGGACTGAACAGACAGCAATAGTGGCAAGCAATTAACTCCGTATCATTTTAAACTTCTTCATAGCATTCCTTCTGAGCAAGGAAAAGATACTGTACATGTCTGCAACCTCACCGCTTTTCACAGGATTTACTTTCTTAGAAACATTTGCAACAGCACTTCAGAAGCACCACTGATGATTTGTTCATATCTGACAGTATATGTGAAAGTGTTGATGTTTTCGTGATGAAAGTGAATACTGCTTATTGCACAAAAGCATTCTAGTAATGACAGTGGTGAGTATGTGAGACATGATAGCTATTAATTCAATATGCAGTTTAATGAATGTTGCACAGTGTATAAATGAAAAGCCAAACAATGTGGAAGTCTTAGCTCAGTGTTGTAGAATCTTTTGCCCTAAAATATATAGAACATTTGTCATGGTTTAACATATTCCTTGTATTGAGTTCACAGAATAAATAGGGAGTTCATATACTATACGTACTATAGTATGTGCTTCTACATATGATAAAGTAAGAGAAAAATATTCTGATCTGTGCAATCCAGGCCTGTAAATCATCATCAAAAGCCATGGATTTGGGTGCTATGTGACTGCAAAGTGTCCTAAGTGTCCTCAACAATCCAAATCCACAGCATCCTCTTCACCTATGCCAAATGTACTGACAGAGATATGACAAATGCGTCAGTATTTTATGACTACCGAGGTGTCAGCAGCACTTCAGCTGCTGCAGTCACAACTGAACATGTTCAACCTCTTCCTTGAAGAAAGTGGTCAAATTAAAAAAATGTAGCACCGTACTTAAAGGTGCTTTGAGAAGTCCATGTTATACTAAGTGCAAAAGCTTCCTTAAGTCTAACCTTCTTGATTAACCTCTGTTACAGATACTGTAAAATATCTGTATTCATCCAAGGCCAGAATATTCAAGATTTAACATTAGCTATACTGGTAGCACACAGGCCTGCTTTTTTCACTACAGAACTGCCATCTGCCTATACAGCAAAGTACAAAGTCATGGAATCAAAGCTACTAAGTAAGTACTCTGTCCAACTAGGCGCTGCTTCATCTAATTAATATTGCATACTGTTATTAGCAGTCCAGGTATTATCCTTTCACAACACAGCAAATGACCAATCTCTACAGCCTGAGTGCTGGGGAAGCTATCTGAGACAACATGCAAGCACATACAGTACATAGAGCAGGTATATAATGGTTGTCCTCTTTAGGGCATTTCCAAGATGATGTCTCATCTGAGATAAAACAGTCCTTTCAAGGCTGCGTTGTACTGAACAGACAGGGCATCATCAAAATGAAGGCTGCTTGTTTTGCTACTTTACTGATTTTGATTACAGGATTCAGAGCTGTAGATTCAATTTAATGATGCTCCTATAAATTAAATTATTTTTCTACCGAATAACCACTGAGGGAAAAGCGTAGAGAGCATAATGGGAGGGAAACAACCAAACTGATAATGTACACATGATATGCTACTTTTGACAGTACCAACAGCTCCTGTAGAATGGAATCTTTTCCTTTCCTCCCCTTTAGAGCTCAGATGATGTGATGACTCCTATGATGTGCTTTACAGGAGATGCCGGCTTATACACAATATCACACAATATCCAGGAGGTGTAAGCGTCAATAAAGCTTCTCAGCATGTAAAACTAATCCAGCATTATGTCATGAAATATCACTAATGGGTCAAGGGCTATGGGTAATATAATGATGAAAACATGATAAAGAGAGCTTAGAAAATGCTTCAGGAAGATGTTCATTTCTCCCTGACTTCAATGGCTACAGGCACCGTGGCAGGAAACTGAACAGAAACTCAAGCAGCTCATCAGTTCTGATTTGCTAGACAACACATTCTGAAGTAAGCCAGCATTTATATTCATCTCACGTACAGCTGTAAGAACAACAGCACACCAACAAACAAGGTTACACTATGGAACACCAGGGTTTTGTATAATTAAAGCCTGGATTGAATTAAAATCTCCTCCTTTGCTAATGGCTTTGTGCCATCAGGCCAGGTGACCTTATTCCCTCAGCGACCCAACCATCAACCCAGAGGATCAGCATAACAGCATAAGGTTGCTTCAATACATTAATGAGGGCAGATGAATGTACCTGTTATACAGTAACATTAACAGATGTTAGATAATGTTCTCATGAGCTATAGTTTGTTGCGAAAGCCTTGCAAAATGTTTGTCTGATTCCAACAGTGCCCAGTGATTTAGGCTGCATCTTAGAAGAGCTGCACCTTGATCAGTACATCTCTACTGATCACTTGGGTCTTTAGTGACCAAGACATTTTTTGTCAATTCGGTCATTTAAAAGCAGCATTTATTTATTTATTTATTTTCTTTGGGCATATACTGCACAAAGGTATTATAAAAAATTGTCTGCCAATGCTAGAAACTTTATGAGTTTGCATTATGACCATGCCCTTTCACATCCACATAATGACTTTATCCACTGTTTTGACTGTGATTATTGCAGCATAACTGTAAAGGAATAATAACGCTGAACAGAACACAATGGTACACTAAAGTAGATAGGTAGGTATATCAGGGTTGTGCAAACTCTTCCAGGTATGGTTCATCCACCCCAAATGTGATCCAGTTGCAAAATGGTCACTGTAAGAAAAGGGTCTATTTGATAGATTTGATCAACCAGGTATTTCTTTATTGGTAAAGAGGCCTACACAATGGTACACTAAAGTAGGTAGGTAGGTATATCAGGGTTGTGCAAACTCTTCCAGGTATGGTTCATCCACCCCAAATGTGATCCAGTTGCAAAATGGTCACTGTAAGAAAAGGGTTCATGCAGAATATCACTACATATCATGCCATGGACTCCTTTCTTATTCCATCTCCAAAAACAGAGCAACAAATGTAACCCTAGACATCGCCTTTCACTGAGGGTAACCAGAGATTCCCTTTGCCTTTAACACAAGGTCAGTGCTTTGCTGATGAACTACATATACAAGAAAGTAACACAATCACTTATACAGTACAGCATCCAGCTGCTAAATGCACTTCCATCAGACCAAAAAAAAAAAAAAAAAAACACAAAAAGAACCACACTTCAACATGATTGTGTCAGAGCAGTCTACAGTTCTTCTTTGAGATTCAAGGTGCTGACACGACATAACCCTGAGCCAGGAGAGAGAGAGAGAGAGAGAGAGAGAGAGAGTTGGTCAGCAACCCTCGTGGCCTACAGAAAATCAAAGCAGAGGATAGAGGTAATGTCAGTGCTGCTCCTTTCCCCGAGGCTGTCGCAAAAACAGCCTGACAGCTGCTGTGCACACAAAGGACCCGAAGGCCCTCAATTAACCTTGATGTGAAACTACTGCCCCGTCAATTCTCCCTAAAACAAGATCAACAGCACCATTTAGCAGCAAACACATTTTGTTTTCTTTATCTGTTACTGCATCTCGCCTCTGTCCCAGTGCAGCTAACCTTTTCTCTCACTGTCCAAAATCAAGCCTCTCAACCTCTGGACATCCCCCATCACTGACATTGTACACAAACCGAGATGACTTCAAATACAGCTGTTTGATTTTTGTCAGTGAGTTAAGCAGTTGTGTCATAGGTGTAAATAATGTTCATCATGTCAGGAAGCGATTAGTGTTTTAATTGTATGGTGGTGCAGTGCCTGTGATCACTGATGCAGATAAATGGCAAGGGGCTTGATAATTTGGACCTCTACCTCACTGTCACTGTCCTCTGGTTCCTGTTGTGTTCCTGGTCGACCCACTATCACCATGCTGATGAAGGTGGCAAAACTATCAGAGCCTCCAATGCGCTTTTTTGTCATAATGCCTCAAAACAACAAACAGACACAACTTTAAAGGCTGAGAAATATAAATGGAGTACACTAACTTAAGTTCTCAACATACAGGGTGTACTGTATGTAGAGGAGTAATAATTGCGCCTTTTATGGATCATAATGCAGCAATTCAGAAGACAGCGAATGCCCACATTTTCAATCTTCTTTTCAATGTAACTTCAAATACACTTCTCAACAAAGAGAGCATTTCTGACAGCTAAATACTCTGAGCACTACTGCCTACAATAGTGTAAAAAGAAGCTGGGCAGGTTGCAACAAAGTGACTATTCACTGGGCACAAGCAGCCACTGTAACAGAACAAAGACAACCAGGTGATAAAGCATGTTGTTTGTATTCTGTGACCATTAAAATCCTAAGCAGCAGTTTGCACATCAAGAGGGAAAAATACTGAGGTAAGAAGAGTAATCTACATCCTCTCCTCATGGTCCTAGTACCAGATATGCCAGAAACAAAACGGCCTTAGTTCAGCTGTGAACCCTTTTCAGAGGAGACTATATAGCACACGATTTTTAAATAATATAGCTTTTGTCAGATACTTTAGCAAAACACCTCAAAACACACACACACACAAATAAAAAGGTGCTGTATGAGAATATTTATTAAATGAACAACTGACAACCTATTTAATTTGCAAATATCCATATACAAAAGCAGCTAGGCAATCACAAGTAAGCTATTTACTTAAGCTGACAGCTGGTGATCAGAAAGCCCTTAGATCTCCTTTCTTTTATGTCACTCATCCAGTCTGTAACCATCGAGGCTACTGTGTGCATGACAGCGCAGTCAGACCTGTTGTCTTCTACTTCTCACTGGCATCTCATTCAATTTGCTGATGAGAAGTGCCACAGGCTGTGCCACTGCCACGCCTGGACCACGCCGCGCCGGCATCTACTGACCTACTTCTTGAAGCTGCTGCTTATGCATCACTGACACGGCCACATCAGTTTATACCGCATGTACAGTAAATACTTGGTATGCACGGTATCAGCCACCACTGCTGGCTTTCAATGTAGTACCACTTCACCTATTGTTGGTTACATTTAATGCAATCATATTAATAAATGATGTTATATCCTGCAAACAAGATGACAGCTCAGCTGATTTAATCACAAATGGAAAGGCCAAATAATACAGAACTGCTGTCTCAACTGTATTACATTAAACTGCCACATATTACACAATCAACAACTGAGTGACCTGTGGAAACATTGATACTGAACAAGTCAGGTCAGTCTCATGTCACTAAATCTTTAATTATGAGAGATCAACCTTACTTCAAAATCTGAAAGCACACTGGAGCACAATCAAGTGTTGACTTCTGCTTTATAGCTCTTACATATCGACTGTCTGTCACGTTCATCTGTTAAGAAAAATACATTAAAGTATGATTCCAGATTTATGGACCAGCGGGGGAGTGAGAATGGCGGCCAGCTTATACATCTACCTCTTGTTCTACAGAAACTGGAGGCGTGCCAGGCCCTGAAGAGGCTGTGACCAGAGACAGCAGAGAGAAAATACATAGGAGAGATCTATTTCAATGGTAAACACAACACACAAAGGCTGGGTCACAGCAACAGCATGGGGTGTGTTTTAGTTTCCACCTCCTACACAATCATGCATTAAATATGATTCAACAATCACACTCTCCGGTGACTCCTAAAAGCCTTACTTCCCACCCTCTGACTGAACATTTCCTGGGGAATTCCGACCAGGAATCTATTCTTGATGATGGAGCAAATGTAACAGCTGAGAGGAAAATCACTTTCTAATGAGCTAATGAACATGGACGTACAGTTGAGACTTTAGCTTTAGCAATTTCTTGTTCTCAACATTTTGTGGATCAAAATAGTGAAAGCATGGTTTTGTTATAATTTACTGTATGTCACTGTTTGAGGAT
Organism: Monopterus albus; assembly: GCF_001952655.1. Lineage (NCBI taxonomy): Eukaryota > Metazoa > Chordata > Actinopteri > Synbranchiformes > Synbranchidae > Monopterus > Monopterus albus. The sequence continues at coordinate 3,753,884 of NW_018127885.1, forward strand.
TGCCTATTTCTCACTGGGCTGCAGAATTTCAATGAACACTGACTAAAAGCCCTTCATGAGAGTGAATTCAAACACTGTGTTTGAGACTTGTGATATCCAGTAAATTAGACGCCAAGCCAAGTGTGTGACCCAAAGTTGTTGTAGCAGAGATACCCTTAATAGCTTCCAATAATACAGAATCACCGTGGTAATGGCCTCTTCAATAGCTGGCAAGGAGTGGGGAAAAAGGCACCATTTAAATGGTGCTTGGTTTTAATTACCACAGCAAGTGGAAATTGCAGTGATTAATATTTCAAAAGCTTAGAACAAAACATATAGAATGTTACACTACTTCTTTTGTTTGAACTTTTAAACTTTTCTGAGGTCATTTGGCACAAGCTCACCTTGGCTTTATAACCTTGGGTCTTGTAAATAGCATCTAGTATTTTGTTTGATGGAACAGTGAGGCTTTATCAGTTGCAACTGGATGATCAATGCTGCACGTGAGCTTGTGACATCAGTGGTGAGATCTAATTATATCGGTTTATTGTGTTGTAGGAAAGTGTACTCACCGTAGATACTGAGTGGGAAAGTTTCTACCTCCATATTAAAGCAAAGAACTGGTATTGTGAAACAACGGGTGTAGCGTACCACTGCTGAGATTCTCACAGCTTCACTATCTTGATAAAATGAGATATCTGAATGTACAATGTTCCACTGTAAACAGTGTGTCCATCCAAAGACACAAAAACATGCATACAGTATAGCGTACGCACACACAATGAGCAAATCGGTTAAGGCTAGTCTAAAGAAAAATACATTAACCCTATGGAGCTCAATTCCATCATATGAAAAATTCATTTTACAAAGAGCTTCCCAGCACTATGTAATTCAGAGATTAATCTTTACTGGTGCATTTTGACAATCAGCCAAACAACAAACCTATGTAATCCTAGAACTTGTGTTTTTAAAAAATATGCTTATGTACTGTACACTAGAGATAGAAATCCTAAAAACAGGAAGCAGTCACGCTTATTAAAATATAGACTACCGATAAAATGCTGAAGACATGAATCAAAACATGTTCACATTAAGGTTAATTGTCAACATTTATGTTAACTTGCATGGCTTTAGAATTACTATTAAGGTACAGTGATGATCTAAGACATCTATCAGTCATACCTGAAGCAGATTTCAGCAAAGCAGCAAACTTGGGGAGGCCTCACATTTCTCACTATCAATATCCAACCTGCAGTTTTTAGCCTGAGACACAATGTACACTGTATAAACAGTACATTTTTCAGACAGATGGATTATGTCAAGCCAGCATACAGATATCCTGCATTTACATTTTAAACATCAGTGACTGAGGGAACCTACGCTGTGTTTAAATGATAGAACTGTGCAACACAAAACATCTTCTAAAATGAAAAACATGTTTGTTTTTTTTATCAGTGGTGACTAAAACACACTACTGATGAGCTCACATACAATTTCCCATTATGTATTTGCTGGATACTGTATGTTTATCTTACACTATCTGGTGCCTTGCAGTACCACCAGGGAGTATATTTAAACTCAGTTGGAATCAAGCCCCTCATGAGTCAGAGGTGCCTTATTATAAGACTCACAGCTGATCTGCATCGTGCTGAGGCAGCTCGACCTTTCAAGTTACATCACTCAGGTAAAACATGCAATTCTTCTGTATCAGTTTTAAACCCGCTTCATGCTATGAGTATTAATTGGCTCTTAATAACAGATACCTCTCAAAGGGAAATGGCATAATTTCCTCCTCTAAACTGTAGAATGGCAGGGTGAAATTTTTCAAACTGTTGGTTGGAGCAGCCAAAAGCTTTCTCAGTAAATGACTATGTCAAAGAGGCTGACGTGTGGCTAATGTGGTTTGGCGTAGCAAGCCGTCCCAGCACTCACACATTTGTTCCACAAATTAATGTAGTGTATAGAAAGATGTGTATGATTTTAGTGACCAACCCCCCAGTCACTGCAGTGAAGTAGCATTTACTGCCTTGTACCTGTGTGAAACAGTCATGTCACAGTTCATAAAATATATCTCCACAAGTAGCACATAAGCATCTGTATGAGGCAACAGGGCAGCCTAGCAGTTAAGCAGACATGTCCTTCAGTCAGAGGGCACACAGCTTGCCTGCTGGAGAAAGTAACAGAAACATAGCCTGGTGCACACTGATCTCTGCAAGTAGGCAGGTGTCAGGTAAAAAGGACTTTTCCCATTTGGAACAAGGAAATAGCAGTGATCTATCTATCCATAATGATATCTTGATGACCAAAGTGTCCACTACAGACTTTCCTCTGCCCACGTTTTTGCCAGCCTGCTGTAAATCATCACTGGTTACGTCCCTGCATGCGCAGTACAGCCCCACATCGTCCTTGTCAGCTTTGATGTTGAGCCTATCCAGATAACATTCAGGTCAAGTCCAAGTTACTGGACAGCACATTTCTTTGCAGAGCAGCAAGCATTCTGAAGCTGGGGCAGCATTAGTTGCCCATTTCAACCTACTTCAAGGTACAAACGCCAAAATATTTCACATACAGCAACAACATCAAACAAGTAGGTCAAGGAAATATTCATCTTATTACCTCTTATCTGTCAGTCAGTCACATATTAGGCGAGGAAACAGGGTTAACAGGCTTATAATAACGCACCAGATGAAGCAAATCGGCTGATGTTAAATCCAAAGGAGAGTAAGGAGGAGGTATAGTGGAACACCCCACGCTAATCGTGTGAAAAGGTCGTCTGCATGCTGTTAATATGAATTGTTTTCAGCGCGTCTGCTGAGCCAACACCGAGCGGTCCGCCTCTCTGTGGTGCGCCCTGTTGGGAGGAACAGCGCCGGGGTTTAGCAGACACAGCATAACATCTAAGAAAAAACGAAGGCGAAATCCTACCTGATGTCTGTCACTCGTTAATGCATGCGAGCTGCCTAGGATAAGCGACACACACCGCGAACGGGCCAGCTCTGCCTGCCTGCCTCCTCCAAGGCACCAAGCCCCTCCTCGTTTATCTTACAGTGGAGAGAGATGGGGAAAAGCAGAAAAGCAAAAAAACCACCACATATCTAGTCGACGAGAAAAGGAAGCGGCGTCACGCTCACTCATGATGTCAAATCATTAGGATGTTCAGGATCAGGACAGATTTAAGACTAGCTTTTGACTTGGATGGGGAACCCTGATAGATCAAATAGACATGAGAAAGATGAAGGCAGGAAACATTTGAATGACTTCTCTCTTATTTTGAAAATGTGCAGTGAAATACACCTGCCTAAAGCGTGTCAGGGAGCCAACCATCAGTGGGGGTCAGGTTTAATCGCAGTGCTTTCCCCCACTTTGGCTCCAGATCGATGGCACATGGGGGGGTGCCCTGTCTACAGATGACTATAACACACCAGCGGTGCATTTCAAACAAATGCCATCTGGAAAACTGTATGTAAATTAATACATGGCTGTTGTGGAGGGTTTTTTCAAGTTTAATTTTTATTCACAAACCACGCGACCTAATCTAATTTAGCATTTCAGATATCATTTTGGTCGGATATTCGGTCTTGTAATTCTGTGTAATAATAAGAGTATATTTTATGTCCCCTAAGCCTAACACAACCCTCTCAGTTTTGTCATTCCAGTGGGTGTTTCTGTTGGTTTCTAAACATATACTGCCCCCTAATGGAGCTAAGCAACCACCCATGCAAAATGAAGACAGTGCAGGATGCTGTCAATCATGTTTGATCTGTTGCCACATGTATGTCATGTATGTAACAAATATAAAAGGCTTGATCATCTGTTTCCCTGAGTCTATGGGTACTCAAAATATTTTGCTTGATTCCCACTTCCTTTATTCTGAAACTCAGAAAATGCTGAGCTAGTTCCTTACATCTGCTGTTGGTGACAAGGCAGACAACACTGGACTTTGAAAATTAAACTGATTGTTACATGATGTATTAAATTTGGTAAAACTGTATTTATGATTCTGACATGTGCATGTATCACTCTTTTTCTGTCTGTGTACTATTGTCACGCACCATCTTTAAAACTGATCCCAAATTCATCATATTGGTGCACTTTGATTTGTTCAAGAGTTCAAGAGGTTTAAGAGCTGCACTGACCTGAACATTGTGACAAACAGTTCTGAGAAGTACCCTATTTAGGACACTTTCCCGGTACATTGTTAGCACTGACATCATTCTGTCCTTTAGTGCCTGGAAACACATGGTAGCCAAGTTTCTCCACTTGACCCTTGTCCTGTGTAAAGTGGGGCTTTTTAACAGGATCCCTCCACTTTCCCTTACCACTTTTCAAGAGTGAAGAAAAGCCAAAAATCAAAACAACCAAAACAACTGACCTTGTTGCAGTCAAACATACCAAACCAGGCAGGTTTGTGTTTTGTCAGATGTACTGTTTAAGTATGTGTTGAAAAACAAAAACAAGCAATTGCAGAAACTGCCAGATTATAGGTGTCCAATGCAAGACTATCAAAATTACGCCTTGTGTCGTGTCCCACCACAAGAGGGCAGCACTGACATGTCAGTGTTTCACTAAAGATCGGAGACCTAAGCTGCTGTTTTTAACACAGATGTTTACTTTTCATAAAGTATATCTCTGTTGTGCCCTACAGGCACTGCAGTTCTTCAGTAATGACAGCCTGCTGGTTGAAGAAGTTAGGTGTATACACTCAATTTAGCAGCTCATTTAATAGTTCCTTCAGGCTAAGCTGTCATTATAAATATTGCACATATTATTGTTATGTATTCATTATTACAACTGGCAGCCATCTTTATGGAACATTTGTATTTCACAGCAACTCAGTTATTTATTACTGCATCTATCTATCTATCTATCTATCTATCTATCTATCTATCTATCTATCTATCTATCTATCTATCTATTTACGATGTGTATTATTTATTTGAAAACTAAATGTGATATAGCATCAGTCAGGTACTGGAATAAGCAGATAGAATACACCACATTTATATCAGTATCTCAAGGGCTTCAGTAGCACGTTATTAACCATATTTTCAGTGAAACACCTTTTAAAGAGAGACCTGCCCGACCCTTATAGTGGTGCTTCTAAACTAAAACTTTTCCAGCTTTGCCTGTGCAATGTTTTCCACTTAAGGTTAATGGCACTTCATGTGTTCTAAAATAGTTCAGAATGATTACAGTATCTTATCGGGTCACCTCGTTTATCTTCACAGAACAAGGTCAAACACACCATCTAATTTAAGTGAATGGAAAAGCAAACGTGAAGTGAAAGCCTGTTTGTTTAGATACAGTTTCAAAGTAGTAACTTTATCTTGCTAAACAATACAGAGGCTACTACAGGGGCACTGAACTCTGTTTTGGTTTGGATAGTTCCATGGGAACCAGTGGCAAGAGACAGAGAGAGAGAGAGAGAGAAGCTCTACAGGGGGGCGGGTGTTCGAGTCATTGGTTTCCTGCTTCACTTAAACTGCCTGCATTTCCCAAACAGCCACAGACAAGAGCAAACCTCCATCTACTGTCTGCTGTCACAGCCTGAACAATTAGCTGGAGCTATCAGTTTGTCCTGTTTTTGGACAACTTTGAGTTTTATCCATATCATCAGAACACAAGGTAAGAAAACCTTCCTACAAAGTAAATCATTGTAAATATTATGACACAATTTTCTTTAACTGTTGTAGACTTTCTGATGTTTCTCAAACATCTGAGTTGCAGTGATAGTGGCATTACTCATTCGGCAGAACTTGTAGTACACTGGAATTGTTTGCACTGTATGTGTGTTTCAAATTAGATAAAAATGCATTGGCCTTCAGGTACATTGCTTTGTTTTAACAGAGTTTTTACTGTATATTTCTGTCAAAGGATCCATGTGGGTGGTGGAGAAGATCCGTGTGTCTGTGGAGAGATCTAACCTCTCTAACTCAGCAGCAGAACTCAGCTTTAAAATTGGTGACGTCATGTTTGGAGAAAAAGCAGACAAAGCCAAAAGGATTTCTCTCTGTCCTAATGTCATCACCCCTGACAACATCCCAGAGTTCTGCATCCCCCCAACAATCCCATCCCTGCAAGAGCTGAAGAATACGGAGCAGAGTCGAGTCGCTGCTAGCGTTATCAAAGCGTTGCCATGTGAGAGGGCTTGCCCTGTAGAAAAAGTGACACACCATGAGCCTTTCAACCGACACATTATCCAGGTGGAGAGTGTAGATGAGAGCCCCTATGATGGCTGCAGTGATGAGGAGACCACCAACGCGGATCCCCAAAGCCAGGCTGCCTTGTCCCTTCCACACCTGGCCAAAGCTCAGACCTGCTATGGTTTTTGCACCTTACTGGAGAGCCCCCACACCAGGAGGAAGGAGTCACTCTTCCACTCTGATCCTGGCTGCTCTCCGCTGCTGCTTTCCAGGAGTCGATCCAGCACGTGCTCCAAAGTTTTCCCCTCCACCTCACCCTCCTCTTGCCCTTCCTCATTCAGCCTTAACACTCTGACCTCCAAGCTTTCCCTAGGGAGCTACACCCTGAACGGGCAGGCAACACCAGATAGCGATACGACTTCTTCTACTGAATCCTCTCCTTTCAACTCGCCACTGCTGACCAGGTGCCCTGCCAAACCTTCCCTCTTCAAAGCACTGAGCCATGAACTGCTGTTTTCGAGGAGCATGAGGAAGACAGTAGTGTCCAGGAACAATTCCCTGTCCACAGATGAAGGCAGCTCCACAGATAACAGCCCCAGCGTCATGAGGAGGTCATCAGAAGGGTTAGCTGAATGCCTGCCCAGCAGCTACAGCCTGGTACCACCCAACATCTTTCCCGTGGACTTTATTCTACACAGAGAGAGGGTAATGAAGGAAATAATGGTACCCAAGCTTGAGACTCTCAGCAGAGTACTGTGCAGATAACCAAAGACTACGGGTTCGACTGATCAGCGCTGAGGGCCTCTATCCTCTCTCTGTGGACCCCAAGATTATCAACTGCAGCGTCAGCCTCTCTCTGGTTCCCGGAAAAGTCCATAAGCAACGTAGCACAGTCATCAAAAAAAGCCGCAATCCAATCTTCAATGAGGATTTCTTCTTTGATGGTATCTCAGAGGAAGACCTCAGCCAGTGGTCTCTTCGCTTCAAAGTGGTGAACAAAATGTCCACCCTGAAAAGAGACTATCTCTTGGGCGACTGTGATTTGCCTCTTTCTAGCATTGTAACATTATAAGCCTATGTACTTCCTTAACTGCTTATTTTTGAATTATTTATGTTCATTTTTGTACTGTAAAAACATTTTATAATGATTAAATTATGGAAGACACTAAGGTTGTTTGTCTTTAATACATTTCCGAATTCATTTCCCAAGATGAAGTTAAAAGTTTACAAAACAGTTTATCCTTACTTTAAAGTTAGTTATAAACAAACACAAACATGTTACAGCATTCATTTACAGCCTGTTTGCTCCTTGATGTGTTAATGTGGATATACTGTAGCATTAGCAGGTGTGAGA
>NW_018127885.1:3761502-3781412 GCF_001952655.1 Monopterus albus
CTGACCTTTCCAGTGATTAAAAATTTCACTAGAAACCCAAAACCTTAGAGTGGAATTTTCACTGTTGTGTATGCATAACTGTAATCAGAGCTCCATCTGTTTGTCGAATAGCATTCATTTTTCCTGTCGAGGATATTTATTAATAAAACCTGCAAATAGTATGAGATGGATCATTTAAAAAAAACATTCATGCACTTAGGAAACAAGATGCTTTCAAAAGTGTGCGTTTTTCTTTAACAAAACATTTTATCTAAGCATGACAATGCAACACATGGTTAACTGAAAATATCACTTAGGCTTAGAAGTGAAATAGAATTTATGCAGCTAAAAGGTCAAATTTTTAATTTTCAGGACAAACTGTGCTGATCAGCTTATAAAGAATGTAGTCGAACAAGCTTCTTTTTAGACTACTGCAGAGTTAAACACACTCTTCACTAACTATACTGAAGACCAAAAGCAGCACCTGTGTATGTAAAATACATATATGTTTATCCAACTGAATAGAGCAGTGGCTCTGAGTGCAGATTCCTGGAAAGTGTGGCGTGCTGCTTTCAGCGGTAAAGATCTGGCTTAAAAGCGCCTGCTGCCACTATAGCTCCTAGTTAAAAATTAATAGGTTTCTCAGACTCAGAAAACCCCTGATAGCACACTGACATCTTCTGGTTTTACTGTTTACAGTATATGACATAACAACATCCAGTAATGTGATGGGAAGTGTAATAACCAGCTGGGAGATTGGTTTTAAAGCTCAGCTGACTTAATGGCATATGGTTTACAAAGCAAACATTTCAGCAGATTTTACAGGTTGGATTGTGCCACTCAGAAAAGCTTTTGGTAGCTCCTGATCCATTTTCAGTTTGAACTATAGACTCAGCTGGGCTGCAAAGACCTGCAATCCCTTCGTAGTTGTTTTGATGGAAATACGAGTTTTGTGTTTCTATAATACATGGCCCAATACCTGGGCTTTTGTGTTACTGTAAAACAGAGAAACATCTCATTTCTGACAAAGAAACCTATAAAATCCCACACAAACAGCCTTTTCAACAATACTGCTCAGACGATGTGTTTCCAGGTGCTGCGAGGAGGCTGATACTGTTCAACACTTTTGTATTTAGTGTTGACTCAGCTGTGAAAAACCCTGTAATAAATGAGAATTACCAGTGATTCCCCTTGCTGAATGATAGGACTTGAGGGGATTTCCACAAAACTATCTATAGTGAAAAGAGCAGAAGACTTGGTTTTATAACAATATCTGGTTGCAACTCCATTAGGACCTTGATACATGTTGGTGCCACCCATATGAAAATGTATCTATCGATGTGCAATGAATAAAAGCATCCAACAAAAACATTACCCGTGCCTTTGGCAAAGGTAATAAAGACTTATTAGCAATTCATGTGAACTTTAAAATGGCATGAAATGGACACTCTAATGTCCTGGAAACGTCCATTGCATTCTCAGTGTTGACTCCGTGCTGCACTGGATGTAAGCAGGAATTCCAACCAAAAGTAATCACAAATCTTTTATTAACTCCACCTTTCTATCCACAACATGAAATATACGGTAACTGCTGTTTTTTCTTTTAAGAGAACTAAAATCACAGTGGTTTACATCAACATTAGTGTGCAATTATACTATTTCATTATATGTTAAATGTTATATTTGAATAGTGTGAAAGCATTGTGATGAGTACAACACATACATGTACTATGATTATATATTTTCAATAAGTTAAGACATCTTTAAACTGACCACACTATACAGTAGAATGTCTAAATCCATTTGAATGTGACATTCTAACATAAAGAAATTCACTGTAACGTTAACAGTAGAATTAAAAGTACAAAGACGTGGGTTGTTTGTACAGAATTTTCAGTGATTTGCACTTACTGGGATCACAAGAAGTGATTTTATAGTAGCTGTAGGAAACATCTGTCTCCCTAAGAACCGCACATCACGATTGTAAATGCAGAACAGAGGAAGTGCACTGGCATAATCTGAAGTGTGTGAAAACAGTTGCCTAGTTACCTTCATGTACCAGGATGTCTTTGCCCAGCTAATGCATGCTTACAATTTCAAGTAATGAGCTGGAACTGATAACAAATACATTTAGAAATTCATTATACTTCAATATTATGAATTCCATTCTCTCCCATACAGCTTTCATTTGCATCAAAGCCTTTTCAGTGTTCTCTGGTTTCTCTAAAATGGAAAGAAAGTGTTTTCTTACCCAGAAATGCAAACGATCCCCTTCCTCTACCATATCTCACTTGTCTTTTCTTTTTACGGCTTCTTACATCAATGAGTCTGTTCAAACCAGTTCTTTATCTTGTTTTTTGTTTTACCAGGTCTTACACGGTGCCAAAAAATATAACACACCTTAAAATGTCACTGTAAACACATTTGATCAGTGCTGTCACTGGTCTGTTCTTTACGCCACCTTTTTTGTTCTCAGGGTAATAACTGCTATAGACCCAGAGTGATGAGCGTTAATGTACGTAAATCTCCTGTAATTTCTTTTTCACCCCCCATTGCAGTCATTTACATGTCCATTGAAAATGGCCATTTGATGGTGTTGTCATAATGTTGTCAGGACAAAGCATTGTGATGCCTATTACTGATAGATCAATTAGGAACTTCCTTTGTTCATTAATGAGAAACAGGTTCACGTTTACTGACTGAACAGATGATCATTATAGGAAATTTTATAACACTCCTCAACTGTATTTTAATAATTGAGTGTCATGTATACATACACATCATAAATGACTAAATCAAGATAGACAAATCCTTTCAAAAGCCAATTTTGATCTTGACCTTCAATATCAAATAACTTTCATCAAATTACCTGATTAAAATGGGTCAAAATCTCCCATGATGTCAGTGTTGCTGTGAGTGATTGTTGTTTCAAGGCCATGACATCACTGTCTGGTAATCACCAAATTGATAAACACTACTGCACATTCAGCATTGAGCTTTGCGTCAGATTAGTGGAAGTGAGCAGGCTATACAATATCATCTGCTTGCGTCATTAGTTGGTGTGAGAACACATCACCTACAATGAAATCAGATCTGACTGACACAGACACATGCACTTACTGTAAATCCACCAACTGGCAATGCCTAATGACGCTCCAAACTCACCAGAGTCTGCAGCATTTAATTAAAGTAAGACATCTTAACATTCATGTGAAAATAAATTAAATTTGTTTATTTAAAATAATGATGGTGACTGGCAAAACTAAAAACAAACAAATGAAAACAGCTATTTTATATTTTGATTACTCAGAATATTCGGTATGAAAAATATATCCCATGTTATTGACATTTCCAGTGTCACACTGAACATTCTGTGTCTGACTTGTCAGTTACAGCATCTATTTAACAATCACACAAAACCAACTTGATGCGACCGCCTAACATATTGTTATCTGTATAGACATTCACAGTTTACGATAAGGCCGGGAACAAATCATGCTCTGTCTGCACGTAGCAACTCATCACTTAGCCTGTGCACCTGCTCTGTGTTACACCACCCACTCTGTCACCTCAGGCACTGTGTGGAGCTGAGTCCAAGCGTGACGTATTTGGTACATAACAACCAAAGAGTAGGTTGGACATCCTCAGATCTGATCAGACTTGTATAAACAGAGCCAAGGTGTCTGAACCCATTCAACCCTGCTTTGTTTTGTAGGTGACAGCACATGAAGCCCCCCCTGAACACTGCTCAGGGAAGAAATAACTGTCTGCTTATTGGCTATCTTAACAGGACATTATTAAGAGGGGCTAATAATAACTCATCATGAGCTCATGTGTAACAAACCAGCTGTGTGTGTTAATTTCTCAGTTGCCCTCTGTGATATGTTTGGTCACACTCAGGGACAGGTACACAGTGATGGTTAATTACATTAAGACAGTTAAAACAAGGCTTGCACAACATTGTCTGAATAGCCATTATACAGTTAGGCAAACAGTCCGCCACGTACAGGTCATGTGGCAGGTGAAAGGAACTGAGAAATAGCTGCATGTGTGTGAGTAATGTTAATTTTAGACCTTCAAAAATAACAGCTACAGGAGCTTTTACAATTCCCTTTTAAGACAAATTATAGTAATGAAGTATATGTAAACTTAATAAAAAAATATACACTGTATGTTTAGGCACATGGAAAGATGACACTATCTCCTTTTTTGTGTGCTTCTCCTCTTCCAGTAGTGCCTTCCACCTCCATGGCAACGAGGCCCAGGGGAAACCATGGAGATCCTGCCTTTCATGTGCGAGATGCTTTTATTTCAACACACAAGTTGATAGAGGCTGTCCCTGTCTGTTTGATTCAGATGTATCTCAGCTATGGTCGCTCTGCTTGTATCCAAAGCCAGCTGTTAATAGATGCATCCAGAATTAAGGTGGGGAGCAAAAAATGCATTAGGTGTTGTGAATACTCCACGTTATTCTCAGACAACCAAAAATATATGTATCAATACTATCTGGGTAGATGAAACACGTTTAAAATAATGTTAATGTTTTTTTTACACTAATTTGATACACATTTGGTACATTCACAGAGCTCTGATACAAAATGCTCCTAACAAAATAGATAGACATAGATTTAGTCAGCTATGTTGTTTAGGTCATGATTAACAAAGGATTTAATTAACCTGTTCTGGCACTTTTACTTATATTTTTGATTCTTATTGATATATATTTTTTTTTAAAGTTGTCACATAATTTCAAACACTTCATGTTTTATTTTAGACAAAAGCTCATTTCCAGTATATTACCCTTACATTGCATGGTTATGGTCATAAGTCAGTATGTTTTGTCTGCCCAGTCCACATACTGTCTGGTACTTGATCAGGTTCCCTGGGAGGATGAGGCATTGAGACACATCTAGGTCTGTCTGTGTCATTTTTACTGTCCTACTTACCATGATCCACTTCCACAACCAGCACCCAAACCACAGAGGAGCTTCACAGTCACGACACTGTTGACTTTGTTTGTCCTTGACTTTGAGATGTTATAAAAGTTGTGGACTGTAGAACCAATTGTTTATTTGAGGAGAGCCAATTTATGGTTTCATTCTATATCATTTGTTGACATAATCCATTGTCATGGTAGTTCTACAAACACCAACTTCACTGAATTTTAATTTTTATTCTAATGATCCAGGGAGGCAGATAAACATCTCATTTAGATGACACACAGGCTTTTAAGAGAACCCACAAATCCAGTAAAGGTTAATTATATTTTCAAAGCACTGTATTGAAAACTTTGCTAATTCACAGAAAGACTTTCTTCGGCTCATCTACCAGCACTATAGTGTTTATTACTGTATATAAGGTTTTTCTATAGAGATTTCCATATTTTCAGTGTTAATTTGAGGCACAAATCAATTCCCACTAGTACATGGACAAACTGTATTGTCATAAGATTCATAAATGGGCTATAAATATTCCAATGAACCAGGGACAAAGATAACACATTGTCCACAGCCTCTGGTCATGTTATTTAACAAAGGGTAAACATGGAAGTTAGGGGATATGTCTTTGCCAATTTAGTTTAGTGATTGTGTTTGACAATCCATGGCACTGAGGAAACAGTTTGCCTTAGGAGAGTTGGCTGATTTTAACCATGAAACATTCGTGCTCTCAGACTGTACTTTCAAGTTAGCATAAGCCTCATTTTCCATGGTAGTCAAAGTCTGAGACCACAGCTTCAATCTAATATGGGAAGAACTGGCTGCTTTTGAAGCACTATGTTACTGTATATAATATAGTTCTCATTTTTGGTTGTGAGCAAGGTGCTACTGCAGTTCTTGATGCTAAAAATGCACAGATGCAGGTGCCTTGGGTATAAAAGTGAAAGCTTGAGAGTAGTTCTGTTTCAATTAGGTATCTCCAGATGTATTCCACTCACAAAGTGTCAGAATTATGTCTTGCCCCAAGAGACTAATGAAATAACAGCAGCTTAAACACCAAATCATCTGTACTGAGTCCTAAAAATAAAGTATTGCTTTCTTTTTGCCGTTTTGGAACAGTCATGTCAGCCTCTGCTTCTATATTAATTTGAAGAGTGCTAAACTTGAAAATGTTATTATTAATATATTTTCAAAATTGCTATCTGAAGAAGACAAAATCAGAAATAACCTTATAGATCAACAAGTGCTTTTAAAACTGCAGCCCCAGTTAAACTGTGATCTCAACTTCAAAGTGTGAGATACACACAGTGTGACAGTTTGCCTGATAGACAATGTCTTTTTACTGTACTCAGTACTTTGGAAAATATAAGGAGCAGTGGAAGTGAGGAGAAATTATTTCATTTCAAACCCAATCAACCAGAGCAACATAGCAATATATCATATTTCAGGATCCTAGTTTTGTAAGCTCTATTGTCACACTGTCATATCTTACTGTACTGGAACACTTGAGTCAGTCTGAGCTATTATTAATAATAATAATGTTAACATCTGTGGTTTTTCTACAATGACAAGTTAAAATGTCTGCTGTGAAGAAAGCTTATTCAATTTAAAGTATTAAGGGACTTTAGTACAGATGATGCTCATCCTGTGCACACAAGGTTACGTTTGTCACTTTACACTGATGAAAGCTGAGCCAGTTTAACAATGTGCAGCTGAGAGTGACAGGATGAAACGTAATGCCCATTATTTAGGATTTGTACAAGGTATAATAAAGACCCACTGTCTAGTGTGAATCTCATAATTTCTTGGAATTGTCCACATACAACTGGCATGCAGTGTGGTGACCACATTGTGTGTATTAACTGCAGTATGTACACATGTATTTATGTTACTGTATCAACAAAGGGAGATTTGGAAGAAGCATACAGAAGACACTGTGAACAAGGCTGACAGAATTTGAATGTCAGCATCACTGCTGTTGCAGAGGTAGACAAATGAAAATGATGAAACCTAACTCTTGGCTTCAGTTATCTGATATAGTATACATTATCCTAGTAAGGGCCAGAAGGTTTGAAGGTATAGCAGCTGGCCTTTTGTGAATAGGAGGTAAATTTCATTTTACCTCTTGTGCTGTCCTGCAGTTGAATGTGGTCATTAACTCGGGTACACATTAACAGTGAAATGTATATGCAATAATGTCACTGTAGCACAAATGCAATTCTGAATCTGGTCCTTGTCAAGTTTGATTGGTCCTTCTCAGCTAAGACACACCCACACAGCCACATCCTTGTTCCCTCACAGACACATTGTCACAGTTTCCATGTCCAGTATTACTAAACCTTAAACATAACCTCAGGCACCAGAGCCTTTTATTTGTTCAGTGAGCTGCACTTTGGCCTCATTAGTACAAATTTGCATGCACTTTAACACTTCCTTTTGGTGCAATAAAATTTGTATGTAAAGTATTTGGCTCAGAATAGCAAATTACCACCAACTTAGCTCAGAATGTTCCATTACTCAATTCTGCCAGTAGTTGGCTATATTGTTGGTTACATATGAGTACTGTATATTTGATTTATCAGCAACAGTGCTAATATGGTGCTTAATATGATGCCTTTTCATGGGAAACATGCATTTGTATTGCTTTCACTGTAGAATGAATGCAATTCTGAATCTGGTCCTTCTCAAGTTTCATTGGTTCTTTTCAACTAATACACACTGACACAGCCACATCCTTGTTCTCTCACAGACATGTTGTCATAGTTTCCATGTCCGGTTTTAGTAAACCTAAAGCATAGCCTCAGGCGCAACAGCCTTTTATTTCTTCTGTGATCAGTATGTAAAGTATTTGACTCAGAATAGCAAATTACCACCAGCTTAGCTTAGAATGTTCCGTTACTTAATTCTGCCAGTAGTGAGCTATGTGTTGGTTACATATGAGTACATTTGACTTATCAGCAACCAAGCTAAAAGTAAAATATGACACCTTTTGATGGGGAACATTATGGCTCTTCTAAGTGCTTTGTAGACCTAGTGACTTGCTGGATTTGAATGAATTTGAAATGTACTAGTTTACTTTGTATTTGAGCACTTAATGTGAGGAACTCTATGTTCAGCTAACTACCTGTTTAGTTCAGTAATAGTGAGTTTTAACTAATGGTAATGCTTTAATTGTTAGGACAGTTACCACTCAGCAGAAACAGCTGGGAACACAAGTATAATGCTGTGAGTGGGTACGGTAGTTTGCACTTAACAGCTGCTTGATGTGTGCCGCCATCTGCTGGTGTTACTACCTCAGTTCAGTGTGAACCACAGCCAAGTTGTCTTTGTTGAAACTTTGTGCACAAGGCAGAGGTGAAGTGTTTTTAAATGTACTCTCACCACCCACTAAATGTATTTTAAAATACTTGAATGTTATCAATTCCTAGACTTGTCAATTTTACTTATATACAAAATCAACCCCATGCACATGCACGTCTGCTCTTGGACTCACACATATAGTACGTACAAAAAAACAAAACACAAGCACACGTATTCCTACACACAGGCAGACATAGGCATGTACTAGCCTAGCCCCCAGATGCAAAAACACTGACCACCCAGCAATCTGTTTATTGGGGTGGGTAAACAAATGTAAGAAACATGAGGAGTGCATTATTTTGTTGATTTATGACGTGCACCTTGAATATCTCTTTGTTCTGGCCCACAGCAATTTACATGTGTTTACTCATCAACATGAAGTAGCCTATAGTCTCTGCAAAGAGACACTTGTTTCCAACCAGTCACAAGGCCTGGGCTCACGAATGTTACGGTACACACTGTGAGACCCTTTCTCTCAACATGCTATTTTTAGTAGACACCAAAGCCTTCCGGCAAAAATCACATGAATATGGATAGTGTGTTTGGCTGTACGGAATGGTTTGCAGCAAGGCAGCAATAATTCAGAAAGACAACCTGCGCATACTCTGTGTTTGTTCAATAAATACTAGACCGGGTGTTCAAGGAATTAAGCACTGAAGGATTACTGGACAATAAACATGTCTGTTGAAGTGCTGTTTTATGAGAAAATTGTAAATTTATTTTCGCACTTTCTCAGACTTTTAGTGAAACATTAATACATTTTATTTATTTATTCGATTTAACAGTTATACTTGTTTGACTGGTGGTTTAAGTTACTAACGAGTTTTCTTGTGTCAATACCCACTTTAAGAATTAAGTGAGTTCATCCTCTTAATGGAAATGTGTCAAATGTGAAAAAATAAAATCATATTTAGTGTGACAAAAGATAAAAGCATAAAACAGCTCAGTTGAAACCATTTGCAGCTTGCTTGTATTATTGGAATCCTTCACAAATGTGGCACCATGGCACAATGAAAAAAAAAAATACATGATGCAGAAATATACAGTAATAAAAAAACATTCATTTGCTTGAAATATGAAGTGTAATTAATTCTTAAATATGGGAAGTAAGTGCATAAATAAATAAATATTGATTGAATTCTACTCTACAATACCGCCACAAACTCAGAATTCAGTTTTTATTTTTTCTATGAGCTTAGTTTTTTCATACAGACATTCACTCATTCATTATTTGCAAAAATAGCAGAGTACTTGACTTTTTACTTTACACCGCTACTAAATGTACCTGGTTTACTTTCCATCACTCTTGTACCAACTAGCATGGTCTAACTTCCTGTCCTTGACCTCAGCATACTTTGCAAGTCAATATTATTCAAAGGCTGTCTATGGTTATGCCTTTAAATAGGCCAATTTAGACTTGTAGCACATGCATCTTGGAAGACAGGGTTATTTTGGTGTAACTCAATTTTTCTCAAGTCTCCTTGGCCGTCGGGCTATATCCTTGAGAAAGAGGCCACAGGCATCTGTACTTTTCTAAACATCTAAAATCAAGTAGTACTCAGTAAAAACCCCAGAGTGCCTACCTCTAAAAGAGTAGAAGTCCTGCAAGTTAAGCAGTGTCCAGCAGAGAGTGCCCTGATTCTGTTTTAACACTGAGCTGCTTAGGACCAACCACTGGCTGAAACTAGCAAGGCACATCTTACTTACATTTCACAAGTTTGTGGATCTAATATCCCCAGTGAGATTCAGTTTAAAGCACAAGGCTAAGGTAGATCATTTGGCCAAAGCATTTCATAGAAAACAGTATCATGACTTGGTTGGCAGCTAATGTTTTACTTCCACTGATAACTTGGCTTTGACTGCACCTAGAAGACCCCAAAGTGTCTCCTACAGCATCATTTCTTATCACCCTCCTCCCTTCCCCTCCTTTGCCCTCGCCAGTATTAATTCTTATCTCCTCTATTCTCCTCTGCCTTGTTCTCTTCAACTGTCCTGTCCCCACAGACTGGTCTCGTTCCCTTCACTTCCAGATGATGTGGTTTGGAGGGCTGGAGCTGATGCAAAGTGACGTGTCTTGCCATCCCAGGAGTGGAGCTGAGGCTGGCCCTCACTTCCCCCGCACTGGGCTGTTTTTGTTCGCCGCATCTCATGCGGGTAATTTGCCGGGATGCAGTAGAGGGCTGTCACAAGAACTTGGCTCAAAGGGTGTGGGAAAATAACAGAAGCGTCTTCCATGCTCAAACCCTGCCTTAATGATGAGCATTAAATATGAACATCTTCTTTGTGTAAGCGAAGCATTAGGTGCCTGCCATGTCCCTCTACTTGCTTTAGCCTCTTCTCTCCTTGACTCTCTGCAGCCTTGTCTAGAGCCTTGTTTGAGAATCAGTTGAATAATCCAACTGACAAACAGTCATGGCATCTCTGTTCAGAAAATATTCTCAATTCTTTGTGAAAGCACAGCACAAACATTGCTCTGTGTGACTGAACTAACGTTCTTCTACAGATGCAACTACAATGACTAGAGAGACAAGAATGGCTTTGTCTGTGTCCTTTACCATGCTCTATACCTCTATGATGTCTTATAATGTGTATACCTGATGCATTACTATAACTCTTTGGTTTGTGATTACATAGAACAAGCTTATCTTTGTAGCACTGCTACAGTACAATAGAGTAGGACCTGCACACAAGATAAATTAACAGGCAGAAAGCTCCTTCATACCTTACTGATCAGAGACCCAGCTCAGTTGAACAAGTCTATGTAGAATTGCTGCATTGACAGTTACAGATAAAGTGATCTCTGGGAGCTAAGGAAGAAAACACACCACCCTCCCTTAAAATAGAACTCCCTGGGTACTGAAGCAAAGGACAGGGTGACATTGTGAATACTAACATCTGTGTAGAACCTCGCAGTACCAAATGCCCCAACCCCAAGTTTGAGCAGACTCTACCGTCATCCTCCAAGGAGCAGCCATTTTGGAAGGCTCTCCCGGCACAGATGTTGCATATTAAAATGTAGGGCTGTTTTAGCAGAGGAAATGCTGTGGAGAGAGTGGGCTGCTCCTCTGTGGGCCTCACCTGTGCCTTCATCCGAGAAGCCAATCCAAAAGAGGGTACTGTCTAACCAACCAAAAACAAATTGACATTCAAGATAAAGTCACCCTGCCGCCTCTCTGACCCTGGGAGGCTGTGGATGTGGACAAATTATTTTGCCCAGTAACATAAGTTGTTTACAACACTGACAATTGGCTTAAAACCTTATTTTAACAAAATGGTTTCTGTCCCCATATAAATCTGTACAGTATATGTTGCTGCAGCTTTGTGTGTGAAGAGTAATATCAAACAAAAACAAAAAGAGAGTCAGTGCTCTGACCCTGCCAGACCATTGCTTGAAGAGACGTAGAGCATTTGCCCTGCAGTGTCTCTCATAAAGAAACAAGCATTGTCCACAAGATGGAGATATTCACCAGTTTAATGTAGAGTGCCCACCTGGCTCTACATGAAATCAACAGACAGAGGAGAAAGAGACAACCAGAGTGAGTGAGAGAGACACAGAGGGATATGCACTACATGGCTGTGTGACAGACTGTGTTTGCATGAGGCAGTATGTGACGCCTGTATAATGTATGAGTGCGTGTCTTTGTTTGTGTACAGTGTAAGCGCCCGAGTGGGTGTGTGTTTTTGAATAGTGCAGCGCATGCCGACTGAGGTGCTGAGGGGGCAGAGTGTGTTAACATAGAGGTTGTGAGTGGTCCCTGAGCTTAGTCAGGTGTTCATATAAGAAAACAGACATGTTGCATTTGTCTGCAGTGTCACTGGATTGGAGTGACTGGATTCTCATTTAAATTGGATGCAAAGACAAACAATTGATCTGTTGCAGCAGACGTTCCCTACATTTTGATGCTATGTTGAAAATAGAGGGCCCATTTAAAAATGAAAGAGAGACTGAAAAAATACCAATCAAACTCGTTCTTCTTAGTAATGACTAAAACATAACTAGCTCCAAAACACCACTAAAGAGGCTGGCTTAACTGCCAAGAATCTTTTAGCAAAAAAGGCTATTTCTCTCATGCAGCATAATGATGAAAAGCCATCAAAATGTTGCTACAGTACAACTAATGTATTCTAGTGGATATTCTTTTATGTGGGGTGCAGTCATATTTCCTCTTCTCTGTTATTGTGTCTTTATATGAGTCATTCAAGGATGCCAACTAGCTAATCCAGAGAGCTCCCATAATAGCTTCTATGGACAGTTGAGTGCACACACCTTGTTCATGGGTGCATTAATTAAGACAGTTGCTTGAAACCACTAGCAATTAATGTACTGTATCAACAAGCACAGAGCACCACAATAGTGAATGGTAGCCAAATGGTATTGCTGCAATGGCACCTTGTCCTCAATAGGCATTGTTTGGCTACCTTTTGTGCCCATGTAGTGTGACATATTGCCCTCAAGCGTTGACCATCTGACCAGGGAGAGGGCTTTAAACGCTAGGCTAATAATAGGAGAGCATAGCCAGGCAAAGAATTCTAGTAATTATACCCCACTGTGGGACATGATGAGTGAAAAGAGGAGAGGATGGGGCTTTGAGAGAGAAGACAATAGTAAAGAAACAAAAATAGAGCAAGTGAGAGCATCAGTTCAGTTTACACATAGCAACTCAAGAAACTACTGCTTTTTTGATGCCAGAGGATAACAGTTATAGTAGGTTAGGCTTAGGTTAGGTTAAGATGGCAAGGACAGTCCAAGTACTCAAACTGGATCAACACATCTCAGCCTGATGTGGGAGAGGGTTGGGGCTCCTGGTCAGTGCAGTGTACATGGTCAAATCAGGCATTAAATGTGCTAGGCCATTTCCAGGATCTGAAGCCAAGGTCTTGGCAAGAGTCTTTCTCTCTGGGTTACACAGACCTGCCCTTGAACTCAGTTCCTAGGGAATAGACTCATTCTCTCTTGAAAAGTGGAGAAAGGAACCTATTATCTGACACAGCCTGTGGAGGAGACGCTGGGCGATGATAGAGAACTCAGCCAGGAAAATGAGGCCGGAACAGACCACTAGGCCAAAGTTTGTTTGCAGAGTGACTTTCATATTGTTTGTTTGTGTTTGTGTGTGTGTGTGTGTGTGCGTGTGTCTGTGTGCGCTCTGCTCTGCATGTGAACTTGTGTGCGTGTGCTTAGTTTGCAGTATAAAAGTGTATGTGAGCCACTAACTGTGAGCAAAGGAAGGATGCAATTTACATTTTGTGCACATGTACACGAGCAGCAACAAATAAAAACTCCTGCCTAAAAATAAAATGACTTGAGAATTAATTAAAGTCAGAGAGTGTGCAGCAACAAACAGATGTGTCCTATTTAGGACTAATATCAACTTTAGCTAACTAGTGTAGAGAACTTGTGATTGATGGCATCTGTCACTGTTACAGCTTCAACATGCCTTAATCCTATCCAGCAGTTGCACAGCACCAAGATACACAATGCCTGATCTTTTATTCCTTTATTCAAATCCCATCGATTGAATAGAGTGATCAGAGGCATTGCCCTCTCTGGAAGAGCTTAATCTCTCCCTGACACATGGAAGACTTGCTGGACTTTGATGATGCAGCTGCGTATCCTTTTGGGCTTTCAAACAACTTTGTGTGTGCCGCTACCTCCGTCAGCTGTCTGGAGAACAATCATTCAGTACAAAGCACTGTCAAGGCTTCGGCAAGCAGAAGCTTCACCCTGCCAGCCTTTAATTCATCCCCCTTGCTCCTCCCCAGCTGCAATGCACTGTGGAATTGGATAACCAAATCCCAGATGCAATTAGTGGTGCTTTCAGAGGCCACGGTTTAAGCAATATGCTGGAATACTCCATTGTGCCCCTGTGCACTGGTTACTGGCAAATTGGAGTTTCATCAGATCTACTGTGCTAAAGGCACTTACAAAAAGTTAAAATCGTGTTGGACAATTCACTTTGTTATACTCATGGTGCAAAACAAGAGCAGATCTGAGGATGTTTAATTGATGGGTCTATTGTTTCTTTGTATTCACTAAGGATAACATAATTACCCTGTTCGTTATCCCTTTACAGTTATGTTAAAGACCCCTGATATCTGAGCCCATACAAATGGTTGTGCAGCTTGCTATGCTTGTTCACTTGATTCTTTTATGGTATGGAGCCGGTTGCATGTTTTCTGGTATCTTAAGGCATTTGTCTTGAAGTCAAGGCACAAGACATTCGGTCGATACCGAATGAACAGGCGATGATGTATTTATCCCTCAAATAATCCTCAGGTCTGACTACTTCTCCATTAAAATGATAGATTTGACTTGAATAACACCCACACAGCAACGGGTGTCAGAGCAGAAAAATGAGCCTGTGTTGTCACACTAGGGATAGAATGTCATCTGTGTATCAAATGTGATCATCTTCATGGGCTTGTGGCGTGTGTGGAGCTGTATGCGCCGTCTGGTAACATCTTATGACAGTCACACAGAACCCATCCCTCACAGTGTGCCCAGATCTACCTGGGAAATGACCATCCTCATCAGACCAGGCCTGTCATCTACTACATGTCAGTGTAAGGCAGCCAGCCTCATGTGGTCAGATGGGCTGTGTGTGTAAACAAAAGACAGAGACATTCCCAGGCTTGCATGCCTTCATATAAATCAAGTGTAAACACAAGCAAATGTGCAAGCACATATGCACACAGATACAATTGCACACATCAACAAAGCCAACTCAGATATGGAGTCATGATATAAATATTCACATTTAATAATAAACCTTAAGTATATGACTAGTCTTTGCTCGCAAAAAACAAGTCTATGTATAATTTGCATAAAGCAAATTGAAGCTGTACAGTAGAGTATGAGCATGCACCCTGTGTATACTAGTTACACTTAGTCAAGAAATAGCCCTTCCCACAGTGTTTACTAGTTCTATTAGATAAATAAATTTCAATAAATAATAAGACAAATGCTTTATAAAATCAAAATGGCACTGCTAAGTGCTGTTATTTAGTGACATAACTCATTTATTCATGCAGTTAGCATTCACACTGGTTCATTTTAAGAGTTAATTATGATCATTAGTAAATAACATTTTACAGTGACTGTGCTCATCTGAATTTGTAGAGGTTGAGTATTAGAGCTGCAAAGTTTTCATAAAGTCACTGGCCATTAGTCCTTTTTTTAAACCATTACTGAAATGTTTAAGAGGCTAGAAATCTCACTTGTCATTATTTCAGTATTACTTTGATGGAATTATAGCTGCTAGTAAGTAAGGTTTGAATTCTTAAAACAACTAACCTTTAATCAGAAAATTGTAAAATTTTACACTGTACATAAATGTAAGAGCACTTTATAATATGTGATTACTCTGTGACTCTTGAGTGTTTGTTGGCTGCTTGTTTATATGACAATTAGCAGTCAGTCACATGACTCAGGGCATTAAGTTCTCATGATTGTATCAGAACAATAAGCAACTCATGGCCAAAGAATAATATGGTACATACTGTAATATGATATTGATTAGTGGCATGTGAATCACTGTCAAACAGTTGGAGAATGTTATAATAATGTGCAACTGAAAACTAGTAATGCATAAAGCGTTGTTGGCTTAAAGTCATAATTGTGAGTTACTTTTCCATCTTTTATCTTTTTTTTTCAGCCAGGTTTATTTTCTGATAGGGCATCTCTGAAGCTGCTTCATTTTCTCCACAACAAAAGAATGTTTTTCATCTTTTAAACAAGTAACAAAGGCCACCGTGCTGTTCTCCATCTGACGAATGACATAACATTGCGAGTGCAAACCTTCATATTTACCTTGCTGTTTGCATTTTGCCCTGTTGATCATATTTAAACAGAGCTTTAAACTATCTTCACTTTCTTCTGTCAAATAACTTTTGAATATTGTGTTGGATCATGCGAAACCAAAACCCATCCTGTGATTGTGTGCTGTCTACTTGGGTTGAGGGGCTTTACAAAATAAACGAGCTCCTTTTGGTTGCATTAGAAGACAGAAACTGTGCTGACTTGCACACTTTTGAAAAGAATTCTGCATTTGTATGGCTGAATCAATACAATTAAAAGTGCCTTTTACGTTAAGCTGTTCGCCTTCCAACTCAAAGTGGGGACCTCAGCAAAGTTGTTGTTTTCTCTGTCTACCCCATTTACCTCAATTCTATCATCACTGACAACCTGCTTGCAAACTTCAAGGCCAAGTGTGCATAAAACAAATCATTTCAGGGTGTCAGCAGATAATGCAGGGTAGTGATGCAAATCTGTTTACCACTTTTCTTCCAGTACATTAAAGGTGCTTTTGTGTTGCGTACTTTGACGGCATGTCATAGAGCAAAGAATGTGTGTGTGATGTGTGGGTGTTTGTGTGAGAAAGAGACAGAAATGCAGAGAGAGTGATTAAGTGAGAGCTAGTTTATATGCGTTTGCTTTAAGTGTGAGCAGGTGGATTTTCAGGAAGCATCTGCTTCCTTTAAGTGGTTTTGAAATTTATCTGCATCACATGTCAGGCTGTGAAGTGAATATGGGGACTAATTGAGATCAGTCTTAATAGTGTGTATATAGCACTACAGAATAACAAGAATATCATTATCCTTTTAATTTTGTGTCTTCACCCATTATATAAATGATCCAACAGTTGAGGGGTTGTCACTGTTGCAGCCTTAACTTGATCTTTACTTCAAAAGAGTTTCTTTCAGACTTCACAGGATGGATGACCGTTGCCTGGATGCCTCTGATGTAAATTCAGACAACACACCAAAGTTATAACAAAGCTGGCCTTGTAGTGGAGCATCTCTTGCTGACACTGTTTATCTTTCAAGAGCCTTAGTTCATTCTCATGTTCAGCAGCCTGCTCTTTAATTATGATTAGGCTATTCACACTTCTCACCCTCCTCATCGCTCAATTACAGCACAATATTGATTTGTTCCTGGAGAAACCATCAAGGATGCACAGCCAGGAAATCACTGATATGCTCTCTAATTTGATAAATGTGTTTTAATCCAACATTACATTAAAACGCCATCTTACACTGCTATTATTCACTAAATTAATGATCAGAATTAACTAGTTTGGCAGTTGGAATGAGACTGGCCCTTGATCCCCAGTTGTTGGTCATTTTGCTCTAAAACTTTGGTCTCATATCTAATGAACCAATTTCTTTTCAAATATAACAACAATTTATCATTACCCATAACAGAGGTTTGGGATCTTTTTGTTCCTTGAAGTTTTAACATACTCTCTGAGGAACACATTCAGTATAAATAGGAACCTAGTGTACACAACATTGGCTATAGATTACATCTGCATGGCACCTTAACTCGAGTGCATCATATAGAGCAGAATAGACTAGAGCAGGCTAGTCCAGCCACAGAAAGAGAGCATGTGGCAGTGTCAGCAGCCTAGTGCGACTTGGCCAGGTTTCCTAGGGCGAGGGCTGTGCTGTGCTCCATACGGAGGGCCTGTGCTGGGAGCCCGGGGGCCATGCAGTCCCAGGTCAGCAGATGGGCCTGTGATTATTATTTCCAGGCCTGTCTTACCTGACCACGTCCTCACTCCATGAACAGCTGTTTCACTCGCTTCACTGAGACGCTACATGAACTGCCATTTTTCTTCTGTTCTTTAGTTTGTACATAGTATAAATCTTTACTGTGACCCTGCTCTGAGCTCCATCCACCTGTGTCTTACCTCGGGCAAAACCTCCCCAGGAGGATTGTTTTCCCTTTTTTCTTGGTCTTTACCCAGGAAAGCTTGAATATAAGGATTGTTTTCCAGACAATGGAAGAGTAAACGTATCTTAATTTTACCACCAAGGTGTTCTGTCTGTTTATGCTATTGGCACTATGTTGTAAGAATAAACAGGAGGCATTTTAGTGACATCCCATTATCCACAACTGCCATCATGTGTTTGTTTAGTTTTGATACTGAACACTTATGGTGACAACTGTGGAGATTCAATATTATTTTGTTTTCTCTTGACAATGAGAAATTCAAGTCATTTTTATCTTTCAGAATGAGGCTGATGTATCACGGTTCATACGAAAGTGCCATTTCTTATAGACTTTGTCAGGTTTAGCAATCACATATTGCAAACTACGGTGCTTTTGGATGAATTGCCTCTTTAGTCAACCAATTCATCACACTGCAGGGAATATTGTTGTACAGCACCTGGTGTTCAGACTATTTCTGTGTCCTAAACACTCTTGGTACAAACCATTTGTTCTCCATCCAACAATGCTTGCAAAGCCTCACTGCTGCACAATTATTCTTTGAGGATTTTGCACCTATTTTCAATAATACTGTTATAGAACAAAGTCTTCCTCATTTAAAATTTGCACTATGTTTGGGTCATTCACTTTCGTTGTTTAACATGGCTTCTGACTGGATGCTGCATAGAAAAACAATAATCTATCAACAAAGCATTAGGGTCACCTGCAGTTATAAAGGTTTTGAACCTTAAACATCTTATATGAAATATTGCTGAACTTTTTGATTCAATATATCAACAACAAACAGTCTGGTCTGGGAGAACAACATCAAAAGTTGTATCTTCATTGCAGTGCAATCCAAGAGAGAATTATTTTTCCAGAGAACAAATTTTAGTAAGTAGTTTAACAGCAACAAAAACAAACTGGAGGGAAACATTTAACCAGGAACACAAAGAGAACTGCTGAAGCAGTTTTAAGCTCCTCAAATCATTCAACATAGATCCAAGCACTGAATGAAAGAGGAGAATCTGGCTTATTTATTGATGAAAATGAAATGGCTGAGAAAGGGGATTTCTTTGAAATGTGAAACATAAAATAATAGATTTTCTCAGCTGTGTAAACTCTAAATCCACAGAGGGAGGGAGAGGAGGCAGAGCACATTTTGACTAGACTAACTCTGCTTATGGGAAAAAGAAAAAAAAAGAAACAACCTTTTTGTTAGAAATGTAGGCAATGCACCTGTAGGGTCAGGTGGCTGACTTTCAACATAAGGCCCCAGCCACTGAGCTGTTGATCAGACACCTCTTTTCACACAGCTGGTACATTTAGATTCCCAGACCCTCCCTCAAATCCCACAGTGTGCTCTCAAGGAAATGTGTGAAAATGAATTATGGAAATTTTTGATGGGAAACTTGGTGTATTAGTATTTCATTTAGCTTGCTCATATCCTGAAGCGCTCCTCCAACCTACGAGGGACAGAGCTAGAAATATAACTCGCAGCAGCAGGGAAGCCCACAGGGGTGCGTCTCCCAGTCAGGGCACGGGCCAGTCGATTTATCTGCCAGTGGCCTGGGCCTGTCTGATACAAGCTCTCTCACAGGTGGATTTATCACCATTGCCTGGAGCCGCAGGCCCACAAACTCAATACAGGCATCCATTTTTTATACTGGCTAAGCACAGCAACCTCTGCTACCTCTCCTCAACCTCTGCAACTCATGGTGCACCACTCCTCCAGACATGTTTTATTTGTGTCAGTGTTACCCTACTTTGTAAAATCTATCCAACTGATCGACAAACTAGGTGTTTCGTGAAACAGTTCTAAAGTTGAAATTTAGTAGCTTGTGCTTTTACTGCCACTAGCGGGGATTAAAAACATTTGTTAAAAATAAATAAAGCCATACAGTGCCACTGTGTTTGTGTGGTTT
>NW_018127885.1:3781684-3787978 GCF_001952655.1 Monopterus albus
TCCTGCGGGTCAAACTAGCAAAGCAGTGTTAACACATACGTGTTGTATTGGCTCCACTTGATATTTATTACTATCCCAGTACATAAATTACAGAACAAAAAAGCTAATTAAGACAATAAATGAATACAATTAAAGTTTTACTTTTAAAATTGAATATGCAAAGCAAAAAACAGACAGGAAAGCCTAAGAGCTGCTTAGTATCTGCAGGCTGTCACGAGACAGGCCTGTTTATCAGCTTTCAGTACATAATGGAATCACAGAACAGCACTAAGTCAGACACTATCTCTAGCAAGCACTATTTATTTTGCCTAAACTAATCTTTATGTTGAGCAATGGGCTGGATGTCAATGTGTTCCTCCCATGATATTTGTGCGTAAGCACACAGGGAACCTTGTTCTGTGTTGTAACTTGGCACAATAGCAATGCTGAGGATCAATGGTCCGAATTCAGAAACTGCAGTCTGTTGCTCATGTCATGATGTTTGGCAATAAACAAACTGTCTGGTGCTTGCAGATCTCACTGGATCATGTCAGACGTACACACTGTGATTTACATTGTGTTTGTGATGCTCTTCATTAATGCAGCACTGCAGTTTTGTGCATCTGTTATTCAGTACAACATTTTCATTTTACACCAAGTCATTTGATTAAATGTTGTGGTGGTAATGTACCATATACCACTGAGGGCCCTGTTGTGCCCCTTATGTAAGTGGAATAGTTGAGAGGAGAAAATGAATTTGCCACAGGTGTGAGTTTTCCCAGAGAGGTTTGGAAATGTAACACAACGTAGACTGCGTGTGTGTGTGTGTGCAGGAAAGGCCAGTGCGCACCGCCGACTTCGAGGCATCACTAAAGCGAGCTTTTCCAGAAGACTGACACAAGACAACAAGAAAGGATAGAGAAGCAGTTTTCTTTTGAAATGAAAAAAATGTCTTTCTGTCCCTTTTGCTTGTCTGTGCTTTCAGTGCTTTTTATTTGTCACTTAGTTATCATGTGTGATGTTCTGGTCCAACAGAAACTCATATTGTTGAATATAATAATAGTATACAATGCTACTGTGTATCAAGATAACTACTCAGATGCCACACTATACACTGCATGCAGTTCATTTGTGCCATTTACCACAACATGAAAGTTGTTATTTTATAGATTTCAATGGGTGTTCTCTCTGAATCCTGTAGTAGGTTCTGTAGGATTTTAAATCACATGAGCTTTGCCTCTATTGAACATTCTTTCCTGCAGCATGTCCCCTTGCAATTATTTTATGAACTCCTCATTGTTACAATATTACCCTGAGAGGACCTCTCCATGTGCAGTAAAACTTCAAAGGTCAAAATCGATTGCTGAAGTGTTAAATCAGAGTGTGGAAGTTGTAAAAAAAGCTTTATGGTCCTACCTGTTATTCATTTTGTCATGCTGTATCAAGGGCTGTCTACAACCTTGACCCTACTCCTCCTGCTATTGCATAGGCGAACAATGTATGAATAAAGGAGTTTTAGTTTTCTGAAACTTAGAAATTTGTGTTTACTGGCATCTTTACAGCAACAGTATATTCCCAACTGCTAATATAAATGCACTGTCAGCTTGATTCTGAAAACAAATATTTGTTTTCAAAAACACATTGTAGCAGCCAACTGGTCGCCATGTAGGTGGCAAACCCTTCGGCCAGCGGCAAGCTGGTCCCAGCCTGCTGGCAGCAGCAACAGCATGCCCACTTCACACTTGAGCCACACCTCCACTCCACAGTCCGTCACGCCAGCCTGCAGTGCATACCTGGCAAACGCCGCAGCGGCTTGCCAAGGAAGATTTATACCTGGTGTTTGACCTACTTGAGTTTGTATCTAAATTAGTGAAGGAAATGGCTTGGTTGTGGCGGAGAGAAAGGTCACAGAGATCCCATGTCTTCCTCTGATGCATCAGGATGATGGAACTGACTAATTTAATGAGCAACAGTTGTTCCCTTGCCCGCTACAGATGGTGCACTGCGGCTCAGCTCAAAGCCGTCTGTAAGCATAGCCTTCACAGCACACATATCATCCACTAACACAGGCGGGCTCCTACTGTACAGATGTAAACTGAACTTATTTCAAATTTGTTTCAAGCTGAAATAAAAAAGATGTTTGTTTTATCGTTATACTTTTAAAACCAGTTTTTGATTTTTTTTCCCTTCAAAACAGCAACAAAAGAAACTGGTTGTTCTTTTTACATCATGTAAAGGTCTTCCTTGATATGGTCTCACTAGAATCTATTAGAAAATATCACAATTCTAACACAAACAAAAACAACCAATGATAAATGGCTATGGACACTGTGATAGATGCAGCATAAACATAAAGCAGCTTTGACAATTCAGCAGTCACCTGCAGAAATTAGCATAGCCAAGGCATTTTACAATTACAATTGAGAATCACTCAAGAAAATGATCTTTTAGAGTGAAATAATACGTTATAAAATAATAGGTTGTGCTTTTATTTTTTATCTCAGAAGTAAATAAACAAATCTTATTTGTCAAGTTAAAAACTTGATGGAACATTGTGGGTGTGGTGTATGAATGTTAACACTGTAATAATTCTTTAGTATATTACTTGTGTGGTGTAGAAGATAATTATTTAAGAATGTAATTATGTAAGAATGTTAACACTCTGTTATAATTTTTTTAGTATATTACTTGTGTGGTGTAGAAGATAATTATTTATGTAGAGATACTGCTTGCAAACCAACGATGGTAAGATGATGTCATGGGGTAGGACTGGATAAGTCTGACTTCTTCCTACTCCATTCAAGCATTTACTAGGTATAAGCACATTGATATTGGATTAGCATTTGTTGGATATGTGTATAATTATGTGTGTTGACATATCAACTGTCTTTACATGCTTGAAAGAATAAATCAAATCAAATCAAATCAAAAACTGTAAACATAAATTCTATATAAGTGTATTTAAGTGAAATTTGTTTTAATAAATAACTGTAAGTTGTATCACATCTTCTGACATTAGAATGAGGATTTTTATTTATTTTAAATTGTTTACTTTTGCTCTGCTAAAGCGCATTAATCCTCACTGAAAAGTTCATGGCACAGATTGTTTCTGAAAGAGTTTTAGCTGCCACAACAACAGCATATTTTTATTTTTTCCAGTGGCAACATTAAAACACTACAGGTAAGTCACTGGCACTAAACCTAAAATAATTTGATGTCTGTGGAACAAGACGCAAGAGAAATGTATTGGTGCACTGGGTAATTTGCATGATAGAGTAACCTTCCTTGTGTTTGGAAGTAAAAAAAAAAAGCTAATGTATTCAGTGTATTTGTGGTCATGCTCTTCAGTTTTTTATCACCTAGAGACTAGCATTAAATCACCTCACTGGGGGAATGAGTCGCAAGGAAGGGGAGAAAAAAAAATGAAGCAGCTTCTGGATCTAATGAATTCCTGGGAGAATAAACATGCCTTTGAATAAAGCCCTAATCACGAATTAAGTGGTTGTTGCCAACATACCTTTGTAGAACATACAGTACCCACAGACACAGATCTGTGAATGTGTGTGCTCAAATTACTTCCTTAGCTCTTGCAACAGTGAAAAAAGATAAGAGGTAAGCTACCCAGTCCTCAGCCAGCCCATGTTAAAGATAGGGCAGGGCGCATTTTCAAACTAATCCCTTGTTTCAATCCCTGCTCCATTTGCTCTGTGCAGACCACAGCATCAAGAGTTCAAGAGTCAAGCTGAAATTACAGGGAAACTGCCCATGCTGTACGAAGGTCACCTTTGGCTTTCTCTCTTTGCAGTTTAGATCCTCCGAATAAGCTTTGTGATGTAGCATTATGATAAATTACCTGATATACAGTATGAAAATATACCAGTCACAAAGGAGCTCCCTACAAACCGCCTGTTCATAACCAAGTTTTTCTGTGCTAATATTGGCCCACAGACTTGTCTCATTGAACAAGGTAGAGCAACCAGCAGAACAAAGGCTGGGGTAAGTTTTTCTCAGTGAATAATCCCACTGAGCCTTCTTTGAAGGAGTTCTTACACCAGGAAGGTGGATAGGGCAGATTTTAATCAATACAGGAAAACAAGAAGCTCAGGGGACGTGAGGAGCCTACCAGTCAGGATGAAGATTAAACACCTCTGTCTAAAACACGCTCAGCTCATGTCAGAAATTCCGAGTAACTTCAAATCCATCTATCAAAATGGTATCAAACTGTGTTTTTCTAACAAAGCAACGTTATATGACATGTATTCTCCCCTACAGCTGTAGGTGAGCAAGTGGATCATAAATCATAGCAGACAAAGCTCAGCTTGACCTCTAAACGGTTGTATATCAGGCTATTCTGATTCAGTGTGGATGTCTTTTGGCCTCAATAGGTACACTTACTTTATTTGAGCTTTGAACAATGCAGACTTAGTCCCACTGGGTTGATTCTGCATAACAAACAATCTCTGGTTTTGTCCAACAGCTCTTGCTGTACTTTTCAAACAGACCCGAGGAACAAAATTGTACTGCACTATTTTTCAAGTCCTATAATTTACATATGCTGTCTGTCAAATATTTTGACACACTTTCCCATTCAATTCATTGGGAACATGTGCCCAGACTGTTCACTGGTAGTGTAATAATTCATTTTGTATTTCAAGGAACTCATGACTAATTTACAGTAAACCAAGCCTTCAGTGCAATATTTGTTGTTTACACTGCGATGTGCTCAACATCTTGAAAAAGCACAGTGGTAAAACTGCATTCTTGGGAAATGGAAGGCTATCTCAGACGCAATGATGGAGGTTGCTGTTTTGAGAGCTTTTGCACAAGGGCTGTATTTTTCTTTTGTTAATTAGACACTCCCAGTCATGTTGGCTGTGAGGCTGGATATTCTTTTGTGAAATAATGTGTTTGATTAAAAGATCCAGCACATGAGAAGGCCTCTGTGGTAAAGCCACGCTGATTCAGGGGACTGGACCCCCCCAGCTCTTTAAAAGCCACCCCCTTCGTTTTCACCTCTTTCTCCAGACTAGGGGAGAACAAGCAAGGGAACGGTGTTACCTGAAGTGGCCAGGCTGCTCATTTCATAAGCAGCCTTATCACTTTGACTCATTTAAGAAGATGAAAGGCAGTTACTGTAATATTTGAAGCTGTGGCTGCCTCAGCTGAACAACACAAAAAACATTCTAGAAAGAAGTTAGAGTGTGCTTCATGTGATACACTGAATAAGAGCACGCTGGCTGGAGTATGAAATTCGGCACAATAAGAGATGCAAATGCTGTCACAGACCCTTCTTAAGCCGAGAAGGCTCAGGCCTCTTCTCAGAACTGTAGGTCACAGTCAGAGGGCTCGGCTGAATAATTGATCAATGAATGTGCAGTGAAAACACAGCTTAGCACTATATTTCCCCTCTCTCCCTGTAATGTGGATGAATCCCACAGATCCATCAGCTACAAGCAAAGCTCTGCTGAGCTGAAAGGCCTCCAAGTTCAGTTCAATTATTCAGCATCCCTCCAAGATGATGAATTATTGAGCTAAAAGTATGCTCTATATACAACCATGTATTTTAGCTTGCTTTAGACAGCACTCACTCTGTAGATGTGTGGGAGATTTGTGCTTGTGTGAAACAGTGGGCAGACAGGAACTATTAAAGCCAAGGCAGTCACAACTGTGGATGATAGCTTGAACCTGTAATGCCATATTTAACTGGGTGAATTAAGAAATGATGAAATAAAAAAGACTGTTTGCAGAGTCAGCTATTACAGTTTAATAGGGAGACCAGGCATGAGGAAACTCTCCATCTTCCAACTTGCTTAATTAGGTAAGCAGCATTCAGAGTGGTTTTCACAAGTAGACTATTAATTGTTTCATCCACACCTTGGCAAACTCTTGAGTCTGTGTTCTCATTGGGGCTGAGAAGTGAAAGGTGTTTTGTTTTAGCTGCCATCTGCTGACAGCTTGCACAGCCAGATTCGGTCCAATCACCCTCTCTGATGGTCTGAATTGTGCCCAGGCCTCTGATGAAGAGTTGGGGTTTGCTTTTCTTGGCTTGAGTGGAGGAGGAAGCAGATGATACAATTAATTATCAATAGGTTCCTCAGTAAATCAAAGCCATTTTGGCAGCACATAACAAAAAAAAGAAAAAAGAAAGAAAGAAAGAAAACTCCCACTGAGCTGTTGCGAGTCTCCGCCATCTCTTCATTGCCCATTCTCAACAACTGCTCTCTGGCTGCCTGCCTCCAGTACAATCCACAAGGTGTTTGAATAGATTGTTCAAATATTTTCACTGTTGATTCTTTCTTTCTCATTTTTAATATG
>NW_018127885.1:3788081-3807914 GCF_001952655.1 Monopterus albus
TCACCCCTCCTGCCCATCACCGGGGCTGTAATGAGCATTGGCTGTGGCGGAGGCAGGGAGGCTGATAGTAGCTCATTATCTCCCTGCCCATGCTGGCCTCTGCATTCCTGTTTGTGGTAAGCTGCTTTTTTTTTCTTATTGTAAGGTAAACATTTACCCAGTGGAGACGGACCTTGACCATTAGGCACTGGGGAGCTGCGGTAATGGAAAGAGGGCCCGCTGGAGTTCAGCCCACCACTGTCCTTAACAGAATATCTCACTCATGCTCACTCTGGCATGGACCTTTTATTGGAATTTACAACTGTCTGGGGAGTATTCCTCTGTAGAGGTTGAACTATGGCTTTGGCCTTACAAAGCAAAGGCCATTAAGCAGGGTTTTTACAAGCCTAAGAAAGCTAGACAGACTTCATAGACAAGCTATGAATTTTAAAACTTGTCAAAATATGCTCACAGTGCTTTTTAAACACAACCCAGCACCCACCTTTGCCACAGTACTGTTGTGGTAATTGGTAATGGCATTATGCTGCTTTTATTGTGAAACAAATACCTTGAGTATATTTCATGAACACAGTCCTAGTGAAAACTGACCCTGGGGAAAACAGAGAGGTGATTACAAAATGCCTCAGTTGTGTTTGTGTGTGTGAGTAGTTGTGTGCTTTGCTCCTGTGGTTTAAGGCAGTATGAGTGTGGCACTTTCTGATGAGCAAGTGGTTGTGTTACAGACAAACATAGTGTTTTCATCAGCTGCCCTGCAACGTGTTGTGGAAAAGCAACACATGTGATAGTGATGGAGTGTGTGCAGTCCCTCATCCTTATATTGGGGACTCTAGGGGGAGGAGCCGGGGTGAGCTCTCTAGGGTAAGAGAGGCTCATTAGGCAGCCACTGCCTCCCCATAACCCAGCTGGGTCTGAGTGCCAGCAGACTGGGCAGCCATCTCTCCCTTCATCTCTCTGCTTTCTCCCTCTTTATCCATCCACATTAGACACAGGAACTGTACAATCATATTAGACTATACTGTAGTTAGACTGTACTATAGTTAATTATGCTTGAACTGTATGTGTACGATGGGTAAGTTATCTGAAAGCTATCAGTTATTGAGGAGGAATAAACTGATAACAATCATGCTTAATGTTCTGCTTCACCTGCTCTCTGAACACAAATGTTGACTTCGTTATCTGTATTGTAAGTCCTGCAAATAGTGTTTTTATGTTTGTACACAAACTTGTAATTTTAGTCCCTGTTTTGAGTTTGAACTTTCTTTTTGTAACCCCTGTTGTATGCAGCATTACAAGGGATGCATAAAGAATGATTTCTGAAAGAGTTTTTCAAGAAGCCACTGTTCACGTGCTTGTTAGTGCCCTGAAGAGCCACTTTGTCTCCCTTAGCATCCTGGTAATTATACACTCACTTAACAGCCTTATTGTGTCTGTTGCTTTAAAGTGAATATTTTATTACTGATGCTTGCTGGTAGTTCAGATACATTCATATTTGCATAATGATTCAAGTAGTTCAGTTACTTTTTGCCATTTTTTGTGCAGTTAACTACTGAAACTACAAACAATTTGGGGCCACAAAAGAAAAGAAATGATTTAAAAAAAATGCTTCTCTACTGTAATTGAACCTCCTTTGACAGATTCCACTTCCAGTTTTTCATTCTGACCGGTGTGAAACAACGCCCAGGCAATGCATTCATCAGGCAGCCAACACCACACACTTTTAGTTGTTGAGACTGTTCAAGTGAGACATCCCAGGACTGACAAGTAAGACAGCAGGCTGCTCAAGACAGTGCTCGTGTCAGTCAAACAAGTCTAAAAAGGTGAAAGTAAAATATTGTTTTTCTTTACTATTTTAGTTGTATTCAGATAATACAAAATTTGTTTACAACAAATATAACCTTCCTTGTGACTTTGTCCTTGTGAAAAGTCGATATGGGATTGTTTTATTTAGGACATGTCTAGGTCTCAAGTAATAAACTAAACTCAGTGGCATTTTTGCTGGCATTAGATTTTTTTTTAAATTATACTTTGTTAGAATTTTATATCAATTATACATTGTCAATTTGATATTTTAGTTTTATTTTTAGTTTTAACTACTTTTTGCCAGATGGCTTAGTTAACCAAACTACAGTACATTTCTCTCTAAAGTAACTTTGGTGTAACATCTTCCACTCTGCAGTAATTGGTAGCTTGCATGTTTTCATGCTTTCAAAGTAGCTTCCACAATACTGATGGCCTTACTATTATAGCTTAGGTGTAATGTGCAGTCCTAACTGGATTTTATTTTTAGTTTCTTTGCTGAGGGAATCAAACATTGACTTACAATACTCTGAAGTTAGGTGTTTGTGATTTGGTAGACTGTCCTTCATCGAGAAGGTCTGAGTTCAGGCCCCCATGGTAGAATGCATCCATCCTTTTGAAGTGTCCTTGAGCAAACTTGAATCTCTACTAACCCTGGCCCCACTGTTCTGTTGCGGGCACTGTACTTTGACCTCTTTGCAGGGGGGGAGCAAGCAAACAGATGAACGTATCTTCATATAGAGATCACTTGATTATTAAAAGACAACACAGTATAACATTACTGAATGATGTAAAAACGGCAAAAATACTCTTTAATCATTTGTAGCCTTCAAAGAAGAATTATGCTTCATGCAGCAGTGGCAATGCTAGGGGCATCTGCTCAAATTACTCCCTTCCACTTTCCAAGGCTCTGGACAGCCTGTCTTCAAATTAGGGCTGGTAAGCGAGAGAGTCAATTTGGAATTCCGATTCTATTAAGAAGTCATGCCCAGCAGCAAATAATACCAAATGGGCCCGGTGCAATGGGAAAGAACACCATTATAGAGCAAAAATTTTAAAGCACTGCTGATCTATTTGCTGAAGATAAACTTAGAGTATGTCTCCAAGTGCTGTCTGGCCAGGGCCTGCAACAATGAGCATGTCTTTTTGGGAACTTGATTAAAAAGACACGTTGAGATCAAAGTCAAATGGCTGCTGAGCACTGCAGGTGTGATGAAATCTTTTACAACAAGAGAGAATAATACATTTCTTTAATAATAGCTATGCAACTTGAAACAGTCCATAAGGTCTGTTTCAGCATTTTTATAATTAAGAAGACACTATAATGGAAATACAGCCAGTTGTATTTAAGTAGAGAGGGTACAAGACACTATCTTTATACTGTATGTTGTTGGTGGGGAATAACATTATATTGTTTAAGGGAAGCCATCATATTACCACCTGCAAGGAGATATCCATGCATCCTAGTGTGTGTATTATGGTCCCTATATACAGCTCTTGCCCGTTGATTTCTTATTTAAAGCTGTTTGGCTCCTGACAGTTCATCGAGTTTGCATCTCCATGCCAGGGATGAGCCATCATCAGACCACATCAGGCATGGAGAAGCAATCACAGCTTGGCCTTTTTTTAGTCATGGTGTGTTCTCCCAATGACAAGCCCACTGGCTGTGTGTTGGTTCTGGGTGCGTTTGTCTGCCTATGTCTCTACAGTGGAACTTCTCCGAGGTACACAGATGGAGACAGGAGTGGAGACAGACGGAGAGTCAGACATCATCAGGGTCATTCATCTGTAACAGTAACCAAGCAGTGTATCACACCAACCCACTACACTATCAGCTGCACCATGCTGAGAGATATAACTGAGGACTGTCATACTGTCCGTGAAGCAACCCAGCACCATGACCCACAGATGGCTCATTCGTAGTAGACACAGACAGGTCTATCATTGTCTTGTCAGAGAGCTATGCTACTTTACAGCTCCAGTTTATTGTGTCACAAATCTGTTAAATCATGTAGAGAGCTGAAAAGATGGGACCGCTAATCATATGGCCCTTGAATGTGTGGAATGTAGAGAATGATTTATTCTGTGACATACAGTATAGGCATTTCTTCTCCAAGTGCATTTGCTATTTTCAGATAGCTATTATCAAACACATTCAGTTTTTGTTTATGTCCTGTGAGTATGAAAAAATAAAGTAATGGCACTGTAAGGGCAGACTTAGTTTTTGTGGGTTTCTCATGGATGAATGGTTGGGGGCGCTGACTTTAATGCTGAACTGTCAATTCCATCTAGCCATCCAGCCGTTCTGTATACCGCTTATCATGAATGGGGTCACAGGGACGCTAGAGCCAATCCCAGCTGACATTGGGCCAGAGGCAGGGTCCACCCTGGACAGGTTACCAGTCTATCACAGGGCTGACACTTAGAGACAGACAACCACACACACCCACACTCACTTCTATTGGCAATTTAGTGTCAGGGCTCGAACCCAGAACCTTCTTGCTGTGAGGTGACAGGGCTAACCACTGTTTCACCATGCTGCCCACTGCCAATTCCAGATGGTTTTTTTGTTTGTTTGTTTTGTTTTTGCTGTGAATGTTTGCTTAAAGTTTCTAACCCAAAATTTTGATGATGGTGACAGAGTGTTCGCATGCACTAAATTTAGTACACTGGTATTAATTAGACATACCAAAATGTCATGACTATGTAAAGCTCATCTTTCATTCCTACAAAAATTGCTTATAAGATATCTTACATCAGTGTACTGTAAATGAATACACTCTTGAGTTTAACTCCTTGGAAACTTGAGTGCATAGTGCAGTATATCATCCTGTGGTGAGGAGTTTTTATTACAAAGTATTACCACAAAGATTACCATGTCTTTTCCTGTAACAGAAGAAATCTGCCAGAGCTGAGTCAAAAGAGGGAGGCTGTAGCTGGTGGCTATGTCTTTTTGCTGGCAGACCGTTCTATCTGGGGCACCACAGGTGGGGGAAATATTCTTTTAACTGGCTTATTCATGGCAACAGGGATATTCGTTCGCAGGGTATCAAAGGTTTGTGCAAACAGCTAAAGCCAAGTAGGATTTTTTTCAGAGTATGGCCGATAGCCAGGTTTCTCTGTGCATGTCTGTGCACAGTTCTTATGTGTTGGGTTTGCTGTGTGTTGACTGTGCAGGTGTATTACTTGAACCTGGTGCTATAAACAAATGATGACTGGTCAGGCAGAGGGAAGGGGCAGACATGAGAGACAAGATAAAGGAAGTGACGTTTTGTGAAAATGTATCGTACTGTTACTACTGTTGCCACTGTGCAAATTGTATTGGCTGTTGTAACCATTCACACCTGAAGAGCCACTGTAGTATGTAATGAATCCATATTATGTAATGAATCAATACCTCTGAGAAACAGGTTACAGGCCGAAGCAGAAATGCTTGTCTTTGTGTATTTGTTAATGTATTGTTTCTGTTGGTGGAGTTAAATTGGAATAAAAACATTGTATTGCATATGAATCTGTTTAGAGAGCATGAAGAGTCACTGAATTGCTAAAACTGAAAACAATAGTATTCTAGATGAAACAATATGGTTGTCGCTGTTTCTGCTGTATAATTCAAATACAATCCAAAGTCATACACTTACAAGAAATGCTAAAAAGCAGATAACTATTCAAAACATCAAATGAATTAATTTTCAAAGCATTATATACACCACCAGTGTACACTGAAAGTATGTTTTCATTCATATATTAGCTTGATGGCAAGGTGCACTGAAACAGGTCTGGCAGCATTTCATTGTGACACATGTAGTATAGATGCATCCTTTATTTTGGCTCCTAACCTGATCGGCAAGCAGGGGCTTTTAAATCATATTTTAATAGGTCTAATAACTTGGCAGATGCCATTGTAATTACACCGACTCATTGTCATCATGCCGCCAAGCTTTTAAAAGCTAACAAAGGTAAGTGAGTCACTACAAAGTATCATTTCCAAGTGGAGAGACAGCTCCAAACAGAGTTCTACTTTCAGAAGCCACCCGTTTCTTGTAGAGTGACTTCTTTGTGTAGCTACCTGGGCTCCAGGTTTATTTTTACCCTCCCTACGTCCCTCCTCATTCTTTAGCAGCTTCAGGAGATGGCGTTAGTTTGGCTTCATCTCTGACAAAAGATAAATGAGCTCTGGGTCTGTGGTGATCCACTATGGCTGCCAGGGGGTTCCAAAATAGCAAACTATTTTTCATATGGAGCGAAGTGATATGGAGTGCAATGCAGCAGGCGCTAACATTTACCATATCATAGTACTGTATGCTGGAATACAATTCATGCTTTCTTTTTTCTTACTTTTACTTTCAACTTTGTGTTTATGTCGGAGGGGTGAGAGCTGTGGCAATTAAAAGTGATCAAGTATGTGCTGAGAGCAAGCTTATGTTGGGTTTTCACAGAGTTTGGGGTTTACAAAAAAGAAAAATCAAGTTATTATCTAGGTAGAAATGATTCAGCATTTTAAAAATACTTTAAATATATATTTAAAATAATAAAAGTCATTCTTTCCTCTGGTCTCAGCATTCATGTGATATTTCCTTTTTCCTACGCTTGTAACAATGTGTAGTAATTAGGGTGGATTTGCAGAGCACTGCAGTTGCTTTGATAGAATCTCAAAATTGGCCATTAATCACCTTCTCACCATGAGGCAGAAAAACAACAGGGCTGTGTTTTCACAGGGAAAGAATGTCCTGTGTCAACAGGAGATCCACCAGCACTCGCTATCAGCTGAAAGAAACTTTCCCATTTAAATGAGAAGCTACAGAGCTTCCGAGTCCCTTTGAAGACATGCGCTTGGCACAAACAAGAGCGGCAGCCTCTCCTGTGTTTTTAACAGCCCAAACATCGCTGACACCTGATGGGTGATCAAACACGAGCCATCTCTCCCTGAATCCTCATGGGGGCTCATCTTTGCACTCCTCACTCTACAGATAAATCTGCAGACCACGCTGCTGGAACACCCCTCCACTCAATATTTACTAAAGACTTGATCATCTGACTGGGTGCGCTGTATTTATAAAGCCAAATACATTTGTTGGTTTTGCAGCATTTGCACTCTCACTACAAGCCCGTCATTTCTTTGGATATAAAACCACCCACAGTGATTCAAGTTCCACTATAGATTTTTCTGAAGGGAGGAGTTGCTGGCTAAATCACCTCTGGGTAGAAACAAGCCTAGATGCCTTATGGGAATACAGAGGGTTTGTGGGATGAACTCTTAGGGGTGCTTGTAGAGAGGTCAAAGTTATTCCTGCAAGCGGGACTCTTTTCCTTCCTCATCCATAGCTCAGTCCTTTTCCTTAATGATCCATCCTCGGTGCGGTGCATGCATACTCGTTAGAGCTGTATTAGCATGAGCATTACAAGAGCAGGCGATCAGATGAAGTCAGACTGGCCACACAGGAGATGTGCTCTGAGAGGGTCTTTCCTTGTCACTGAGGTGAGATGATTTATGATTTATTTTCCAATAACTCCCAGCCTGCTCTGTGCACTGGGCCCTCCTGTCAACAAATGCCGGGCACGACTATCTCCCCTACCACTTCCCTCCCACATCCACAGCTGAAGCTTCTCCAGTCCTTTCCTTCTGTGTTGAGCCAAACTGGGAAGGCCTTTCACAATTATTAATACAGCTTATTTGTACATGTGCATGTCTGGTAATTGGAACAAGTGAAGGGATGGTGCTGAGATTAAAAAGCTATGAATGACAGAGCTCCAGTGGTGTTGGATTCAATTGGAGGCTGGCAGGCTCTGCACACCTGGGCCTCCAGGCAGATGGTGAGGGTTGAGGGTTACATAACACCAGACTAAGCCATATGTCTCCCAACCACACAGAACTTTTAGGAAGCCCATAGTTCACCTCCAAATGCAGTCCATGTGAGACCAGAGGTCAAATGTGTTCTGCTCCATGATTCCACACCAGGTGTCAAGTGAATTGCTTCTCTATGCTTCTGTTGTGAATATTGGCTCCAAACCAGCTAATAACTGGATTGTTGTGTAAAGTATAATAAACGTAATAGATTGGGTGCTCTTATGTCCAGAGGCTTGTTGCATTGAACAGTAAATAGTAGGCTAGTAAAGCTTGGTTGCATATTGCTGAGGATATACAGTATCTCAGGTCTGATGCTGTATATGTTTAGATGAAGCACAAATCCATGTAAATGGATCAGGGCGCTAGTTCTGTTCTAAACTAATTTCAGTAAATGCATGTACCTTTTCAGCATTCAATGTTGCTTACAAAAGCAAAAAAGAAAGGCTTAAAAAATCTTTAAGCAACCTCCTGGCTTTTCTCCACCTTATTCTTAACTAATTATCCATGGTAGATTTCCTCATTGTCATACAACTGCTTGAAAATTCAGTTTAAAAATACAATTTAAAAAAACACAAGTGACCTGTATCTTACACTTTCAGAGTGACATTTGAGACATTTTGGGGTAGTGGCAATGCAAAGATGAAGCTTTCCCAAGCAGATTAGCAAGCTAAATGGGAAACAATAGACACTGCAGCGGGACAGGAGGATATGATTCTTCATTGTGTTAATCACAGTGGAACAGCCCTGTCGTCTTCACCAAACAATGCCATGGTGATGCTAATGGCACTGCCAACCATGACTAAGAGTGCACTCCAAATGATTGATAGCCAGAATTATATCAAGGTGACTTTCAGTCAGCTCCATCAGGTTGCTTACTTTGATCGATAATAACCAACACGTCTTAACATAGACATGCCTGCCACACAAACTCATTCATCAGTTTGCAGTCATTATATTGTTTAATTTTAGTTTAACAAAAAGATATTTCTTCATATTTTGTCAAAAGTGTGTAATCTATGTGAATATTCAGCGTTATAAAAACAACAAATTAAATAAATAAACATGAT
Organism: Monopterus albus; assembly: GCF_001952655.1. NCBI lineage: Eukaryota > Metazoa > Chordata > Actinopteri > Synbranchiformes > Synbranchidae > Monopterus > Monopterus albus. Next base: position 3,796,791 of record NW_018127885.1, read on the forward strand.
TAAATAATTTAAATCTCAAAGTACTGCAACTTTTTTTTTAACTCTAAAGCTTTTTTATGTGCTTGAATCTGATGTAATATCCTGTTTTAGTCTAATGCAGCGATGTATCATGAGTAGCCCCAGCCCCGATGTCTAAAAGAGCAACACTGGAGCTGGTCACATCGGCTCTTAATGTGGATGTATGAGCAGGTCAGGCCAGCTGCAGAGATGAGAGCAATGTCTCTGTCCACTTGGCCCACTGCCCCTGCCTGTGCAGACAGCGTTGTATGCCCACAGGCTACAACAACAACACAAGAGTGCCCCATGTGCTACATCACAAATGAAAGATCAAACATCAATGTTCACCATAGGGTCTCAGAGCAAGCTGTTAATCACAGTCAATTTAATGTGTTCCAGTTGAGAGATCACCCAGCGAGTATTCCAGTTAAGCTGTGTGTGTACTTTTTTTATGGCTCCACCTAATACATTATTGCAGCGCTGCTGTAGAATTAGATTAAATGGCAGGTGATGCTTTTTTTTATGTTGTGTGATTTTCCCCTGTACTACGGTAAAGTCACACAGCAAAAACTATAGTAAGTTTTAAAATGTCCCAGTACACTTATAGTGCAGAGTCTTGCAATATAGAAAGATCAAATTCAAGATGGGGGAAACTTTTAATGTAAATACCTAATATTTCTCATCAAACCAGAGCCTTTGCCAACATGCCCACAATAGAGAACTCCAATATCAAATTTGAAAAGACAGGACACATCCCAGAATGTGGCAACAAATAGTCCAATGGCTGTGACTCACCTCTTTGAGAAGCTTATGCAGACCCAGGGGGATGGTGATGGATTTTTTCCTTTACCTACAGTGAGCCGAGCAGATGCCGGAGAAAGATTCTGGATGTCATGAGAAGTAAAATATGAGTGCACACACATATGAAACAGTAGCTCACAGAGTTCTGGAGTTTCAGTAACTTCTGAAATGCTTGGAGGGTAAAAAGGATGAGAGGAAGCGATTACATGCATCATGGCATGAGGAGTTTCTCCCCAGAAAGGCCCAGATCTCTCAAGCTATATTTGTAAGCCTGAAGTTGTATTTATTGATACACCGGATACAAAAGGAATTTGTAAGTGCATGTCGATGAAATGGACAATGTATATTATAGTTAAAACCAGGCAGTGTTTCCCAGATGAAACTTTCTTTTGCTCTTTTACAAATGAAAAACTGCGAACAATGAATCACGTGATAAAATTACAGTCTGTAAAATCTTATTCCATGTTGTTCGCTGCTTGTCAGACTGCATTAGGGGTAATTTCAGCTTTTTGCAAATAAGCATATGAATTTAAAATGCTCTTTCTCTCAAATCAAAAAATTATTTTTCAGTTATAACTAATAGATTTTCCAAAGAATACTAATCAGTTTAATTAGTTCTTGTTAGTGACAATCAATCAGGTATTTTCACCTGATCGCTTTAACCTGAGAACATTCCAAATTTAATATAGTGTACCATCCTGATTTACTCATTGCGAATGCATTATAAAAATGCTTTGTGTCTTGGTGCACAAGCTGAAGTGAGCTTGATTAACTCATTTGTTCCTGCATGCCTTTTTTTTATAAAACACTTAACTATTCTATTCATATCTAACCATTTTTCAGCTCTGTTAAGGCAGGCATAGTTTATTTTGAAAAGGTCATTAGAGTTGTAAAGAGAAGCAGGCTGTGTAGAAATGATTTGATTGAGGTAGTGGAGGTAGCTCTGGCACTGTGAGTTATGGACATCCAACAGAGAGGAGCCTCTTCATTAGTGGAGTGATTAAAATTGATGGGAACCTATGGAGTTCCAGCTCCCCTGAACTCCCTGGAGCATAGCTCTCATTCTGCGCTCATTTATTTGGGACTTTGTGTTGATCAATAAAAGGTGCCTTCTGCTCACTGTGGGGTCTGGCTGGGGAAAAAAACCCACCTAGGAAAAATAGAAGAGACTTGTTTTGTTGTTGAAGTCAAACATTACTGTGAAGAATTCAGGTTTAAGAAAACCTTCGGGAAAATGACAGCTTTGGCTGTTGTCTCTAATTTTCTTTACAAGCTGTCTATTTTAGTCTTGGTGAATTTTATACTGTTGTTTAACAGCCCGCACTTTGTCCCAAAATATAGTTTCAAAATGCTTGGTCACACCGGAACCAAAGAAATACACTTTAAAGAGAAGAAAGACACTGTGTTCTACCCATGAAGCCTATACAAATGTAAATAAAACTATTTAAGTAGTATGCAATTGCAGATTTTGTTACCCAATCTCTGATTATATAGAATGCATAAAAAGCCCAATACGATGATTTATCTAAAGTATATGTGATTTGCAGATAATGATCTTTTTGTACTGTGAAATGAATTCACCAAAGTAAAGGGCACTTTCTAAATTACAACAGTTTAACACAGCAAATATCATATTGACTTAAGGCACATTAATTATAAAGTTCGGGCAGCCTTTGTAGACAAAATAATACACTTGAAACCACAGTCACTAAAAGAAACAGAAATTAATTTTTTTATATTGGACCAGAGCCAGATAACAGGCAGAGATGCTGAACAGAGTCCAGACTCTCTATGTTTGTGTCCAGCTCTGCTCATTAGTGTGGTGCTGTGCAGCTCATGGCCCGTCAGTCCCCACTGCTATGCAGCGCCTTGCCTAAACAAACAGCGATGATGTGAAATGCATGTCAGACGATTGCAGGAAATAAGTGTTTCTGCAGTACTCGGGGTTTGCAACACAATCTCCTGTACATGTGAGGTCGGACTTAGGCTTAGGGAAGGTTACTTAAAAAAAGGAAGTGGCAGAAAAGTATTTATTGAAATTTCTTATTAGCACTGTGATCCTGTTGCATGTTCCAGACATTATAATCTGATTAAATTCAGTTCCTGTAGGTATAATATGCTTTTTAAAATGTATTTATTTATTATTAGTGATGCATTGATCTGATGACCTGGATCGCTGTCAGTGCCAAAGCTGAACTTATGAAATGGACTTTATATTGGCCAAACATGACAGATCTACATTAAACCCTGTTTGTTATCAGATAAGGGCTCTTCATCAGCCAGATCAGTGTATCATGAACTGCAGTGTTAGTGTTGATAATACAATCCACAACATATACTGTATGAATCATTTCAAGTGGTGCAAAGTAAAGCACTGGGTTAGAGTTTTTCTGATGCGTTTGCTGTTACTCATGATACCTCATGCAATCTATTAGACCCTACTCATTCATGCATTGTAAAATATGGAATGATTAATTAATTATAAGAAGACTGGGGGTTATTATTTATTCATTCAAGATTAAGAAGACTTATGTAGTAAAAACTAAAACAAAATGTAAGTCTGGATTTCATCAGATGCACAAGTATGAATAATCATTTTTAAAGAAAACTGGCTGCGCTTATATAGTTCATGCTGTTGCCAGATATATTGGTATCATCTTATATGTTGTTGTATATGTTTTCATACTCATCAAACTATCCAGTGACTCCTCGTGCTTTATGGATGAGGGCACTGTCATCCTGGAAAGTACTATTCATTTATTCAAGTTTTTTGCTTTGTCGTCGATCTGTATGTTTAACAAATAATTCCATCAGAATTGATATGATTAGGATTATGTGGTAACTATGTCCCATCTGAAGAGATTTCAGCCTGGTTTGAGATTTTTTACATGCTTTTGACCTTTGTTATTAGTTGGCCTTACAAAGAATGAGGGAACTGGATCCTACTCTCATGTAATTTTTTCTTGCAGTTTTTTCACAGTGTGGATTATGATAACTAGTAGATTTTAGCATATGAACTGTACTGTTGGCAAAACTGTAAATTTCACATTTGTACACACTTTCTGGTAGCAAATGATGAAACAAACATTTGCTGGTCAAAAGCTAAATGATTAACAGCTTGAAAATAATTTCTTTTGACTTGAGTCTTGTGATTTCTCTGTGCGGACATGTCACCCTATCTAGCCCAGTGGAGAGAGAAGCAAGCTTTGAGGAAAGTCTTTCTGTGTTAAAGCCTTTGAATATCTATTCTTTATGATCTCTATTCCCTCTGCTGAAGTTCAGAGTGTGCGTGAGCAGAGGAAGGGGAAGGGTGGAATCATAACACTGATGATGAGATGACACCGAACATACTTTGGAGAGCATTTTTGATTCTTTACACATTTTCCTAAACTCAGACAAATATATCCAGAAGCTATCACTGTATTCCATAAGCTAGGTTCGATGAATAATGGCTGTTATGACAGGGAGCAGTGTCAATCAGACATGATAGCTTGAAGAAGTAAAATAAACATGAAACAAGGCGAATAAAAAGAGAGTTATATAAAGCTCTCCTTGATGTTCAGCATCGCACCTCTTTACCCCTAGTGTGTCTGTTCTATAATGGCACAAAGTCAGGATGGGTTGGTGCTGTCTTTTTCATCTCTCTGCCTTTTGTTAGTATGTTGAGCGAGGCAAAGAGAAAGTGAGGAAGGAGGAAGAGGAGGGTGCTGGGGATTGGACTCAGTCCCTGCACACCCAATTAAAGGAATCTTCTGCTCAAAGACACAGTCTGGCAACATATGTTCTGACATTTGTCTTCCTGAATGTTGTGATTTACGATACCATAGAGCTAAAGGCTAAATTAGCAGCCGCCCAACGTCAGGGACCGCACAGTAATGTCGGATGGGCGAGGACTGTCAGATAGGATGAGGCAGGCAGTGTGCTGCTGTCTTGTTTTCAACATCATATGCAACAGAGCACTCTGGCGAGCATGGTGCTTTGTTAACTGACAAGTCACAACGATGTTTGCTGTAAAGGAAGATCCACAAATAGTATTTAATGTCATTTTTATGTTAACATGTTAATCAACACTACATTAATGAAACAGCTAAATATATTTTAGCATAGTGTAACATAACTGTCTATTAATTTATCTAACTATTAGAACTTATATCCACTATACTGTCTTCTTACATGGCACTTACTATATAACATGAATTTGAATTAACTGTAGCGTTTTGGTTGCTATTATTTCTCTTCACCACTGTGTCATACAGACATACAGTAGGTGCTACAACAAAAATTTAAGTGATTATACTTATACAACTATTTCCATTATGTAGTTGTTCTTGCCTGTTCCTTTAATAGGCACGTTGGAATATCGCTCTTCAGTAGTATTAGCCAACTAACTTGTGTGGCTGTCATCTGTATTCATGTAAAGTATACTGTACAGTTATGGTTCCATATAAAATATTCCACACTGGATGTGGGATTGCTTTCTCTCCTCTGAACCTTTAAACATAAACTCTAATCGAGATCCTCCTTCCCCAGACGCTGCTTTGATCTCTTCCTGTGGGACCTGTTTGTGCCACACAGGATTCTCAGATAAGCCTTAGAACCAGACAGCAATTACACTACTAATTACACAAGTAAAAAACCTTGACCTTGCACTTGATTTACCCGATTCTGTGCTTTGCATCAGAGTTCAGATTCTGTCGAGATCTTGCACGCAAACAAAAACAGTGATACACAAATGTGCACGTGCAAATTAAAAGCCCAAAGGAACCCTTATGTTAAATGCACAGACAGCCTAGTGTGGTTGGAGCGGAGTAGCGAGATGTGCCATCCCAGCAGCTGCTGTAGAGGTGTGATTTCACAAGGTGAGTGGATGCTGGATGAGAAGGCTGCCTTGCGGTCAGCAGGGAGGCAGCAGGCCTCAGGGAAAAGCTCTTAACTTCTGTCAGGCACAAATAACCACACCATTTTTCACCTCCTGATTTTTAACTGAGAAAATCATTCTGGTCCCCAGTCATATGAACTCTACGCACATGCCATGAGTCAGTTCTAACTCTGACAGAAAGGAGTTCACTCTAACCTGCCAATCTTTATTTCTTCTCAGTTTTTTTTTTTTTTTTTTTTTTTTTTTTTTTTTTTTTTTTTTTACAAACTTGGTGTAATCTGTCCTCTATAGACTGCCTGCATGAATGAATGACTCTAACTACTGTATCACTGGACATGGATGAGTGCAGTGTGACAACTCAGGCTGTCTTGATTTCATGCTTTTGTGACCAAGACGCAGAGGCACACAGACTTATATATATGAATATACAACATCTTAGGTGTGTTGTTTAAGCAATATCCTTATTTAGTCCTTACCCTGCAAATGATACTGAAAGTACTCTGCTGCAGAAATATTATCAAGAAGCAGTGTAAAATCTCAATGTCATTGCTTGGACGCTTCTATTGTCTTACTAACCTAAACAATAAAAGAAATGGCAGCTTTAAATAGGAAATTACATTTAATCATATGCTATATCCTATTGGGAAATCCACTTTTATACATAAATATAGATGCAATGTGTTAACACCCCAGATCTGAGCATGGTCACTGATTTACTGTGGTCAGGCTGCTGCTAGGTGGTGCTGTTGGTAGCCCTGTCTCTGAGGTAGAGAATAAGCACTCAGTGAAGCAACGCTTACTGTAGATTCATCTAGATTTGCCAAAGCAGTGATAGTGTAAAGCCGTTTAGTAAGTAGCTGTCCTACATATAGGACAACATAATGTCTGTCCCATGTTTGCTGAAATAACAGCAATGCCTTTTCAGCTGCCTCCCAGGCGCTGATTCTTAAAGTGAAAACATATAAGAGCATGTGCCCCCTGTACTCAAGCATGTTGCCATACATCACATCATTTAACACTTTGAACTGTCAGAAACATGTCACTCACTCCTTCTCTCTTGATACCTTCATCTGTCAGAGTGAAATCATAAATACTATCATTTCCCCAATGTTAGCTCTTTATTCTGTCAGCCGTTTTCAAAATTTGACTGTGCCTCTTCATTTCTGATGCCTGAATAAGTGAAAGGCCATTAATATGTCTCTTTCATTGCAAAGAAGTGTGTGTTTGTCGGGCTTGGGCTCTGATGTCCGATTTGTAAGGAAACAAAGATATGTCACCATGTCTGCATAAAAAAAAGTTGTGTCACTCTAAGAACTCATATTTTTCCTGCTGTTGGATGAGTGTGAATTTCAAGCTGTAAAGATTTCATAGTAGGAGGGTGAATGCTTGCGCTCATCTGAAATAGTGACTTTTTTGGACAGTAAACACAGCTGAACTTACCTGTTCTCTAGAAAATTAATGAATTGGTAAAAATTCATATCTTACATGTAATCTGCCTGATTATGAGATTACCTTTGAACAAATATTTAAACAAACAAAACAAACTTCCCACTTATTTTTCTTGTGCCTTGTCTAAAGATCACACTGTCCTTTGACAAACACATTTTTCCTTCCATTCTGTCGCCACTCCCAAGACAAAATTAGAGGGGAAACTCATCAGTCTCCTTGGCTGTTGTCTGATAAACTTTTTGTTTGAAGGGTGTCCTGTCTGGTGTCTCTGGTGTCTTCCTCCAGTGCACTCCTGATTTGAAATATAGCCTTACATAATGAGGGAGAAAAATAGAGCGGTGTTGCACCCCTGAGCCGGTGTCAGCTTAATCAATCATTTTTAAACACAGGCAGGCATGCTTACTCTACTCACATCCACAACATCCTTCCCCGGCTCAACGATGTGACAGCAGCATAATTCATTTTAACTCAAAAATTAAACCAGCAGCATCATACTTGTCCTTGCATCCTTTTGGGTATAAACACAGGGCAGCTTGTTGATCAAAGTGTGCAGTTATGGTTTTGACTGTGTATTTATATTTTATAACAAGTGTTTAGATGGAACTATGTACAATTTATATCTAAATTTAAGTGTGGGTGTGCATGCAGACGTAAGTATGTAGTTTTCTTAGTGTTTATGCAGATGTGCTATATATGCTTCTGAGGTAAAATCCTGAGAGTTCTTGCATCTCTCTCCAGTTTCTCAGCTTCGATGATGAACATGCAACAGGCATAGAAGTTAGTGTAGGGCTCACTTGGTCAGATTGCAGTGGGTCAGGAGGTCAGGGAAATTTCAACGAGCTAAAGCTGAGCAGAAGGAGTGGATCTTGGCCTCTTCGCTTGGCAGTGAGAAATACCTTCTGGCTTCCTGTCAAACAGTTGGCCTTCAGCACAGCTCTGCTCCAAAAGTTATATCATGCTGTTGTTGGTGAGTTACAAGGAGCACTGAAATGGAAACATGAAAAAGATGATTCCTCATAAAGTCCCTTCCTGTGACCAATCCAAACCTACATTTGGACGATTTGATGTATTCAAGATAGATGCATGGATTAAATATCTCACATTATTGTCTTCATGTTTTTAACTTTTGGCACCTGCTCATGCTCATGAGTGAACCTGAAATTAATTGACTTAATTCCTAGTCGGTAGGAATATAAACTATATTCACTTTATTTGTGACATCATTTCAGTGCCATGTTTGACTCCATTTACCTTCATGTAAATGATGCCACTTAAGTAAAAGTGTTTCACCTTGAAGTCAAACAATGAAAGGTCAACAGTAACTAAAAAGTAATTAAACTCTAGTGATCATTTTCACTTTGTCAAGCAGCTAAATGGTAAATATGACACCAAGCAGAGGAGAACAGATAAAATATGTTGAAGCCACATAAAGCACAAGACAAACTGATCTCACAGTGTTTTGTAATGTTGCAGGGTATTAGTTTTATTGGAATAAGGATAGGCTACTACAACAACAGAAAGCAGATTACACTCAGTCCATTTTACATTGTTCTATAAATTGTAATTCCAGAAAATAGGCTGTTCTTTCATAATAAGTAACATGATGTCTCTGCTTTTAAACACAAATTTACCTTTGCTTCAAGTCAGCATTGGGTGGAATGTGGCTTTTCATGTGCTGAATTTAAACAGAATGGGAACCACGGCCAGCTGGCATAAACCGGTACCATACCGGTCGGGTTTTGGGACACATCTAGTTTTTCCAGTGGTGTTATGTAGGTGTTACAAACTGAGCCAGAGGTGGTCTATTTCCCATGCATATGTATGCATGAGAAGGAATTCTGAATGGTTCATTTGAGATCAAGTTGCTACAAAGAGAAAAAAGAGAGAAAGAGAAGAGGAGATCTTCTCTCACATTTGGTCTGTGTCTATGCACACCAGAGAGCCATGTAAAGGTATCAGTATGATCAAAAAGTGGATTTTGCATAATAGGACACCTTTAAATCATGTACAGAACTCATCTGTACAGCTGGAACATTGTGGTGCACATTCAGTTTTTTTTAAAGAAATATTCAGTGAAGTGAAATATGTTCATGTTTATTGGCAGGAACCCTGGTTTCAATCAGGTTTAACTGTCGAGACATTTTCTGCCATTAGGCAATGGAACTTGTGATAATGATAGTTTTCATTAAGGTATGTTAATGTTTGACAAAAAGCTTGTACAGTGTATTGAATATTAAAATACAACAAATATAGTGTTTAATAATAGTGCTTCTATTGTTTGACCACTTTATAAGGTCATTAGCTTTTGGCATAGTGTTTTTTTTTTTTATCACTGTCTCTCTGTCAGCAGTCTGGCTCTGTGCCGAGAGGGCAGGACCATGTCAAAGTCCATGTGCAGAGCTCTGAAGAGGCAGGGCTCCACCTTGCAGTTTGCCCGCTGACCACATGCCGAAAGCACGGTGGCTCAGCATTGCACTGGGGCAAACAAATTTTTTTTTTTGTTACTGCTACAGATGGAGCTCTCAGATAGCTAGAAAGTGTCATTACCAGTTATGGTGCACAGGAGCCACAGAGAAGTAATTTCTATTCAAAATATTAGCCTATAAATTACAACCCCAAATCAGAAAAAGTTGGAACAGTAAAGCATTTGCCATGGTGTGATGTTGCCATTCCCTTGCACAACACTTAAAAGATGTTTAGAGATTGAGGACATCGAGTGAAAGAACATCACAGCCTTTGCCAAGTTTGGACCGAGATGTCAGATCTGCGGCTGTCAACTGAAGCTGGGAGTCCTCTGGTGTTTATGATAGCTTCATGTTAGCTAGCCTTACCAGCCCCAGGCTCAGTGGTCATGAAAAGAAGAAAACAGAGATAACTGCTTGAGCAGGGACTTTCTTCTGCTTTGACACAGCAAACATAATATTTGCCCTCTTATGCTTTGTAATACTGCACTGCAAGCGTATCTAGATGCTTTTATTTTAGCTAACTACTGTAACTTTCTTCCATCCTTAGTAGCATGTACATTATTGCACTGAGCGCTTCCCCAAAATAAATAGCACCGCTTCTCATGTCGCAATCAAGTTCTTAAAGGGGAGGCCTGACCAGTAACACAATGAAAAAATATCCACAGTGCATTGAACATCACTAATGTTTGTGTCAGCTGCTTTAGATTGTATGATCTCAATCATTACGCTGATCAGTCGAAGTGAGGATACACTCTTGGGGGAACAGTGGGCGCTGTGTGTTATCATGTGAAAAGGGCCCATTTTTGTGCAGCGAGGCACAGTGATGTAGGTTGCCAGAGTTATGTTTGTTCCACTAGCAGAGTGTGTGTGGTGAGTGAGTTATGTTAATGCTCACAGGATGAGTGGTAAGCGTCTAGTGTGGTAGTTGTAGTGTAGAAAGGGCTTGTGCCCTCTCGCTCTCAGCTAACGCTGCTGTCTAACCCTTTTTGGGTGAAAAGGAGGCTGAGTGCATAAGTCCTCCCTGTCAGTACATAGCCTCTCCACCAGGACCCTAGCTATGCCTCTTCGTGGCACCACACATCGACTGGGTACCTTGTGGCCCCAGGCCAAATAGCTAGGGATCTCAGAGGAGCTTGGCCCCCAGAGGTAAGGTGTGGAGGCCCACCAACGTGTGGACAAGCCCTGGTACCTACCGACCAAGCCCCATCTATGGGTTAAATAGACAGTGACCAGGCCTGACTATGATGTTGTGCGGTGTGAGTGAGTGACTAGCAGAGCCAGAAACTGTGTGGTGGGGCTACAGAAAATAGGGTGGGCCTCTTCCAAAACCATTACCTTAGTGATACCAGCCAAAATCACACAATTACAACCATACCTGCCTACAAAGGTGTAGGTTCGGTCTCACCACAGCTGGTTTGGTCCCAGAAGTACCAAGCGGCAACCTCCAAGGCTGAGAAATGAAGCCAATGTGAAAAATGAAGCCAATGCAGAAGTGTCGGTTAATATTGTTGAAAAATATGGTAATGAGTAGGC
>NW_018127885.1:3808517-3816783 GCF_001952655.1 Monopterus albus
CAGGGCCCCACCTTGCAGTTTGCCCGCTGACCACATGCCGAAAGCACGGTGGCTCAGCATTGCACTGGGGCAAACAAATTTTTTTTTTTGTTACTGCTACAGATGGAGCTCTCAGATAGCTAGAAAGTGTCATTACCAGTTATGGTGCACAGGAGCCACAGAGAAGTAATTTCTATTCAAAATATTAGCCTATAAATTACAACCCCAAATCAGAAAAAGTTGGAACAGTAAAGCATTTGCCATGGTGTGATGTTGCCATTCCCTTGCACAACACTTAAAAGATGTTTAGAGATTGAGGACATCGAGTGAAAGAACATCACAGCCTTTGCCAAGTTTGGACCGAGATGTCAGATCTGCGGCTGTCAACTGAAGCTGGGAGTCCTCTGGTGTTTATGATAGCTTCATGTTAGCTAGCCTTACCAGCCCCAGGCTCAGTGGTCATGAAAAGAAGAAGACAGAGATAACTGCTTGAGCAGGGACTTTCTTTTGCTTTGACACAGCAAACATAATATTTGCCCTCTTATGCTTTGTAATACTGCACTGCAAGCGTATCTAGATGCTTTTATTTTAGCTAACTACTGTAACTTTCTTCCATCCTTAGTAGCATGTACATTATTGCACTGAGCGCTTCCCCAAAATAAATAGCACCGCTTCTCATGTCGCAATCAAGTTCTTAAAGGGGAGGCCTGACCAGTAACACAATGAAAAAATATCCACAGTGCATTGAACATCACTAATGTTTGTGTCAGCTGCTTTAGATTGTATGATCTCAATCATTACGCTGATCAGTCGAAGTGAGGATACACTCTTGGGGGAACAGTGGGCGCTGTGTGTTATCATGTGAAAAGGGCCCATTTTTGTGCAGCGAGGCACAGTGTTGTAGGTTGCCAGAGTTATGTTTGTTTCACTAGCAGCGTGTGTGTGGTGAGTGAGTTATGTTAATGCTCACAGGATGAGTGGTAAGCGTCTAGTGTGGTAGTTGTAGTGTAGAAAGGGCTTGTGCCCTCTCGCTCTCAGCTAACGCTGCTGTCTAACCCTTTTTGGGTGAAAAGGAGGCTGAGTGCATAAGTCCTCCCTGTCAGTACATAGCCTCTCCACCAGGACCCTAGCTATGCCTCTTCGTGGCACCACACATTGACTGGGTACCTTGTGGCCCCAGGCTAAATAGCTAGGGATCTCAGAGGAGCTTGGCCCCCAGAGGTGAGGTGTGGAGGCCCACCAACGTGTGGACAAGCCCTGGTACCTACCGACCAAGCCCCATCTATGGGTTAAATAGACAGTGACCATTCTGCAAATGGTGAGTGATCTGTACATTCGCCAGAGGAGGGACATCGAAGTCCCTAAAGGCAAGGGTGGAGGAAGTGCCATGGCACGGTCAGCAGAATAGGCATTGCTCACACCTGGTGGAACTCACAAAGGGCAGAGGACAGCCAGAGCAGTACTGAGAGGAGTTGTGCCCCCTTAACAGCATTGATAGGTTTAATGATGGCAATACCAACAGGAGTGACTGGGGTAGCCGTTGTCACGCCTGACTATGAGTTGTGCCCCCTTAACAGCATTGATAGGTTTAATGATGGCAATACCAACAGGAGTGACTGGTGTAGCCGTTGTCAGGCCTGACTATGATGTTGTGCGGTGTGAGTGAGTGACTAGCAGAGCCAGAAACTGTGTGGTGGGGCTACAGAAAATAGGGTGGGCCTCTTCCAAAACCATTACCTTAGTGATACCAGCCAAAATCACACAATTACAACCATACCTGCCTACAAAGGTGTAGGTTCGGTCTCACCACAGCTGGTTTGGTCCCAGAAGTACCAAGCGGCAACCTCCAAGGCTGAGAAATGAAGCCAATGTGAAAAATGAAGCCAATGCAGAAGTGTCGGTTAATATTGTTGAAAAATATGGTAATGAGTAGCCATATTTAGTAGTTTGTGACTAAAATAAAAGTAACCTCTGGAATCACTGTTTCCATTTAAGGATATTATTATTATTATTATTATTATTAACGACTTAAATAGCCTAATAAAATGGTTTGGACAATGGGCTGATGCAACTGCATGTTATGATGATATATTCTGACCATTTTGGTCAGTTATCACTTTCAAATTCAGCAGCAGTCTGTAGGTGGTAACATCACAATTGGCCAAACTTGTGAGTAAGATCGCACACAGAAAACAGTTGAAGGCGGTTTGACAGTAATAAAAAGAAGGGGTGTGCAGGGTTGATCTGCATGGATGACTCTCAGGCCTACATCTATTCTTCGGCTATTGACAACCTCTCCCTTTTCAGTTTGCATGACTGGAGCTCTCACTAGCGCTGCTAGTGGACAATCAAACCTACACACCCACCTCCAGACTCGCATTTCTCATTTCTTGCTTCTAGTCTAAATTAGATAGCAAGACGTAGTGTCGGAGCTCACAGATCGCGCACAGTTAGTTTCACGTATTAGCGGTAGTTAAACAGTAAATCTTGAATTCAACATGGAGTCCCCTCCAGATCCAGCGAGCGACCCGGGCAACAGCGCCTCGGAGCCGGCTACCCCGGTCAGGGAAACCCCGGTAAACCTGGAGACGCTCCGGAAAGCGGACCATCCAGCCCCGGTTCGAAGGCAGACCTGTTCAAGCACCAACAGAGGTAAGCGGACCTTATTTCGAACAATGCTGTACAGGGGATATAGACCGAGCAAAGATATTTTAAATAAAACTTCAAAGTGAATTAAATCGCTTCCCTATAAATAACTGCACACTGTCTAAATTCAGCCAACACGCACACGGCTTTTTATACTGTACTATACCGCGGCTTTTGGCAGTATACGGTTGTAATTAGTGCCTCGGTGTGTGTTGCTGGTGTTCTGGCTCCAATGACAGCTCAAATCCTACGGTCACAGTTGTCACATTAATGTGACTGCGAGATGAATCAATTACCCAGTAACTTAAAACTGACCAGCAGCAGCTTTTCTCCCAAACGGGCCAAAGTGCCCGATCAAACGCGATACTGTCAGTGTCACAAGTGAACTTTTGGAAACTGTGTGTTAGTTTATCGATCAGTCCCATTCCCTCTTGTAGGGACATGTCCTCCACTACTGATACAGCCCACAGCGCCGTGTGGCTGGATTGGCTTTTCTTTGTTGTTTTTCCTTTTCTTTTCTATATACAATCTCCAGCTAACAGATTTAGACTTTTAGGCTATTCCTGTGCGTAAAAGACGCATCAGCAGCTGGAATTTGTTTAGCGCCAGCTCTCAAACAGTGTGGCAAGCAGGAAGACACTACCCGGCTTTTGTTGCAACTAAATGTCCTCATCATCCAAGAGGAAGAATAAGAAAAATAGCCGTGCACAGGGCTGTTTTGTCAATTAGCCCGTCTGTCTGCGTTGCTTCTGAGGACTAGGTCATTTTGCATGATTTATCCCCCACGTCCCGTCCATGTTGTACAGTACAGACAGTATTTAACCACACCCCCTCTCGGCTGTCTCGAGTACAGGCTAACTGTGCTCATCCAAGTTCAAAGAAATTGTGAATTGTCTGCTGATTGTTGATGAGCAGATTGGTATGCGTAACAGTGAGACGAAAGGTGTAAACGTGACAGGTCATTGCACAGTGGTTTTTGTTTAGGCTACTCTCCGTGTGCTGGGGATAGGGTATATTTAGAGTCTGATATGGTGAATGTGGAATGTAAGCTGGTTATGTAACAGGTTTAGCCATAAACAGACGCGCGGAACTGAGGGCAGAAATCGTTATTGCAGATCTTCTCACCTCATACAGGAGCTCACCCACTTCCCATGATTACCACGAGTGTTTAATAAAAAAAAATCACTGCCCTTTTGCGCGTATTCATATCTACCACTGGAAATGAACTGTGTGACTTTGTGGGCTGGCGCAGCCTGAGCACTTACGTAATAGCGGGGCCAAGACAAGTAGTTTGGAGGCTTCGTGGATTGATTTCTTTTTTCACAAGTCTGACTTTGAGACACTCCTAACCTGCTGACCCATATTCACCCCGCTCCTTTATGCACAGGATTAAAGTGCGTCTGGGAAAGAGAAAGACAGGAAAACGAACGCTTTTGGTCTGTTATGTAATGCTGAATGGGTGGAAAAAACATGTTCAGTGAGACAACCTCTGCAGCTTAAAAGGAGTTTCCTTGCACTGAGACTTTATTTTGACCTTTTTGCAAAGAATAGCAATACTTGTTAGAGTATTAACAGCAGAAGACTTGAGGCCAGATGTTTAGGCAACTTCTGAAAAACTTACTGTAAGTTAACATTTGTCCAAAAATCATTATGATGAAATCCATAAATTAATTTACTCTCATGTTCAACTGTATAGCTCAAATTTTAAAGCATATAGGAAATCACCTAGTGCAGTCTGTCATACAGGCAGACCCCAGTATAGTTTTTAATGTGAGTGTGTTTGTAACGTATAACACCACAACTATGGTCCCCATTAGTTTTAAACCACTTAACTTTGCTCACAAAACAGCTAATTTCTGAATGTAGTACTGTAGATCTATTCAGGACATTCTCCACACGAGAGAGCAGATTAAAAGTTTGCTTTCGTAAACAAATAATTGTTTAATTTCTTTATTTAAAAAGGGTTCATGTAAAAGAACAAGCGCCCTATTAAGAAGTAAGTGCAGTTGGTTTAGTGCAGATGGCTAAAAAAAAAAAAAAAGTAAAAGAAGAAGTGTCGTTCACATGAGTGTAACTTACTTTTTTAGGACCAGAGCTCCACGCTCAGACTCCAGTTCCTCACCTAGCCACAGAAACTAATATCTGAAAGGTGGCAGACACTTGCTCAAGTGCGGTTTCCTTCCTTACAGCTGCATTAGGCTTTCTGAGGATGCACAGTTTTTGTCCTGCATGTAGAGCGTTACTGTTTTAGCCCTGAGTACTAATACCTTTTAAGTAGAAATGGCTTATTTCAGCAGGGGCTCTGCCGTAAGACTTGAGTGGGTCAGAGAACAGGCCTTGGAGGGCTATGGATATCATTACTGGAAAGAAGAAAGGATGTTATTTTTATATTGCAAGATCCCTCAGTTTGTAAATTTGGAAACAATCAATATTAATGTTTGGTTATGTAAGGTGATGGTTTCTGCAGAGGCATAAAACCCCACAGCTGTACAGGGAAGCTCTGAAGCCATAAAAGCTCCACTGTCTGTAAAAATCCTCTGTTGACACAAGTTTGAGTGTCAGAGCTGTGTGTATATGTGTGTGTCACAGTGCTATAGTAGTAGACTTCACTGAGTGATACTGACCGCTCCACTTATTCTCTTATGCTGTACAATGACAAAAAGTCATCTGAAAATCATTTTCCTTCGTTAGGGAGAAAGAGATGATGACTACCCATAAAGAACCAAAAAACATTATTTTAAAGTTGTGAATTACTTCAAACAAAAACCAGACAAATCCTGCACATTGCTCATCAGCAGGGTGCAGGATTTGTCTTGTTTTTTTTAATTATCCTACGCACCTGCAAAAAAGACTTGATGGTGTGCGAGAATTGTGTTTGAAGTATCACAAAGTTGTGAATTATGAAGTGGTTTCCAACAGTGGAGAATATTGCTGTGCATCCTGGTTTTTAGTTTGCCTCAGTGCCATATCTAGATAAGTTTTTTTCCATACTAAAATCAGCTTTCGTCCAGTTATTTCACAACATTCGGTCGTAGTGTATATCGCACTATTGCAGGTTTTAGTCTTAAGTGTTCATTTCATAGGAAACAAATATTATCTGACGTTACAGTTTTGGAAGGTGAGCCAAACTAAAAAAGCAGAATATAAAAATATTCCGTCTCCTCTTAATGTGCATATAATCAGACAGTTTTATTTTTGGACAGCAAAATGAGAACTCACTGCAGAGTGGCAGCATTTATTTAGTTGTTGTTGACACAAGACAAATGGGATGCAGGGACGCAGAGGCTTAAAAAAGAAAGTTGTCACACCAAATCTCAGAAAGCTGGGATTTGGCATGAAGTTTGCATGCCACTAGAATGGACAGCAGTGTTATAGAGGCTGTGGCATTCTCAAATTCAGTGAATTGGAGACCACGAATGCACAGGTACCGTACAGACTTACAGCTGAGCCTTCAGCTCAGATGGATCGGTGAGAGGAACTCCATTAGGTGTGACTTTTTTTTTATTTATTCCTAGGTGGCTGCCTATAACAGATTATCAAGTCTCGGTCCTCCTGCGTTTTTCATTCATAAATGTGGGTGAGGTGATAATATCATAAACTCTTCTTTTAATTGGTACCTGTCAGATTTATTCACATTAAAGTCTTCTCTTCCCTACAGTATAAAAGCAATCAGTTTGAAAGATGAATAAGATAAGCAGCATTTCTTCAACTGTACACCGAGCTAATGTAGACATGGACGTCTGATCTGAGTTTAGACTTTGGCATCACTGCCTATAAAAAAAAATAAAATCTTCTGTTCTTATGATCCTCAAAGGAGCACCAGTATGCTTATCTGAGGAGGATGTGAATGTCAATATAACATTATGATTAGGAGTTAAATAAGCGCTGACTGAAATTTTGTCATGTCAGTTTAGAGGCTGTTTCTTTCTTGCTGTCAGTTCAAAATAATAAAAATATAAAAAATGATGAAATATTGTTTTGGTTCAAATTGGCTTGCTCATTTGTACCTTACCTTGGAATGAAAAGTTTTCTTTTATTTACCTCGTTTCTCCCTATGGTTGGTCTGATTACCTGTTGTACACACAATACTTGATTGTGAAGTTTTGGATATGTTTGTAGCATATTGCAATTTTAATGTTTAGTTAATTTTATTTTTTTTTCCTGGTGCATTGTGTTTCTGCATCTAGAAATTCTGGGTGGTATAATGTGACCTTTGACTTTTTTTTATAGAAACTCTGTTTCCAGTTAATAAAATGTCTTAGTTGTGATATATATGGCTCAGATTTACTTGTAAACTCATAATATTCAAATACTTAAATTAAGTCTAAATCCTTTTGGGGGAAAATGTCAAATTTTACAAAACAAACGACAAACAAACCTCACCTTGTAAATTAAACATTTTTGGTGCTTTTTATGTTTACATTTCAGACATGTGAATGTTCTGATCTCCGCTGGTGAGAGTGCAAGGCTCAGAGACGACTCAGTCACTTTTTTTCCAGGGTGCCCTAGCAGGGCTTTAAAATTGTCTTTTTTTGTCATTATCATTGGAGCATTTACTCTTCCACATCTGTAATGTGAAAGGTTTGCAAATCATGCAGTAACCTGTGACGATGTAGAGCAGAGCGCTGTATTTGGCTTGAGGGAGGCTGCTTGAAAGGACTCCTGTGGATTTTATTGTAGGAAACTGCTTTGTAGATACACTGTTGGTCCTCCTGAGCCAGTGACAATTTACACACTGACAGGACATTCTTGTTGTTAGGAGGCAAGGCATACCATGTCCTGAGTTTCCACTTGATCCATGTTTCTCCCTAGTAATTTGAATGTTAAGTTGGCTGAAATTTGGATGCATTTATATCAAGCTTGTGCAGATGTGTTTTCATAATTTGCATTCTATGGCAACTTTACACAATGCAGAAAACTCAATTCAACATGCATTCAAGTGATTCAAGTCCATCTGCCTTTAATCAGCGCAGGACTTTTTGTGGGTTTTTTTTCTTTTTTTTGTTGCAATTTCAATTTTTGTACAAGTTGTTAATTGGTGCTGGCATATTATGAAACTTTTCTTTACACAACTCAGGATACACACTAGATGCAGAGCACAGAGTAAAAGAATCTGACAAACTGATACCGTAGCTAAAACACTACTTCAGGAATACATCCCACAAATGCTCTGGTGTAGTTGCTTTTATTGGTAACTTACAAGTTAGCTTTTATATTTATTAGCTTTATACTGTAGGCAATGCAGTGCAAGCCCTAATAGGCTATATTCATTTTAAAAAGTTGAAACATGTCAAACTTCACCTACACTGAATATGAAAGTTTTATTCTGGTGGGACAGTTTATTTTGGAGTTTGAATCACCAGTGGCTTAAGTGGGGCTGGCGAGAAAGTTGTAACTGGTGACAGATAGCAGATTTGATGTGAAGTCTCAAGTGGTGAATGATAGCTCAGATCTATGGCCCATTTACAGAAGTTGTATCTTAGATAGAAAAGTCTGAATAGTAATGACCAGAAACACTCTAGATGCATTATTGGAGGGTGTTAAAGGACTCTAAATTTAATGTGGTACACTGTGACCCGAGTACTGGTGCTGCTTGGCTCCGTGGTGCTCTGTGCTCTCGGATATGAAATGGACTTCTTAG
>NW_018127885.1:3816837-3835377 GCF_001952655.1 Monopterus albus
TCTTATGTCACATCGAGGGCCAAGCCTTTCACATCTCCACCAGTGCAGAGGGTGCAAAGCTCTTGAGCAGGAGCGTAAGTCCCTTTCACCGGAAATCACAGCACTCAATCAGGAACTTTGACCAGCAGTATCTTTCAAACAATCTTTGACTCTGATCAAAATTCTACTTGACACATAGGTTCACGCTGTGTCATACGCTGTGGTCAAAACAACAACAACAAACAAACAAACAAAAAAATAAATTACAATAGAGCACTTACAGCTTTGTGTAGGCTGCAAGGCACTGACACTTGAGAGAAAAGTCAGGATGATCTCTTGGCCACAGACCTTTTCTTACACAGTTCTCTATGGATGTGTGTGCTTTAAAAGAGCTAACAATGTAGAGCCATAAGTATGTTATTCAAACATCACGCCTCATGGGGCTCTTAACCGTTATTTATCTTGCTTTCTGTAGGCTAAATGACCCTCACAGCAGCTGTTTAAAGGGCGCTGTTGACTGGTGAAAAATATCTGTTGCATACTATAGCCCATCTAGCATGGATGAAGAACAGTAACCAGGCAGAGGAATCCACACACTTTACAGTAATAACAATATCTCCCTTTCTGTCTTCACAGGGTGCATTAGATATAAGTAGCACAGACTGTTTAAGGTGATCTCAGGACTTGTTTCACACACATCAGCCTGCAGCCTGCTCTGCATCAGCCTGCATCATTGTTTCACTGTATATGAACTTATTGTTTTTATTTGCACAAAGCCATCTTCAAATTTTACAAACAAAAATGAAAAAAAGTTGCAAGAGCCAAGCATTTTTCAAATGTGGAAACTTTGATTTTCCTTGGCTCTATCACCTGAGGTAAAGCAACAGTACTGAGGAAGGTGAAGCATGTGTAATGTCTTGTCGTTTGTGTTACATCAGTACTGTTAGACTGTTACTTAAAGTTTATTTGTCAGCTGAAATAAACTTTTGGAGACACGGGAGATAAAACAACTTGAAAATCAGTGTCATTTCTGTTGGCTTGATTATTTATACTGGAATAACGAGCACGACTTAATCTCATAAATAAAAAAGGGAGAGATACAGATCCTTCCCCTCCAGGTACTGCCGCCACTTAATCGAATTAGCTCCACTCTCAGGCTTGACGGGCTCTTCAAACACCCCTGGTGACTTCTGAGTGCCGATTACAATCAGCTACTATTTTCAGCCTTTGATTAAAATCTGGTGAGGTTGGACAGATTTTTTTGGAGCGCAGAACCAACTAATTATTAACATTGCAGCCCATCTCTCTCACTCTCTCTCTCTCTTTTTTTTACCAGTTACAGACGGCCAATGGGCTGAAGTAGTTAAACAATACCCATAAGTATTAATCATGTTGAATAACTCTGAAAGTATTAGCTTGGTCTTAATGAAACATCTCATGCGAGTCAGGGTAAATAGATATTTGAACTGACCTTTATGTCATTTTAAGTAAAGCTGAGTGAAGAATATTTGTGAATCAAAGAAGCCATTTGTGTTTGTTTCATATTGGAACATTTAGTCTCTTTCTGGTCGAATTGTAACGCTATAATCTCTGTTAAATAATCAAGCTGTTTACATAGACTTCCTCATCTGGCAGACAACAATAGTGAACACAGTTCTTTACTCAAAAAATAATAGAAGTCGATCACAATTGTTCATGCCTCACACAGTATGTCACTGAATCATTGTAATGTGCCTGTCAAAGACAATTCTGCTCTTTTGTTACTTTCAAAAGGCGGCTTTTGAATATGAATAAGTCGCTAATGAATATTTGGTTCTTGCTTGTGTCTGTGGATTGATTGCTTTAGGAGGAGAACTAAGACAGAGTGTGGCACGATGGGGCTCAATCAGTGCAGCAACGCTGCTGCTGTGCTGCTTTCTGACAGTGATTGAAAGACCGAGTCACTCTTCACCATGCATGGTACATGAATCCTTCTCTCATTCACTGACAAATATCGTCTGTCTGATCAATCAATATTTGCAGCTTTATTTTACTGATGCAGTGCTTAAAAGGCAATAATTAACACCAGGCTGGGTTGTTAAAAGCCTATTTTTATGTGACAGACAGAAATAGACATACAGAAATGGGTAGATGAAGGCCTTCGGTCGATGTTGATAATGGCATCATGTGTAGATGTTCTTTATACACTGCACTGTGAACTTATCAAGAACGTGATATTTACTTACCACATGATGGTTCATGCTAATGTGCAAAACAGGAGTGAGTTATTTATTTGTTTATTTTTTACTTTGAGCTGATTTTTTTTTTTTTTGTTGAATTAAATATTTTTATTCAGACTTTTTTAGGTTGTAAGTTTGTTTGCGTAATTGAAATATAGTTTGAAACTGTTTAAATGAGGGAATATTCATTTGATGTCATCTTGTGTTAAACAAGTGCGGCTTGTGATGCTCATTAATTTCTGCTTGCTCCACTTGCGGTGCTTGGGCTCTCTTTGCTGGCTCACTGCCACAGTGTCTTCTGAAAGAGCCACTTCATCTCTGTCAGGGGCAGGTGGAGATTTACGGCGCACTTCTAATTGGACAAAGTGCCTTTCAAACTATGAGCTGTCATACACAGACCAGATTATCATACTGACCAGGTGTAAACAGAGGTGCCCCCCCCTCCACGCTCTTCTGCAGTTTTTGGTTGACTTTCAGATTCTTCTTGTTCTGTGTCTCCTTTTAAAACTCCCTCCTGTCCTGTGGCCCAAGGCATGACAAGCTTTGCCACACAGATTAATTACATGAAAGTCCACTTGTTATTTTGATATCGGAGCTTTTATTATACACTGTAGAGCAACATTTGGACAAAAAACATATTTGAAAAATCTGGGAGATCAAAGTAATAAAGTCTTTTAAGGGATGATGCAAATTTTGCTTGCTTAAGATCCTCAAGCTGGACCTTCATAAGTTTAAGTCTAAAAGTCAATAGCCTGGTCATTTCTGGTCTCAAGTACAGGAACATTTGCACCAGCCAGAAGGAGAATCTGAGGCTGCAGGCTAGCTCACAGGGGGGCTTTAAGGTTTGCAGTATAGCTCAGGGCCAGACCTCACTGTGTTTGTAAAAGTAATCGTAAAAATCTTCAGATCAGCTCTTCATCCAACAGGCAACCAGTGAGAAGAGCAGCAAGTCCAGTGATGTTATTATGTCTGTTTGAATCAGTTAAAAGCATAACTGCTAAATTTTGAATGAGCCATGGAAGTGAAACTGACTCATTATTGATGCCAGAGAAAAAGTTGTCCAAATATAAGGAAATAAAAGACTTTTTCTATTCATATAATCACAGTTTAACTATATTAAAAAACTCAAGTGCTGAAAATTGAGGTAATTTTTTACATTCAAATTTTTTATGCACTGTTTACAGTCAAATATTCCAGGTGAATATAAAAAGAGACATTGATTGTTGATGCATTATGATTTTAGCCTTTACAGCTGCCGAACAGCTGTATATTGTCAGTGTAGCAGTACAAGGAAATACTTTATTTGCTGTTGATATGAAACATAGGAGCATGTAAATGGTAAGATGGGGCATAAAATTGAAGCTCAAGGAGAAGCACAGGTGATGTGTGTTCAAAGACAGGAAGTAAGTGCACAAGAGGTTCAGTATAAGCACACAGTTCAGTACGTGAATGCACACACATTGAAATGATTGGACTAACCATTGGCTCATTTTGTGTCTCCCAGTATTTAAGTCAGTCAGTGACAGTTGGTCAAAAACTGCAATAAATCTAAAAGGGTGAAAACTGAAACAAACATCAGGCAAACATGGCAAAAATCTGGGATATTTGATTGCTTATCCTGTGTGCATGTTATCAGCGCAGATATATTACCCTGTGCTGATTTGATTCTGGGCAAAGGAAACTGGACAGGAGAGATTGATGGTGCTGTCCTCAGTCAGACAGATAACACCTGATTCTGCCTGCAGGGGGTTGATCTAGCACACTCCTCCCCTGCAACTCAGACACGTCGAAGGCTGTGCTGAGGAGGTGAACCGTTCCTTCACTCAATGCAAATTCAGGGCCACATTCAGAGACAATCCCAGGACGATTGAGCCAATGTGGCCCCGAGCGCTCTGCATCACATGATCCATGCATCAGGCACGCCAGGGAGAAACCCACACAGGCATGGGGGTCATTTGTTTAACACAGGTGCGTCATGTATCTCAACACACACATGCTTCAAAGCACACCCAGAGACACACACATGCCTGAATACACACATATGCGCGGATACACAAGTGTTAATGAAATACTGCCTGCATGTGTGGTTATATAGTATACTGGAAAAAAAGTCTGCTACTTTTTCAGTTGTGGATGTTTTAATAAAATCTTACTAGGAAATATACTGTATTATATAAGTTGTATATATTTATTGGAAAGGTGTATTTGGCTTTAATGTATGTAATTTTAAGGGGCTTATCATTTTTTTCTCACATTCATGAATTTGGTAATTACTCATTTAACTGAAAAAAGATCAAAAGATGAAACTTTAGCACAAATTAGAGTATAAAACAAAAAGAGTATTCTTTGTATTGTTATAGTGCCCAGCTCTGACTACGCCACATGGGTGTTGAGGGCATTTGAAAAAATGTTCTGCTCTTTATGTTTTCAAAGCTGTTTTGATGCTGGTAGATCATTTGTTATACTTTAGCAACCACTAGTAACATGTGTGTCAAAGTGTGTTGCTCTCCTCAAAGAGATATACAGTGTAGCAGAAACATTGTTTTAATTTCATTAACAAGGTGTGCAGGACAGGTTCTCAGTGTGTGAAGCAGATGGTGAAAGGCTAGTGTTTAATAGATCTTAATATTAACTGTAGAACATGCTGGGAGTGTTGGTGGATGGCACGCAGCAGAATGAAAAAGAAGCAGTGACCTTCTGTCCCATCATTTACCCCCTCGTGCCCCCCATACTGCCCTCAAATTACTTTGTTTTAGCCAATTAAAGCAGCCGGCTGAGCATCAAGCAGATTGCCATTTTTTCGCTCACCTGGACCCATGTGACATTATCGCTCTGTCATCGGGAGAGATGGTTGTAAATGGGAATCTCCGGCATGGCACCGTGCCACCTTAAACCCCTCTGTGTTCACTGAGATTAATGCAGTGATTCTCCCTCCAACCTGCAAGAATCTCAGTCAGCTCTCTCACCTGTGCTCACTGATAGCGATGAGCACAGCTCCTCACTGTGTGAGGCCGACGAGCAAATGATTGGAGAGGTTATACCACTCTTTAAAGCAGACCTTAGATATACATCTAGTAATGTTTTCTGAATTACCTCTGGTAGAAAAAAAATGTTTCAGAATGTGCAAAGAATCTGTTGTCCTTAAGTTGCCTTGTTGCTGATCAAGATACCATATGCTGAGAAATGGTTCTCCATCCATATCCTTTAATGCCTCGATTATAAAAAGAAAGATGGCAGATACAACAATACCATGGCACAGGACAAGTGAAGGACTGGAGCGTGTGGTGTTTAACAGCCATACGAACACAGATTATGTGCTTGAAAGGGCTGAATTGAGTGCCAGCAGTGACAGTTGGGCTGGGAATTGAGTGTGCTTGGGACATGCGGCTTGACTCTGCTCGGAAACACCACTGGGTCCAGGGCTCATCTCTGTGGCCCTCTGCCTCCCTCCTCCCATGGAGACATTGTGGCCTGCTGTTTGCTCCACTCCACCGAGGGAATGGACGGGGCCCCTGCTCAGCTTGATGAGCATTCGCTAATGGCCGCTTCTTTGAAAGCTGATGGGTCCGTTTGAGGGCGAGCGTCTTTCACTTGCCTCCAGCTTGCCTTGGCTGGGCATTTGTCAGGCTGCCTGGCTTTGCTGTCCTGCCCGCATGATGGTGCGCCAAGGGGCTGAAACGTCTGTCAGTTGTTTAGCTTTCAAATAAAAGTTAATGATTTACCAATAAAAAGTAAAACTAGTCTTTTGATGATATCTGGAGGCATATGGAGAAAGTCTTGCAATAGCGACACTTTCAGCTCTTTGTCAGGCTAGAAATAACAAAAAAGAGTTGTCTTCCTTGCTTTTTTTGTATCTCCTCTGACAATGAATATTGTGGCCACAGATTTGCATAAAGTGAACAAGTGAATATAGATAGTGCTGATGGCTGCGTTACATTAATATTGACAAGCTTCTTTAATAACTGATTGTGTCAGTTCATGTGATGGCTTTGCCAAAATGCACTACGATACCAATAAAGGAGGCAGAAACAACTACACCCCTCCTTGTTTTTGTTTTATATAAGAAAAAGTATTTTTACTGTACAAGGACTCCATCAGCAGTCTTGGGGAGATCTTAAAACAACTTAGAACTGGGAGGTGTGTAATAGCAAAATAAGCAGCTGAGTTTGGCAGTTTGCATACTTTTTACTTCTATAGTTCGAAACTATATACAGACGAAGAAAGATGAGATGAGATAACCAATGTCAGTCTTAAAGGTGAAGAGCAGGCTGGTACTTCTGTAAGTATATACACTATAGCAGGATATGATGTGTTAATGCTTAACGTGAAGTTGATGGATCAGTAAAGCTGCTGATTATCTGGTCGCTAATGTCACTGTGACCCCTGACCACTGCCCTGTCTTTTCACCCCAGAGAGAGCTGCTGGACCTGTTGCCATTTTCTTCACTGGTGTGCCATTCTCCAGCTGCTGGAGACTCCATTAGGAAGTTGGCTTCGTCCTTGGAAATCTCCTCTCCATAACTTCTCTTGTCTTCTACTTTTTCTAGCCCCCCCACACCCCAACACACACACTCTGTTTCACATGCAATTCTTTTCCCCCACTTGAAACTAGGGCGGAGGTCAGAATGGCGAATTTGATGTAAGAGCTGACGTGCTTTTGCGGAGCACCTTGTCAGCTCAAGACAATAGGTTTGCAGGAGCTGTTATGCCGAATAAAGAATGTTCGCGTATTCCCAGAGAAATGTCCTCGGCTAGACATTCCCAAAAGAGAACATTTGTCTGCATACGTTTTTACCGGTCCTGGCCCAGCAGAAAATGGATGTTGAAACAAAACGAATTCATTTAACAAGCAAATAAGTTATTTCACCTGGGAGACTGAAAAAGTTATCCAGTTAAATGTGAGAACCTTTATTATAGTCATACTTGATTTGGTCATTAAATGCTCAAGTTGCCTTCACTGATCCATCCTGTTCAGCTCTTTGTTAAAGGTCTTGATCTAACCCAGCATCTGATGTTGCAGCTCTGTTTGGCTGCACAAAGGCAAGGCATACATAATGTCTTGGAAGAGGTAGCAGATGTTAGCAGTTGCATAATGGCAAGACAAAAAGCTGCTGTTGTGTTGCACAGCAGTTTGATCAAATAGTTTTAATTTGATCTGACCTCTTTGTCTCAGTGGTATCTCTGAGCTGCCTCTTGGTAGGAGATATATGGAGAGGACAGATTTATAGAGACAAGAGTCAGACAGATCCAAATATGCAGGTAGGTAAACTGTGCAGTTGAGTTTATTTTTTTTTATTGTGATAAAACAGCCAGACTAAGGAGGACATGATGGTAAATCAAGTTAAGATTTCCAAGGCAATGGACATTTATTTTATTTCTGGGGTATCTTATGAAATCATTTTTAAAAAGACTTCAGTTACAGTGTAGATTGAACCTGGAATGCATGGATGCATGCTAATGTAACTGCTTTATGCAATTCCATTGTCTGAGATCTCTCACCAACCAGTTGTCACAGGCAGTTTCATCTCAAATTAAATTCATTTGGATATGACATTTTAATTGGAACAGTATTCCCATTAATTGAACAAATTAGAGAAAGTCTGCGGGGGGAAAGGTAATCTCTGTGAGAGATGATTTGGAATTTACAATTTAGAATTAAAAATCAGCTGCTTGGCTTTGTTTGTGGGGCAGTCAGTTTGCGGCAGTGTGCGCAGGCAGTGCCGGTGCTCAAGTCTCAGCGGCACTTGAGGCTCACACTGTCTTCATTAAAAGCGATTAAGCAATAGGTCAATTTAGTCTGCTTGGCTGGTCAGAGCTGTGCATTTCCTGTCTTTGTCTTCATCTGCTCGGGCTCTGTGGGCTCGGCCGGTTACTCGAGCAGCAAATACTATCCGTCACTGTTTTATGCATGTTCACACATCTGATTGAGTGTCTTAGCCAGTCATGGAAGTAGAATTTTAAATGTTGTCACTTTGTTTTTATTTCTGCGTGAATGTGTGTGCATACAACGTGTTAAGGTTTTCATGCTCCTGCGTTCTGTTTCAGCATGCATGCCATCTGGGTGCTGATGAGTTGCTGTCTGATTAGCAATGAAAAGCACTGTTCACCCTGCAGCTTGAACTACTGTGAGCAATTAATTACACACACACACACACACACACACACACACACACACACACACACACACACACACAAAAATCACCTTAAAATATACGTGGTTAATTTCATAAGCATATGCGGATACAGAGATGTAACCCAAATAAAACAGCTGATTTTTGTGATGTTTTCATGCAGAATTGATGCTGTAGATGTGTGGTTAAATAGAGATCTTTAATCCTGTTGTTTAGGATTCATAGTTGCTTTGAGAAAGTTTAGATGCTGTGTGTGTAACCTTACATTTTTTCCACATTAACGTTTGTTTAGAATATAGTGTGATATCGAAGCACTTTGGAAATAACTTCCAGGGAGACAGTTGACATTCACTAAATAAAAAAATGTGTTGCAAATTTTTCACTTCAGGGGCGGCCACCTGTCAGTTTAGGCGGGTTGGCAATTTGGCCAGGAGAGAAAACCCAGGGCCAGGAGGAACCAGGTGTTGATAAATGTTGCACATATGTCATCGGATTATAAAGGAAATTGTCTATTCATTCTGCATGTGCATGGACAAAATTCTAGCAAATAATTGTTGCATTATTCTCATTTTATTTGCGTCGTTGTGCATTATCAAAGGAGATATCTGCACCGTGTGCTGCATGAAATCTGTGTTGCCGTGTTGCTACAATAATATTTGTATTACAGCTTAACAAAAGGAGTCCTTTGAAATTTCAGCCCATTGTGTTCCACCCTATTCAGATCATATGGTTTCTCAGCTACATCGCTTTTGTGTGTCAACAGACACTACGAGCACCTGTGACCATGTAGCCGGTTGCTGAGTGTGAATCTTCAAAATGAATCACAGCACAGTTTTAAAACATTGGCACCATTTGTTTGAAATAATGTTCAAGTTTATAATTTGTCATCAACCCTGGCGCTCTCAGTTGACACTTTTACATCAAGCCCTGCAATATATTCATGAAAAAGATAGTGATTGAGATGTGAAGACAGTAAGAAATTAGGAAAAATAACACCTAGTCATACTGTACTGATAATGTGGACTGGTTAAGGGCCTTAATTGGAGCTCTCTATGGTAAAATGTGGCGAGGAAGCAGAGGATAGCGTAAGGAGGCAAGAGAAAAAGAGAGAGCGAGCCAGGCAGAAGGGGATCCTAGATAGTTGGGCCAGGGGGAAAAGTTCCCCCATGCTTGTCAGAGTTTGAGCAAGTTCAGAATTGATGGAGCCCACAGGCAGCACTGCTAATTTTAGTTGAAATCACCTAAGTGGTTTGGCTAATTTATCCAGGCTCCTCGGCCTCAGCCCCTAGTTTCTGGCTCTCCCCTGCCTCCCCCTCCCTCCCATATATATCCACAGAGCGTGAAGGTACCAGGAGGTGACAGTGGGAACAGAAGGGTATTTTGTGCCCAGCTGATTTACGAAGCACTGGGTGATTTCATTCTGTGTCGTACATTTGGATATTGTTTGACCCTTAACGGCACCCCAGGTTAAACCGTCTAGTCCATAAAATGGTTTATGCCGCTCTGTATTTAATGGGAAAAGTGAAACTACATTTTAATTTTAAACCACATTAAGAAAAATGGATGCAGTCGCGGATATATCTGGTATCTCCTGATGATGGTTTATATTTCACATTACCGATACGTCTCTCTAGTTATTCAGATATGAAGATTTAAATATCAAAAGATGGCAATCACTTTAACTTTATTGCTGAAGTCAGATTTTTGTCTAATGATGGTCTGCCCGTGCGATATGCTAAACACGTTGAAGCTTAACAAGCATTACTCCTGGCTTTTGAGTGTTTAGTAACGAATCAGAGG
The DNA here is from genome assembly GCF_001952655.1 of Monopterus albus. NCBI lineage: Eukaryota > Metazoa > Chordata > Actinopteri > Synbranchiformes > Synbranchidae > Monopterus > Monopterus albus. The sequence continues at coordinate 3,826,966 of NW_018127885.1, forward strand.
ATCCTTTTCTTTGTGTGTCTTTGAATACAGATTTCATAAAATAAAAAAATAAAAAACTGAAAAAATAAAATTTTTAATTGTCATGAAGGCAAAAGATCAGTATAGGTACAATGAATATTTTGCTTCCCAGTAATAAAATGCAGTTATATTTTGTGTGGAGTCATGGAGGCAATTTGTCAGCCTGGGATCCTGGATTTGACTGTTAATGTTATTTTGTATGATTTTAGACATTCACATGATGAAACCACAGCCGGTTGTCTAAACATGTGAAATATCAGCTTGACTGAAGTACATCAAACCTGTCAAACGTTGTGAGCTTCGTGAGTGTGAGTGTGAGGCAGAGGGGATATGCATGCCAAGATGTTGCTTATGTTTGTCTGATGCTTCACTCAACGGCTGTATGGAGTAATTAGCGTCATACTTGCTTAGAGGTTCCTGATCACTTAAAAAAATAAATAAATCAATGAAATTGCTCACCGTCTATTACTAAGTGACAGCTCTTAATTGAGAATTTAATGATGTTAAATTACTGCAAGTGTGTTTTGTATTTAACAGGTCTAGTTACAACAAGTGATAACTTGTTAGTGACTTTGTTAGACAGGAAGCTTTTGGTTTAAAGACGGAGGGAAATTGCAAATGTGATCCACCTAATCCGACTTTGCACTTGAAACATTTTAAGATATTTAAAACCAGATTGTATTAGCAGCATGAAAGGAACAGTGTACTGCACACCAGGCCTGTGCAGTCATCTGTTCACAGATCAATCACTTTGAAAGAAAAGTGCAGCCAAAACCAGGAAGGCGAGGGGATATGTGCCAGCTTTACAGTAACATTACCTTTGATGAAAAACAGTCAAATTAATCTAATAGGAAGAAAATACTTGCAGAGGCATAATGAAAGGCTTTTCTGTTTTCTCAATATTTAATTTGCAGACAAATTAAATATTAATTGATTTCTGGTCTTTCTAAGGAAAAGGTTAACCCCAGGTTCACATTCTTAATAAGGCAGTGAAAAAAGCTGTGTTGCACTGGGCTGTCGTGCCTTTTTTCTCTGCCCAGGAGCATTAAAATAGATGGCAAACATACATGATTAGTTAGATTCATGTGTGATGATATGCATTTCATTAACTGGACCTGAATAGTAAACCATCATGACAAAAAGACGAATGTTTTGTTGTTATAAAACCATTATAATTAGATAAATATACAGTACATTTGTTTTGTATCTCATTATAAATAATGTGTGTTTCTACTTAGAACGTGGTTCCTCGAAAAGAAATATTTTCAGAGCATTGAGTAAAAGGAGATGTTTGCAGTCTTGTTTGTGAGCCAGCAGTTTTTGGCAGATGAATGTAGGGGTTTTATGTGCCAAGCACCTGGTCAAACTGCAAACAATGAGGGGTTTATGGATTCTCTTTATCTAACAACGACTGAGATGATACTTAGGATCTTACAGCTCTTATGGGCCCTTTTAAGAAATGCTGATGCACAATAATGTTCAGCACTTCTGGATGCAGTGGAAATGTTTCCAAGCCTTATATACAGTCTGTGGTTGGAACTCCATGAGCTATACATCATCTACATATTAATGTTTCTTCCTCTTACAAGGAGCATAGCGTTGCTCTCTCTTATTTACATTACTCATTACCATTTGAACAAAGAAAACAGCCTGCTGCGTTTATCAGGCTGTGAAAAACAAATGTGTTGCAACTCTTACCTATACAAAAGGTGAATATGGAATATACTCTATAAAGAAAATATATGATTTATTTAATGAGTTGATGAAATTGCTGTGTTTCACGTAGGCAGTTCAGAAAAATATCTGCAAAACTGAGTTTCAGTGTGGAGGGTCTTGCTTGAGTCTTTAGCAGTGATCTAATAATGAGTTCCACAGATGGGTTCGTTGGCTCTGCTGAGTCCACCTTGTGTCAAAGTGTCTCCTGTGCAGGATCATCTCCAGGTTTGGGGAATGGATGGCATCTGCCAGACATGCTGGCAGTCAGTGGGCCTTCTCTCTTGCACTACCTGGGCTGAAGCTCAGCCAGGGTTAATTATAGGGGAGCTCCAGAGTCTTGTGTCACTAAGGATGGTCGACAGAATATTGTCATACTGCCATGTCCTATACAGAAAAGACAAGAGTAAAAGCACACCTGCTCAGCTGGAGTTTCAGCAGTAGTTCTCATTTCACTCAGTCTAAAACGAACAGTTGCCAAAAGCCAAATGGCTGATAATACATGCATTTGGTGGGTAAATCATTAATAATGCCTCAGTACAGTGACTCTGATAACTTTATGATACGGCATCCACATTAGTTTCTAATGATTCTGGTGGTCTTTAGTATAGTTCCGTGGTCATGTCCTAATCTCTCCTTGATGAACACCTTGGTTCTTTGGCCAGTTTACTGCCATCAGGACACAGTTTCCCTTTGTAAGAGTGGAATATCAAAAGCTCTCCCCCTAACACCGGCACTAGACTTAGCTCAGCTGGTCAACTCTGTACACGAGATATCAGCTAACTCATGGCAAAACAACAACAACAACACAACCAAAAAACTAAATTCATTCTCCCTGAAGGATGAGTCCAGATAATCCTTTTGTTCATCAGACCAAACCCTTTCTAATGTATAACCATAAGAACACTGTCATATCTCCCTGCCATCCTCTGGGGAGCATGTTTATGGTTCACTGTTGTAACCCAGTGACCTTTCCTTTAACACCCCCAGGCCACAATTGTTACTTGGATATAACATCTACTAAAATCTAAAGGGCAGATTACCATGAACATTACTGAACACTGTCATACTCCCCAGAGGACCTTTGGCCATTTGATCATCATACGTCCTTCTCTTTGGTGCCACCTTTGCAACAAATTAGCAACTTTGTATGCAAAATAATTGATGGCCAAGTTGGTGTGATCTCTGCTTCTGCAGGGAATGAACCTGTGGCTCTTTCCACTAGACCCAACTTTGCAGCAAAGTTTTCACTTTAAGACATTTCATGATGTATAATTTCAATTTTTCTGTGCGTACTCATACTTTTCATAGATGGAAATGTACTATATGAAAAGGCTATTTCAGATGGTTCTGCTGCTTTCTCCAACGTTCAATGTTAATCCAGTGGCTCCGATCCAATCAGATTTTCTAGCTAAATTGGTTTGTGAGAGAGACACATTAGTCATTTGAGAATTTTGAAGGTCTTTGGCAAAGTTTCCCAAAGTTAACAGTAGAGCTGAAAATCTAAAAGCAAGTTGTGCATCTATCAACTGTCAGTTGGCTTTTCTCTAAAGTAAAAGTGTGTTACGTACCGCCCATTTTTAAACTTAGACAACTGTCTAGTCATGGCAAGCTGCTGCACACTGGCCTAGAAAAAAAGGAACAGGTTGTGTTGCTAAAGTTTCCTCCCCTGTCTAGTTATTTTTAAAATGCCCCATTTCCGCCATTGTTGTGGCATTGTTTTGACCTTACACAGAACAATTTTCCCCAAGTCAAATTAGCTTTCACCATTCAAAGAAATGTTATAATATAGTGGTTTGACGGTTCTGCCTGTGAAATATAAAGAAATAAAAGGCCGTGCCACTGGGGTTAATAATATTCCTCCTCTTCAACAAGTACCTTGGGATCCTAAGTGTCCTTGAAAGCAAACGGCATCTCACTTACGCTGGGCATCTTGCAGTACTCATGGGTAATAGCAGTCTACTTTCCCAACTCGGTGCACATTGTATCAGGATGATTCACATGCTGGTACATTATCAAGTGTTGGTGGTAAAAAGAATCCTAAATGTTTCCCTCTGTAATATTTTCAGGCTTATTAAAATTATAACCATTGATGATAATTGGTAAAATCCTTTACTTGCTATTACTTATATAATCTTCTTGATACATGAGAAAAACTATCTACTGCAAGAGATCAATAGCAGCTCATCAGTCTTTAGAATGCACCAGCGTGAGAACTAAAGTCAGCCTTCATGCAAGTCAATGAGCACCTGGAGTGCTTTTCCCAGAGGCTGCTAAGTGTGCATAGCAAGGGGACTACCAGGGAACTGCAGCAAGGTCTCACAACCTGCTTTGATAGGACAGAGTCAGAGAGGCTTTGTGCAGAGATGCTGGGCCCGCCGAGGTTTACACCACCTGTTTGTTTCCTTTCTCCCGAGCAGCGCAGATCTTATATGCCTATCTGTGCTTGTCCTGCTGGGAATTGGGGTGTTAGATACAACAAAAAAGGTGACTGAGGAGTGCTGAGTTTGGGATTATGATTTATTAATCTGCACTCCTTTAAATTCCAAACTAACGGTGTAGGGCTATGATGCACACCCTGGGGAGTAATCTTAAAACACAGAACAATTCAGATTCTTCAAAGTCTTGTCTTCTATAACTGCTGGGGAATAGACAATACACTTGCACAGTGCAGCCAAGGGACGTGCTGAACGAAAACAGCAACACCACGAGTTCAAGAGGTGGGGGGTCATGGACAAAATACAGAAGGTTTTTCTTTCTTAGTGGACTACTTTTTAGTTCTCAAGCAGCAAGCTGGCATTGTCTAAGAGGCCATAAGCTACAGGAAGTGTTGAGCTACATACAGTATAAAGGTACTGCAGTGTCTTTGACCATTATTTGGATGACTACCAAATGAATAAAAGCTTCTGATATCAAATTTTTATGTCACTTCTGCTTTCAGAGGTGTATTAATGTTGAAGTTAGGCACTGCAGTTAATTTGATCCCACCTGTGAGTCTATTAAAAACCCCTCCCCTCAAAGTCAACTGTTCTGATACAGTAATGGTTTTAGGTTTACTTTTCTACCGTGGAGATTCATCCAGCGGGAGAGAAATATTTTTTGCCAGACATTTCTTTGGCAATCTTCATCTACTTAATTTATTTGGCTCTGTGTTTGCACATACAGGCCCAGCCAAAAAGGTGGTAAAAGAAGTAAAAAAAAAAAAAAAAAGTATACACATGTCAGGAGGTGTTAGATCATCATTACAACTTTTTCAGCTTCTTAAATATACTCTCATATTAGTTTGTGCCTTTGCATTAAAACTGAAATATATATATTTTTATCCATGTTACCATTTCTACATTTGCGGAATAAGATTTTTTATCTAAATTTAAAATACATCAAGGCACTTTACCAAATATTTGGTCCTTGCAGTCCATCATAGCACATTCTGTACAGTGTAAAATCTCTGCAGAGCTTCCAGCTGCCTGCCAGATCGCACTCTAGCTACATGTGAAGTCAATTATGTGCAACCATTCCCCCTCGGTAATACATAGATGTCACTTAGGATGTATTTCTTTTGGGCTTACTTTGATATCTTTTAATATGAAGGCCATCCATCATCACAGATGTTGTGGTCTCTAGCCTGATGTGTCAGGTACTTACAGCAGTCAAGAAAATGTGATGCATTTATTAGCAGAGCCAGAACTGTACGGTGCAATATGTGTACACAGGTACTGTGTGTTTATGTGAGTGAATGAATGAAAAGAATAAATGCAAAGAAGTACAGTAAGCGCATGAGATACGGAAAAGCATGCAGACAACTGGATGCTAAAACTGTTCATAATTGATAATTTAGTAAAACAAATGTTATATATAAACTGAGGACTTTTTGACCATTATGAGCCCAGCTTCAAACTCTAACACACACTTTACTAAAATACAACACATAGATGTTTTAGATTTTGAAGTGAACACTTCATTAATAAATTGTACTCATTACAAAGTGATAACTGTGTCTGAATGTTGCTTTTGTACTGGCTGTCTGGGATTTCCTTTTTAAGGGCTGTGAGAGGGCAAAGCTGCTCCTCTGTCCATTAGAGCAGAACCACTATCCTTCACCTGACAAAGTTTAGGAAAGGACACAGATGTTTCCAGTCTACTTCATAGAGTTCAGCCTAGCTCTGCCTTGGGAGCCCAAGTTTTGCTTTTGAAGAGTGGATTTGAGCGGTAAATGGGACGGGGGTGATGGGCCGGTGGGGTTCTGTATGAGCGGACACGTACACGAGGATGTGAATAGATGGTCTAAAATAAGATGCTGCCCCTTGGTCAGAGTTGTGGCAGATGGAGGCTCAAAGAATGAAATGATGCCAGCATTCTTTGTGCAGTCTGGTGCCAGCAGTGCACTCGATGGACCGCTCGAGACCCGGGTGGGGCCGATGTGTTAAGACAGCTGCCTTAGCTTAACCTCCACAAGGTCACTTTGGCCAGAGAGGACCGCGCTGATGAGGGGAGGCATCCTGGATCCACAGAAAGACAGATGAGTTGAAAGTGAAACGAATCATGATTTTTTTAAACTGTCAGACTTGGAAAATACATTTTCCAAGAAGCATTATTAGCGTTTGCACAATTTGCAGAGAGCTCGCTTATGAGAGAGTGGCAAGAAGTTGTATTGGTTGTGAAAGTTTTAAACATTAGTGCCCTGATTCTGAACTATATTTTAAATGAGCTACCCAGTATATCAAAGCAAAAATTAGCATGGAGAAAGTTTGGAGGTGCTAATGACTTTGACTGTCCCTGTGGAAAGGCTTACTGTTCCAGAGAAGTTGTAGTGTGTGTGTGTGTGTGTGTGTGTCTGCGTTACGGAGCAAGAGCAGCAGTGTGATTCACTAGTTAATAAATCATGCCAGATGAGTTTATCATGGAGATACAGAAGCTCCTCTGGGTTCTAAGCTAACAGCGAGTGTCTGGGAGCTGGTACAACACATGATGAAATGCCGTTGTCATGTATATCATTTTTATAGCCCCTAACTTTTTACCTTCATTGCTGTCAAAGGGGCAGGATGAGTGACTCTGTATCAAATATCCCAATGTGTTGCTTTAAGGAGGAGCCGGCTGACTTATCAAACCGGAAACATTTGGCTCACACGCTACATTCACTGCCACAGCACCTTAAAATCAGTTTTTATCAGCTTAATCCGGTTTGATTATCTGTTGGCAACAAATTAACTATTCTTGTTTACTCTAATTGAGTTCTTCAATGAGTACTTGGTAATTCTGCTGAACTTTCTCATCACTGCTTTCACAGGGGCGTTGATAGTATCTCCCCAGTGCGCATTGAAGATGTTCTTATCTTTACGCAGCTGATGCAGCCTGTCATCCATTGGGGAGTGTGTATTGATAATCATCATTAAATTAACTTGATAGGTTCTGACTCGGTGACTAAATAAGTACCTTGTAAGAGCTTTATTTTAGCATCATGGTCAAATGAGAATCTTGATCATGTTGGTAATCTTTATTTTATTTTGGAATTATATTTCTTTGTAAAACCTTGTTTTATTTTGAGGAGACCAAACTCTTTGGAATGACTTTGAAGGCAAGAGCAGGCGGTGCACCATTCCTCCTGCGCTCCTCTCAGGGAATAAAAGTCAGTATAGCGGCTATCTCAGCTAATGACTTGGGAGAACAAACCTTGGTCTCTTAACATCTAAGACTTATTATTTTTAGCTCTGGCCAATGCTAAGCTTATCCCTCTTATAGGGAGCACGTTTTGTGATATCAGATGTGGAAATTAAAGTTACATGACTTAAGGGGAAGATTGTCCACACTGGAAATAGGCTACTCTGACCTTCAGTAAAGCTAAGCTTGACATGCCTATTTCCCCACTTTTTTGCTCAAGTTTTTTCAAATTAGTGAGCTTGTAACATGATGGCTTAACTGCTTTCAGTTCTCTTACTTTTATTCAAGGTCTGTTTTTTTTTTTTTTTTAAGGAATTCAGAGGACTTTCCCTCAGATGACCTGCTTCACACTGCCATTTTCCCCTGTAATGTTTCAGTTTGCTACATTCTGTTTTATATTAACATTTGACCACAAATAAGTTGGAATGAAGTATTGAATGACAGCTGTTCCATATAAATTTTCAGTTAATCAGCATTTAGACAAAAGGTTATGTAAACAGCACAGTGTGAACTCAGGAGTGTTGCTGAGCTTTGATCAGATCACCCTGGTCAGTTACCTAGGTAGAACTATAAAGAACATTTTTGAGTTGACAGTGTTTTTCAGGGTTATGTGTTTTTATGCTCAGTTTGTTTTGTTTAAGTTTGTTTATTTGGTATGGCTTAACATGCATGGAACAGTTACATAAACTCAGACCCAGACTCTGTTTTATAAGTTTCATTTTTATGTTTGTCCTTATCTTTAGATCCGGTTAGGTGCGATTGAGAGAGACAAAGAAGATACATGGATTGCAAATATATGTGTGACCCCTGTACATTTTAAACTCTACTGTACACCACAATGCTAGGTTTCATTTAAAAGTTACTTTTTACAGCGCTTGTTGGGTGTATGCTAGTAGTTTAGTTGCTTTTATTTTGTAACATCTCAGTGGGTGGACTGGATGGACTACTTTGCGGTTTTATTTTCACGTGTTTTTAATATTCCTACTTTCACCTTTGTGCCTTCTGGTTCACAGAGGAGCTCTG
>NW_018127885.1:3835779-3862151 GCF_001952655.1 Monopterus albus
AGGAGCTCTGAGCTTTAAAGGTCCTGCTGATGTTTTTGACTCCTTCTAGTTATGAGATGAAGTACAGTACATAAGGGGAAGAACTCTCAAGATGCTTTTCCAGGGGGCTTTGGAATACATTTGGTAAAATGTTTATGATGCCAAAGACCAGGGCTGGCTTCTCATTAGCCGATCTACCCGTTGCAAGTGTTACAGCGGCATTCGTCTTTTGGGTTAATCTTCAAACGTTCCCATATTTATACCCATCAAATACCAGTGACTGCCTGCAACACCCTTGTGTGCATTCGGGGAACTTGCTTAGTTAAACGCCACAGAATAACTGCAGGAATGTGAGCTAAACTTGACAAGATCAAACACACTGGTGAATCTACAGACGCTGGCCAGTGTTCTAAGTGTACTGCATTATTCATGTTCTTCAACATGGGGTTCCTAATGAGAGTCTGGTGGCTGTTTTTGGAGTAGAGTCATGGAAATCAGTGTGACCTGTGTGTGAGTCTGTGGACAAAGCTTTGCATTTGTGATGCACTGAAGGTGGAATTAAAAGCCAGTCAGGTTCATCAGCACTTCAGTTTACTGTAGAAGACTTTTGATTCAAGTTCTAGAAAACATTGACGTTCACCACAGCCTTTTTAAGTCTGGTCTGTCTTGTGCTTCTGCCTTTACACTCATAAGTCCAGGGAGGGTGATGATAATTAATGTCAGAAAAAGAATATTCTATAGTTTTCCTCAAAGGTGATACTTAATTTTTTAATGTACAATAGCTAAAAGTTTTCTTAACAGTACAATAGGCTATTTCATGATATGCTGTAGACCTGACATTCCCTTCAGAGGGTTGCTCTCACATCAAGAAGCTAGGCCTGTGGTTAAATGCAAAATTTACTGCTAGCATTGTAATAAGCCAATGCTACAAAATAAGGATTATCACCCTGCGGCGCACCGGTTCAGTAGGCGGACGCTGAACCAAAGGCTGAGCATCCATCCTATTAACGCCACATATCTCTTGAAGAGTAAGCAGCAGGCTGCAGTGGAACATGTTGTCTTCATCCTTGAATCAGAACTGGCAATAACATATTCAGACTGAAGGGCCTCAATTAGACACTTTAAAACTCTGTGTAATTGATGCCTTTCTTCAGGTTGCCTGTGGATATGTAGTGCTCAAATTAACAAAGCCCAACTTTATGTCTGCAGTACTGTGATTGTCATGCAGTGTGGTGGTGGCAAGGTAATGGAGACAATGTGATTCTCTCTATTAGGCACCTCAGCTTTGAGGTCCTTTACAGTATACATTGCCCCAACCTATTAAGCCACACTCATGTAACAGCACTGCAAATGTCTGAAGTGTTCATTATACACTTGAAAATACTGTAAGCACATGCTGGCACACAAACACCCACACACGAACACACAAACACAATGCCCACATATGCTGGCTAAACAGCATGCTCCTCATCCAGATGACACAGCTGACATATAAAGAAATCTTTTTTTTTTATAAAGCTGTGTTCAACATTTTTGATCAAAAACTAAAAAATGATTTTGTACTTGAAAACCTTTAGATTTAGAGTAAATGTTAGAACACTGTATAATTAGGGCTGCGACTATTGGTCATTTTCATTCTCTATAATTTTATTCAAATTAATGACTGATTATTTACTATTAAAAATAAAATTTTAAAAATCCACCTTCCTCTTAAATATGAACTGACATATCTGGTACATTTTTTTTCTCACCAAGATCAGGCAAACTGTGAAATTTAGAGAAAATGATTTGACATCCCACAAATTGTTTGACAAGCGATCATCAGTTATGCCATGATGGAAATTTCTGGGAAAAAGAAGTTGTTCAAAGGAATCAAAAGTATAGGATCTGAGATTTCCTGGGGTGGGGTTGAGTTCAGTAACATTTAGCATTACTGCTAAGTTACTGCGAGTCTTTGACCCTTGTTATTCTGAGCACCTAGCTACAGTATGAAAACACCCTGGTCTTTGCAGTGAGAATGATTTCCTCTGTCAGTATTACCTCTATAGCAGCCCTTTGTCACTTCACTGTGACTATGTAGAAAACCCTGACTGCGCTCCAATTTAAACATGTCAGCTCCACAGTGTCTTTTTCGCAGGCACAAGCAGCCCTCTGTTAGTCACTAAAGAACAAACACATGCGAATTAAAGAAAAGCCCCAACTTTGGCCTCTGAAGTTTGTGTCCTCTCCAATTAAAGAGCACCTCAGTATGGCTAGCAGAACCTCGCAGGAGGGACATAGTTAGTGTCCAGTACCTGCAAAGTCCCAGCAGAGCCCCACACTTGGCGGCTGATGGGCTATGTGAGAAGGGATGTCACACTCACACTGGTTAAGGAACAAAAGGGGGTCCAGTTCAGGCAGGGGGCTCTTCCCATTCTTCAGATGCTGGTCTGTGTCTCTGTGCCTCCATGATGGCAGCCTCGTGAATATTTCAGCAAAGTGCTGTGAGGTCTGCCTGCAGAGCCTGGGCTAATCCTGCACTTCTTGAGCCATGCTGCTTCACCTTGCTACAGAGACACTGCTTCTCATCGAGGGGCCAGAGATGTGGTCAAGTAAATGTAGGTACTGAACTTCCTGGGGGCTGATTTTGTCTCTTCCCTAGTGTATAGTGCAGCAGGTAGGATTAGAGCACTTGGGCATTCAGCCTCCTTTCTTTCTGACTCTTAACATTCCCCATATTGAAGTCCGGTCAGCGCAGTGCTTTGTGTCTTCCGTTAGCATTTTGTTGTGGCGTTCATCTCGAATGGCTTGGTACACTTCTAGAGTTGTTCAATCTGGCAGGCATCTTAAAAAGACCATACGTTCAGTACTAATGAGGCTGCTTTGATACTAAATGTGCATTAGTGCTTTTATCACTTTGCAGTTCTACTTTGTTTTCCCAACCTTATTTATTTGGACCGTGACAAGAGATTTGCTGTTGACAAACTGACACAAGTAATAATACACATTAGAGAAAGAAATTTGCCTTTGTTATTTCCTTAGCTCTGGAAAGCAGCCATTACTGATTCAGTACACAGTTACAGAATTGTGGCATTCTAATGTTATTCATGCACAGTCAGCAAGAGTGTCTCTTTTTCTCCCTGTGGTCATTGACTTCGACTTGTAGGCTTCCTGTTTCTGATAATTAAAGGTGAAATGTGTGTGTGTGTAAATGAAAGGGAGGCTAGATCCTGAGTATGTAGCTTGACTACAGACTCTCCTGTGTGAGTGCAGTGGTAGCCTTTGCCCTGTAGAAAGCGCTGGCTGCTGTTGCTGCCCACTCGCTGACTAAGTAAAGGCTACATTTGCATAATTATCTGTTTAATTGGTGGGCTGCTGCCAGTATATGGTCCTTTTTTTGTAAGCTGTGGAGTCCACACTAAATTTGTTACAAAGATATGGGAGGGTAGAGATTACAAAGCAAGCAAACTGCCAGCTCATGGCTTTCTTTCTGCTTAACCCGATAATCGTTTGTGCTCACACTTTTCTGCCCACGCACGTTTTTGCCCACGTTTCTGCCCACACACGTTTTTGGGAGATAGTTTGCCAAATGATTTTAAAACGATCATCTTGCTCTGACAAGAGTATGTGCTGTGATTAGGGAATTTGTTCCTGCTACTGAAAATAGGAGGTGGAAGGAGGTCATTAACATTTACTGTACTACTAAATATAGTTAAATATTATTTCAATGCCAGTGGCATCTTGCTCAGGGCCTGTAAGTCAACTAACTAATAGAAGTTGATTATGTGAATAGTAATAATCATGAATAGATTTGAACTTTTACATAGTTGTGAAGGTTGTTGTCTCTCGGCTGAGCAAGCGATGCATGATGGACATCCCGTCTGCATTTTTATAGTGACAGTAGAAAAGCATCAGCGCCCCCTTTCCCGAGCTCTTCACATCATCCCATCTCCATCCTGTTTTCATCTCCCAGCCTTGAGCTGTCGCCCCACTGAACAATTAACTGAGAGACTGTGAACTATGATTCATGTAATTAATATTTTCTGAAGAAGGATTGGAAAAAAAAACATAAAGCTAATTTTAATTGAATCAATCCCTGGGAACAGGTCAGAGGGGCAAGCTGAATTTATCTCTGCTATCCATGTGCCATTGGTTAGTGCAGACATAACGATGTGTGTATGGTTTGTTTTTCTGAAAAATGTTGTGGACCCTCTGAACCTCCCTCTGAGAGACTGTATTCAAGTGTGCACTTATCTTTTTTCCCCATGCTGGTTTGGCATAGAGGGAAATGCAGTATTTAGGAGGAACTATGCAACAGACTGTTGAATCAGTAACTTTGTTCCATACAGTGCTGCCTCAGCTCTGCAGGGTGCTGGGCTTTGGTGTATAGTCTCAGTTTCCCTCAGTGGTGAAGCTTGTGACCACTCTGTGTGTAGGCTATCAGTAGTGGGTAGAGAGCTGCTTTGAAACTGACTATAGTGTGCATGTTTTTGCCCATTGCTGCGGCATTTGCTGTGCTGTACAGCCTCTGATCAGTCTGGGCAGAGAGCTGGTGCAGTCTCCAATCCTATTCTCTGTTCAAAGGTAAAGCAGACCTCTCATAGGCCCTGTCTTTGATGTGCTCTTCAACACCGAAGTGATATCTCTGCCACTGCACGTCTCCTGGCAGACAACAAGAGCCAGTCGAATGGAAAAAGAAAAAAAAAACATTTTGCAAGTCACTATGCACTTCCACAGCCATGGTTCATATTCATTTGCAGGCCTGTTTCTTTGCTGTGTATCATTTACAAGAAGAACACAACAACAGCAGCACAAAGTGGAGAATTAAAAGGGCTGCAGTATTTAAGCCTCCAGTGGTGGTTGGTTGAGAAACTGAGCCCAGATTAGCAGTAGAACAATGGCTCCCTCACAATGAGCATCCTCCATATAGCACACCACTGTGTCTGCTGCAGATGGAAGGCTCACCTGCAAGCATCTGAATGAGATTGAATATACTGTTTGTTCATCAGTCTTTGAATTGTAAATGACTCAAGCGACACGTTATGCATCGTTTGTTCAGATATATCGTTCTTGGCCAAACTCCCCAGCATCCAGTTTGCAGATTGTGCTATGGTGTTTAAATGAGCTGAAAATAATGCAAATGATCGCTACAAAGGGTTACATTTAACAGCACTCTGCTTGTTATGTGGTTTGCAAAAGACAAAAATGAAATCAAATGGGTTTTGATGCAGGAGTTATATGACCACAGCAGCATCTCTGAGGAGCATCTGTCTTAATAATTTATACCAGCACAAAGCCTTTTGAGAATTAGTGGTTGAGGGTGATATTCATGTCGTCATTTCAGTGTTGCAAATGAATGTCCCTTGGATGCCTAATAGGAGGAGGAGGAGGAGCTTAGAACAGCGAGGAGATGCCCCTTTGGTGGCTTTGCTGCTAAATGTTTTAGAATTTTTTTTAGAAAAGGGGATTATATTCCCTTGTGTCTAGTTCACTGAGGAGACAGTCTCAGCATTTAAGTTTGGTTTTCTGAGCTATCACCTCAGCTATGAGGTCGATTAACTCACTTTTCAAGCTTGAAGCTCGAGTTAGAGTTCAAGGTTTATTTATTATTGGTTGTCATGAAAACAAAGCAGTGGCTTTTTGAATAAACATCTTTGCACAGGGACACACCCACATCACATTTGGATAAAGTCAGCTGTGATTGTACACTGATGATGAATATATTCTAGATTAATTCACATCTGTCCTCACAATCAGTGGATTTCCTTCCTGATTCCTCAGGGTAATGTATTCGCAGGCTCTGCATACACAGAGTAATCAGGGTGGGTGTCGGTTTTCATCTACTCATTGTAAATGCTTATCTTGCTTGCTGTTAGACAAGCTGTCAGGTTGGGCTTGTCTAAAAGCTCGACCATCACAAGGGAGATTTTAAAGAGGGGCCGATTTGCTGCATGCCACACCTGTGCTCTTTGGTGGAATGTCAAAAAGTACAGTTTTGATATGGAAAACACCTTGAAAAGCAGCAGTTAATCCTCTGTAATAAGCTCTTTGTCAGCTGTTCATGTTACTGGAAGAGTCAAAAAGAATCCAGTCCTTACAGATATGCATGCCATAGTCAGGATTATAACAGGTTTTGTTTGCACGTTGGACACAAGATATGAAAGTGAAATAGATCCTTCTGAATGAATGGGTTTTTGCCAAAATGGATGGTTTGAGTGGAAAATATCTTCCGTTTGTTCTCAGGAAGCATGTGTAGAATACTCAGTGTTGTTTTACAATTGCAGGACCATATGAGTTTAATTTAATAGCTCCTTGGTTTGACATCATATCTGCCCAATCAGCATGCATTTCCTGAGAACTCTATCAAAATACCTGTTTCGATATTCTGCGCAGCAGCCCGTCTGTCCTGGTCATCACCAGCATGCTGAGTACATGGGTGCCACTGAGGATAGCGATGCAGAAATGCAACGCAGGGTTGTATTTCAATACTTACAATAGCAGACAAATAATATCACATCAAATAGGTTTCAGGCACTTATCTCACAAAATAGCTCCATTCACAGCTTGCTGGGGCTGTTTGTTAGCACGAATGTGACACTGACAATGATCTGAGACTTGCTCACTTATGTGCCAGCTACCATTACTGCCTCTTTTCAGTTTCAACGTTTGCAACTATTTGATCATTACTTAACAGCCTAAATCAATAATAAATTTGTGAGGAGAGGTGTGAGAATGTGGCTGAACCAATGACTGGCTGGGTTGCATTTAAAAATCACTTAATTGAAAACTGAGGTCATGGCAGCAAAAAGGCCACGCTTAGTCAATTTTCAGTGTGCTGTGTTGTGCCTTGTATGTGGGATAATCACATCAAAAGAGAAAAGCACTGTGTCTGCCAGTGGCCGACAGCTTTACCGGGGTCATTTGCAGAAATGGGTTGATGTCATAGACTGTATAAAAATATGGGTATCATGTGGTGCCATGCTCATTTGTTATCAAAGCCAGAAATTCTAGACTTCGACAAAAAAAACGGATGCTTGACACTTACTGTTCTCATCAAACTCATTTTCACAGCAGGCAGCTGTCTTTAGTCAAAGCTGTCATTAACCCTCTGGACCTGCTCAGCATTAAAAGACACAGACAAAGTTAGCAATTAGCTGGTTAACATAGTGGATTTACCAGCTTAAAGAGCCATATGTTTTCCACAGACGTTAGTGGAGACCAAAACAGAACTAAAAGGAGGTGAACACTGGAAAAAAATCGAATCAGATGTAGAGAAACATAACTCCCATGACTGCTAATGTTGCTCTGCGCCTGCACTGTTTGCGATCATACTTGGCATATCTTAACTATAGCAGCTAAAAAAATTCTATTATTGCTGCTTTAATATCTTGATTGATTGATAGCAGTGATCCTCAGAATTGCCCACCACAACAAAATAGCAGACAATTACAGCTACTGTAGAAATACCTATTTCATGGTTTTAGGAAGAACTTGAAGGATTTTTTTAAATCACCTCAGAGCCAGAATCTAATGGCCAGGAAATGAAAACACTGACTATATGCTCCTTTGCAGTCCAAGAAGTGATCACACAAGATAGTAAAGGACTTTGGGTATGAAGGATATACTTTTCATTCTACAATGCAGGGCACTTCTTTTTAGCACTAGTGAATATTAACTACACTTTGTTTCCTCTCTGTGCACTTTCCCAAGGCTTCTAGCTTGTTTAATATAAAGTCCTTTAGAGATGTTATTTGTTGTTCTGATTGCTTTTCATGATATATCAAAAACTGCTCTAGAAATTAGATATGCATATGTGAAATGTGTTCATTGATCAAATTTATTGACTTCCAAGCATACCGTTATTTGCTCAGCAATCATCATAACAGCAAATAATGTGAAAATTTACCCCTCTACTACATCTCTTCCATCTATTTTATTGCCTCATAATCTCCTGGACAGAGTGGAGCTTTTCAGCGACCAGCGCATTTAAACCCTTTGGAACCAATTGTAGGAGAAAGGCTGTCTTGGGATGCCCTCAGTGGAGAGCAGCTAGGCTCATTAGTTAAATCCCCACCGTGGGCTAATACAGCCCTCTAGGAGCGAAGCAGAGAGGGGGAGAGAAGAAGACATTTCTTTGACTCCTTCTCAGGGGTTTCTTTCCCACATTTTCTTGCATGCATCAGCAGCTAAGAAGGTGGTGCGTATCGCCAGTTTTGAAGCCGCTTTCAGTATTCTGTTGAAGCTCCTCAGTGGGGGTTTCACAGATCTGGGTGCTGTGCTGGTGATCACATGTAATGAATCTATCCCAGTCAAGTCGCAAATGTTAAAATGGTGTTTACTGCAGTGAAAAACAGAAGCATCCAAGGCTCTTCTGATGAACATCTTGAGAAACTTCGGTCTGGCCCAAAGGTTTACTGACACTGAACAAAATATCCCGAAGGTTCTTCAAAATGTAATCAATCTGACCTTTTTCATTAGTAAGTGAGAGTAAAACTCTTGTTTTGTTCATAATGATTGGGGAACTGGAGGCCACAATGCAGGCAGGTCCCCATTTAACCAGAATTTATCTTTTTGGCAGTCAGAGGAGGGGCTTTGAATGCTGTTATCTATGGCCTCCCCCTTGAACAAGTAAACAGCCCATTTATTATTAACTCAGGTTTAAGGTAGAGCATTAATCCTCTCTGACAGTTTGCCTACTTGTTAAGGCAGCCAGTTCTTCCTTAACAGCAGATGGCTTTCAGCTGCTCTTTCTCTGCTATGCAGCCCCACTAGATAAGAGCTGAGAATCCTCCAAAGTTTGTGCTGCATTGTCTGGATCTCCAATGACTTAATGTTAGGCAATTACACTTATCAGTTTTTTAAAGGTGTAACTGTTCTGTAATATCAAGATACCACAGAGACTGTTCATCAAAGTATCTCATCACATGTGTTATTCATTTTGGGGATTTTGAACAGTCCCTCATCGATATTTCATCTTCGACTGAGGCAGCAGCACCTGATTTTTTTTTTTTTGTCAGTTAAAATGTTCACTTCAAGCACACTTCATCATAAATTTCAGGCACTGGAATTGGCTGTGGTGCTCTCCCATTGGATGACATAAAATCTGGCCACTTCTTCGCTTTCCCTGCTGTTGCTGTTGATAATTGCACAAGGGCTCCTGTAGAGCCAGCTGTTGAAGTGTGTCCTGGCTTGAACTTGCAGACTGAGTCACCCTGAGACTTGCTCGTCTGTTTTTCTCTTGGACTCGTCTGCACAAAATCCCTTTTACAGCAGGACAGTAGAATGACACCTTTGCGTCCCAACAATTCAACACAGCAGAGATGTTTAGTAAAATACATGTCTCATGTTGTCCAAAGAATAAATGAGGTAATCCCCTATCCCTGCTCCTCTGTTATCATTCAACCCTATCCTTCACCAGTGGTATAGAAACCGGCTGCATGTTTGTGGCTACAGGGCTAATTTTATAATTGGAATGAGGCTGTTTTTTGTAGAATGTGACGGATGCCTTTTTATCAACAAGTATGCAGACTCAAAACTAGCAAATTCTATATAGTTGTAAGATTAAAAAGGTAATGCAGACTTTAGTACATGGAAGAAATGTTTGCATCTGTTTTCTCTCCATCAACACAGTAGCACATAAATCAGCAGAAGCCTGTGGGAATCAAGTGTGAATCTGGAAGAAAAAGAGGTGTGGGTGGGGTTGGTGGGGTGTATTTTCCCAACCTGAAGGTCCTGTACCTTTTTTTTGAGTAGTGGAAGCACAACCTGTATCACAGTGCTCTGTAAGGGGAAACATGGTCCCCCCTTTTTTGCCTGTGGAAGTGAAGACAGAACTGACAGCAGAACTAATACTAATAGTTTATAGCTTGGAACTAAAGGCAGGCGTTCCAAATATCTGTGGACTGTAGTTTGTCTTGTCTTCGATGACTTTAACATCTGTCTCAACGTTTTTCCAACACTAAGCTTACTTTAGTGACGTAAGGCATGAAGCAAAATCATCAAACTGTGACACTGCAGAGAAACTTAAACAGTTTAACTTCCCAGTGGAAACAGCCTAGCAACCCTGATAGTGATACTATACACACACTACAGTATTTCTCCAGAATGTCTATACTATTTTTTCTATACATTTTTGGAATCCTAAATGGGGCACACAGCAGTAGGGTTAGTATAAAGAAATTCTTTGATTTTAATGAGAGCAGCTCTAATTCCCTCTTCATCACTGATTATGAAGGAGGAAATGTATCCGACCACTGCTGAGATAAATCAGCAGGCATAAAGAGCCTCATGAATTACGACATCGGGATAATTCTGTCATTCTTTCAGCTGTTTCACACATTCATTTTTGCACGGTTGGTTTTAGAGAAAGGACGTGAATGTTACACAATAGGGTATCGGGTTCAATTAAGCAACTTTTTCCAACTGAAATGTAGTTTCCCTAAGCCACTAAAACAGTGGAATATTGCTGCATTCAGCATTTATGCCACTGCAAATACAGAAGATTGTCTTGTACAGACAGTTTTGCCTAAAATTGGGGGTTTTTTTAACCAAGATTTGAAGTTAATTCAGAAGTGCCTTGGTACTGTGAGCACATGGAGGCGGAAAAGAAAGATTTGTTGAAATCACAAGCTATTCGAATGGAATGGAATATCTTATTTTGTGGGCATGCTTAATTTGGATTAACCATATGAAAGCAATTAAAAGGAGGCTTCCATTTCTGGCATGGTGGGAACAGAAGATGTCAGTTTAACTCTTACCACTGGAAAGTATGAAATAAGACAGAGAGGCTCATAACTGTGCTCTGCTTCTACTTCAGCGCAGCATGTACGTGTTTGTCTGAAATTGTCGCTTCTTAATTGCACACAGCACCGACTCTGCTCTAACCTCACCAGTAAGGTCACATAGAGCTTCAGCTTCAGGTTTGGCCCCTGGTTGCAGCAGCCAGATACAGATGTGCATGCATCTGTGTGTCATGTTTCAAAGAATGCAAGAAAAAGAGAATATGAATTTGCACAAAAGGGCAAGACAAGCAAGACAAAGACTGTTGCCTAGTGCACAATTACATAAAATTGATGTTACTCATAACCTCAGTTTCTAACTGTGATGTTGTGTTTATGCACCGTGGCAGCGTGCATGGTGAGATCATTACCCACCATTCTAAATATGTTTGTAAAGTAACTGCATGTATGTTCTAAATGATTTGTTCAAGTAAAGGGGGGGGAGCTAACACTGCAGTGTGGTAAATGTGTGCTGCTGTTGCACACCACAGGCAGCACGTTTCCTCATCATCACCTCAGCTCTTCAGTCAGATCAGACATGTGAGAGGCAGCAACACGAGAAGCACCTGTAGATGTAGAACTGCAGGAAAAAAACACATGAATGTTAAACAAATTGTTTAAAAAATAGGGGTGAAACTAAACAATCATTTTATTATAAATTTATTAATAACAATGAAATGAATTAAAATGCCCATCACAGATGAGAGCCCAAACTATTTCATTTATACACAACTGAAAAATGGTGTATATTTGTAACCTAAGAATGTGACTTGGCTTGTTACTACTGCACTGCTTTAAAGGTATTATAGCTTTAAAGGTGGATTTTTTTTATTTTATTTTTTATAATGTTTTCAGTGTGTTGCTGGGTGCACCAAGACACCCTAATATGTACTGTACCATCATTACAGTAAAAAATAGAGAAACTTTAATGTGTAAAGGCTGCAGAGGGAAATAACTACCTGACATGCTGTTGGAAATCACAAATTCAATGTGCTATAATGATAAAAGCACAACAATATTACAGTAATAATGATAAAAATCATAGCAAATGTGTAAAATATAGCTAAAATTTCTTCCATATTTTAATTTAGGATTCTTCTTTTACTGCTTAGAAATGGAATACTAAGAATTTTAATTGTAAGAGTTTAAATATCCGGTGCTCAATTCAAAGACACGGTTGTGTCCCTTAGCTCTTGCAGCTCACTCATCCAAACCAACAGTCTACAGCCACTGAGTGCATTAAAATGTTGGCTGTATGTGTGTGAATGTGTCAAGAGAGATATAGACTGAATTTATGAGGCACAGTGCAAACATGTGACACCAAGTGTGAGTGCACAGTGAAAAGGTAGAGAGCTTGCATGTGTTTCAGTGTTAGTGCAAGACTTTGTATGCATGTGTGTGTGTACATACTCGTCTGTATACAGTATAGTGTGTGTGCGTGTGTGGGCCTGCTCTGCACTGCGCTGGGGGCCAAAACACTAGAGATTGCTTTGATCTGGATTCTCTGTGTCTCGTCCAATCACAATCATGTCACCGGTTCCCCACGGCAGGAGCGACTCATTCATGGTGCAGAGAGGAGACCCTCCTGCATGTTATTACTTTATATACACTTCATTTTATAAGAACTGTGCTCACAAAATGGCTTCATCCATATCCCACACAAGCCTCACAATACTGACAGACACAAAGATTTTACAGTCACTGTCAGAGATGTGGCAGGCAACCAGATACATTTACTGTATATTTAGGAACAGTGACAATGGTTCATTTGATAATAAAGGCAATAGGTATGATGAATAATACAGTAGTAGTGTTCTCTTGTGCATTGCACACTAAAAAACTGGAACAGTTCAGGCATGGTTGTCTTAAGAAATGCAAACATTACCTGTTTTCGGCAACTTCTGACCTCTGGAATGAAACAAAATGAAACACATTTTATTTAATGTAAATAATTCCATTAAGTGATAATCACTTGTCAGGAATTATCAGTTGTTTGAATTCAGCCAATAAAAATGCTGATATTGGTAGAGACAATACATGTTCTGACTGCAGGCTATAAGGATGAGTTTTTACCAACATTCAAAACGCATTAGCCCAAAAGTAACTGCCTCACTGTGAAAGCACTGAAAAATATTTGTTTAGATGTCTGTTTAAGTTAGTGAAAAGACAATGTAATCAACATGGATTATACTGTGGAAGTTAACGTGCCTTCCTTGTGGGACTCTTGAAACAGTATCAACATTGCCTAGAGGGTTTAGCCTCTTAGCAGAAATGAAAGACTTTTCAACACATTGACAAATTGTTATTGTACAGTAACTTCAGCTCACCAAAGTGCTAGGGAACAGCAGCAGCCTAAAAGTAACATTTCTGTTTCGTTTCTTCCTTGCTGCTTTTAAAGCTCGTGTTGGAAAGCATCCCATAATACAATAACACAAATTTCCTCTTGACTCAAGGTTAGAAAACGATGGAACCACAAAGTGCATTTCCATCTGATGGGTTATATGATCAACTTGAAAAAATAAATAAATAAAAAACGTAAATGCCGGAGAGTTGCTTGCACCCTGTTTGTCATTTAATAGTTTAATGGAACACTGAAGTAGTGCCACCTGGTGGTTATCTTGATGTGCCCAACTCCTAATATTATGTAAACAGTAAATGTGCATTAATTTGCATTTAATTTAGTTTGCTGTAAAGGTTTCAGAGTATGTCACCTTGCTTCTAGATTTACATATATTTTTTAATTCAGACAGAAGAGTAATAGGTGGAGTGTAGAGAATGACAGCCTGGCAGAAAGACAAATTTCTTGATAAGTGGCGCTGACACTGGGTGATGGGTAGCAAAACTGTGTGCTTCCAGTACCTTTTGGAATTGGGCAGAGTGCATGTTATGTCATATCATTTGTATTCATGGCAACTGCACCCCTTGCGCAGCATAAAAAAAATCTACTTTTTCATTATGTGGCATTGGCTATTGTTGCGAAAATTGATTACAATATAAAATTTATGATGTGCACCTTCTAGCAAATGAAATCCACCCTAAGTCTATAGTCTATGAGATAACAATGCATATGTTATAAACAAGTATCTCACTGCAAACATAATAATATATATAATTTGCATTGTATTTTTTTAATCAAAACAAAGAACAAATTGTATTCAGTCAATGAAGCTATTAACACAGCTAAATATTAAGCTACGATGCACCTCATCACTGTGTGTTTAATTTGCTTTTGCACACCAAGCTAACATTGATGATGAAACAGCAAAATAAACTGATGCCCTGTCCAAGCACTGCATTAGGCCTTTTTATTGGACTCATATTATATGATCACAGGAGAGCAATAGCCTGGAGCAAATTGATTAGTTCAAAGAGGCAGCAGGCAAAAAAAAAAGAAGAGAAAAACCAGTTCAGATGTTTTTCTCTCGCCAGAGACGGTGACCAGAAAACGATGAACACGGACTGAGCGTTCAGTCCAAACACCTGTCTGACAGCTTTTGCCCACTAGTGTTTAACATATGGGGTTAAAGAGCTTGGGAAATGAAAATGCAAATAAAATAATAATGCTTTCTGCCTGCTTTGCAACACACAGAGGGCATGCATCTGTGGGAGGGGTGGGATGTCTAACAAGAACTAATGCTGTTTATGAAAGCAGAGTTTTTGCATCTAATCACAATGTCTATTCCCATGGGCCTGCTAGTTCTTCATGCTTCCCCTCAGACTGGCAGTGCACCTCTCTTCCATGAGCGCTGTATTTTTAGGATGTTGTGAAGCTTCCTCAGCTGCATACCGAATGAGATGCTCGCCTTTAGGGGGATGTCGAGTTTGAAGATGATGTCCTTTGGATTTGATTAATTCAGTAACGGAGAGAGAAGCTGTCCCTGACTCAAAATAGATTCCCTTTAAATGTCTATATCGCTGTTGTTTTGTTACTTTTCACTGTTTGGTCTCATTGCCACTTCTCGGTGCATCACGACAGGAAGCAGATAAATGTTGTAGGGCTAACAGTGATGGGAGCCTGTTTGAGTCAGTCTGTTTGTGTGCGCATGTGTGTGTACAGGCATGTGTTTTGCATGGGCATGGAAGAATATGCTCAGCTCAAAGGAGCCTGTCGCCTTCCCACCAGAGCAATGTTTTTGCTCCCTATCTATTCATCCAAGCTGCTGCTGCCAGACTTGTCCAGAGCGCAGCCTTCTGAAGTTTACTGTTAAGTCGTGCATGTGTTCAAACCTGATTCTCTAGTTTAATATGTAGTCATTTATTTTTCCTCATAAATTGTGATGTTAAAAGATAATGTGGGTGATAAATTGTACTGATAAGTTGGCTGCCAATTTAGAATGCAGTTAGTCATTTATTTCCAAGTGAAAACATCCACTCTGACATAAACTTTTTTTGACTGTAGTAAAATGTCTAGCTGAATAAACAATTCTGATTGCAGATAGGAGATTCTGAGGTCATCAAAAAAGTCAGCAGATGTTGAACTTTACACACCGAGAGTGAAGTCATTTTTCTAGTAAGTGGCTGTTAACGAGAACTTTACTGAGCTTTGTAAGGGATATACAGTCTGCCTGATCCATCTCAGTTATAAAAAACCAAAAATCAAAATGCTGTTCCCACTTGATACTAAAAAACCCACAATGCCCCTGAACAATTACAATAAGTCTTGGAAACCATATGTAGCTAACCCGGTTGGGCTACACTATGTCAATCATGTACTTCATTTTCTGCCTCGTTTAGCATTTTTGAAGAAAGATTAATGACATGAACAATCTTTACACCAAATCCCCCAAAGATGAAAGAACACTCAAACAAAAGCGCGTGCACTACAACATTGATTTAGTGCTTTAATACAATGCTAATTGGATCACATGGAGTGTCTCCTCATGAAATTTGCTCCCCTCATCTAATTATAACAGTCAGATAATAGGACACGTATTTTGAATCAAAGCAGTGTTGTGACAGAGAAGGGACGCTGACACTGACGTTGTGTGTGGACAGTGTGGATGTTTGTTTCATTTTGTCCATCAGATTGTGAGAATGCAAACCTAGTGTTCGCTCCATAGACGAGAGGCTGCTGCCGGCGAACTGGGAGGGCTAATTGTGTGCCTGTATGACTAGTGTGCAGCCACAGGATGACTAATGAAGAATCCTCAGCTTTTGAACATGTCATTCACCTCCTTCAGCACTAATTAATGGCTCATTGGAAGTAGGCTGAATTTCACCCCAACCTTTTTCACCTATTATCCCCTACTTCAACACAGGCCTCTTCTGCATACTGAGCATGTATTAAAAGCAGCCCCAGTAATGTAAAGCCTCCACCGAAGGTCTTCCCATAAAGTCTGTTTTTCTAATGAATTAAAGATAGCTTCCTTGCTCACTGGCTGGTAAACACTGCGGTTTGCCACATTATCAGCAACGGATTTATACAAATGAGTTCCATGGTTAAATTCAAAATTCAGATAATGGTTGAAAATGAAAGACATTTAAAATAATGGATCTGGAATCAGATCCATTCACAGCTTTTAATCACTGTCAGCGTTTGCACTTGTGCTTTGTCTTATCAACTGTGAGAAATAATCATGCATCCTGTTTTGTATTTCCAGGAGATGTTTTCTAGACTACAGCTCCTGTTCTCAGGGTATGTCAGTGTGTGGGCCTTTGTGAATGGGTTTATTTGTAACGGTAGTGACCTTCCGTTGTGCAAGGTTGATATGGGGGCCATGAGCTGACTGTTGGAGAGAAAATCACAGCTGGGATTGGGAGAGTGGTTCCTGATCTGACAAAAAAACAGCAGCTGATGTGAAAATGGCTCAATTAGGGCAGCCATAAACTCGTTAGGGCCCACATCATGCTCACCGGGGCCGGGCCTTTTTTATTTGCCGCTGCGGTTAATATTGCTTCAGCACATTAAAATGTGCGGTTGATGGGTGCTCGGGAGCCCTGGTTGTATCAGAGTGCTCTCCTGGTGGACACTTAAACAAAGAATGAGCCTCCTCTACTCCCTCAGCAGAGGCACAATTACTAGTGCTGTTTTTCCTGGGGAGCGAGCAAAAACACGGTATGGCACTCAGGCTTTTTCCTACAGGCTAATAGAAGGGTTTCATTTCTTCAGTCATACAGCTGGCAACATGATGTCGGTGGCAAAATACGATATCCTGTAGCCATGGATCAAAGCAAAAGTCTTAAACTTCTGGTTTTGTTGCTGACACGATGTAACAATAAAGGTCCTTTTCGTCCATGTCTGTCTGCCAAACAGCAAAAGTAAGTACACCTTTCCTCATGCAGAGCCAGGATGTACACAGAGAGATGATCACTGTGGTGGTTGGCCAGCCGGTTGCACAATCCTCCGCCTGCTAACCACATTTGTGTCTCTGACAATTAGACTCTGGGCTGACAGGGGAGCACGGTTCAGGCACTGTGTTAAGAGACTTTGTCAAATGTGTAGCCCATCAAAATGCACGGGCAGCCCCAGCTGAAGTCAGTCATCCCCTATTAACGATGGCCCTATTAGCTCCTCCCGTGACCTGTGAGCTGGGAAACGAAAGGCGTGGAGGTGCAGTCATTTATACAACCAATGTCAGGGTGCGTCGGACATGGATGTCCCTCGTCTCCCTGCGCCTCATCAGTTTCTCTGATCAGATGTGGATGCATAATACATCAGACGGCCAGTAAGTGGAGGAAAGACATTCATCACTGTCCACCTTTCAAATTAGATCCCACAGACATGCCAATCAGTCAGACGCATCAGTATTCAGCCCTGGCTGAAGGCTTGTCTGCAGATACATCCTCTCCATTACAGCTTTACAAACGTTACTTAAGTATAACAACGTGTCCTCAAAGTATAATCTATACTTCAAATGACAGTATTTTTTCCTCACAATGACTTTTACTCCAATGTGTGCCATGATTATCTGAATAAATTTATTGATATAGGAGTCAGACAGCTTCCGGGAGCGTATTTATGTTTTACAGGGTTAACTGTTTACTTTTTGTCTGAGCTTGTCAAAATGAGCCTGTGTCTATAGGGTGTAGACCAGTCATATGGAAGCCATGGTTTAGTTTAAATGTGTCATCAATGTTCCATCTTATTAGAGAATGCCACACAATCAGTAACAGATTTTGTCTTTTGGATGCACTTCAGACCCAATAAATATGACTTGAGGTCTTTTGACTTTAAATGACTAGTTGGACTAATGAACTACTGAGAGGTTAGTAAACTCATTAAACTTAATTATTAAGTTAAAGTGCCCATGACATGCTGATTTTGCTCTTTTCCAGCCATTTAACGTTTAATCTTGGGTACCTATAGATTAGCTTGGCGCTGCTTATAACTCCAGATAGTTTCTGGAGTCAATAGTGTAATTGTTTCAGAATCAGAGAGGCAAAAAGCCTCTTCCTTAAAATGAGAGGACAGTTTGTGAATGTGCACAACTTCTGCTGCCAGTGTTGTGTCACAAGCGGACAGCACAGTGAACCAAGACTTTAATATTCTTTAAAGTTTTTAAAGAATCAAAACACACTTATTAACCGGCTTCCCAGAATGCATTGTTTCATGTTTAAAACTTTCCAGAGATTAATCTTTTTGGTAGTTTGAAGAACTCATTTATGATGGAAACCTATGTGTCTTTAATAAATGTTTAATTAAATCATGGTTCTTTCTTTTTAAAGTAATAAAACCAATGCTAACAATGATCAGAGCTAGTACTGAGTTCAGTCCTTACCCCCGGAGGCATTATTTAACAAAGTGTGTGGGAGCAGGCTGAAATGCTTTGTACCAACTCTTGATACAAGATGACATCAACAGCTGCAGCTGTACAGTAAATTTCATGTCAAATGAAGAGTTGAGTCTTCAAACTGAGTAATATGAAAGGAATGTAAATCTGTCCGGCCATGTGACTAAACAGTCATTTACTGAACTTGTTTTCTTAAGTTCAGTTAATTCAGTTTTTAATTTTCATTAAAAAACATAAAGCAGCTTTGAACTTACTATTCATCCTATATTCAGTTAACATTTACCAGGTAGCAGGGGAACTTAAATGATTTACAGTGCAGTGCTGTCTAATCAAAGCTTTAAACTGACAATCAACTGTGTTTAATAGAAAGATAGTCCACAGTGTGCCTAATTAGAAATCTTCTTCTTTCTTTCCTTATGTTGCTGTCCTGTTGATGTGGCCTCTTCCTTCTGAACCTCAGGTAAGGAACAGTTTCTGTTTAATCTTTTGCCTATCCACAAACTAATGAAATGTAGTTTACCTTTTACGATGGACCAGTGCCGGTGAAGTTGACTTTTTCAAATATTAAATCCAATTAATGGTTTTAATTTTGTAATTTTTCTAAGCCTTATAGGCAACACCTGATTACTGCGGCAGATGTTGTTGCTTCATTCCCATCCCCATGTTATTTAATAAAAAGTTAACTGGAACATAAAGTTCACGAAGGATTTGTCCTCACGAGTGGTCATTTTCAGAGAAAGGGCTTCAAAGAGCATGAGCTTTAATTCAACACTATCACAATAACATTAATGCATTTCAAAAACTTCCCCTGGATGTGTCGTCAGCCTAATTCATTTTGCACTAAGCTCGGTTACTTCAGTCATATTCCACTGAAAGCTGCACATGAAGCTGAAATCTGCATGCTCTGTTATTGTTCATAGCAAGTCCTCTTGTCTGTGTCAAGCCAGTCTCAGCACTAGTTATTGATGTGTTAAGCAATAGCCTCTCTGTCTCTTGGTTTTCATCATCAATTAAGACAGTGCGAAAAAGAACTTTTCCATCTTGACCTCAGTCTACCCAATCTGTAATGTGTAGCTTCTTTTGGTCTTATCTGAGATGGACCATGATGCTAAGTGAGTCTCTGTCTATGCCAGAGTGCAGGGAAGCAGATGTGCCTGGTGATCAGCTTGAGTCTGAGCCACAGCTCCTCTTTCTGGATGTTTGGTTCTGTGGTGTCCAACTGTCAGAGTTTCCCTGAGGCTGCTAATCGGCTTTGAAATGGAAACAATTAGTTCCATAGCTGAGGTAGTCTGTTATGTGACTGCCTTCGAGTATAAGGCTGCACACAGGAAGTAGTTTCTCATAGTTCAATATTTGTTTCTTGTGTTTCAGAAATTTTAAATTCACAGAATTTTGATCTTGATTTTTTTTTTTACATCATAAAATATAATAATTTAGCTGTGATCTCCCCCAGTAATCCACTTGATCTGCTGGTGAAAAATAGTGAACTGGAATGCAGGCCCCCAGCTTGTTATTAAAATAGCTGGACAGCGTAACCTGTTCGATGTGCAGTGACTTGAAAGTGTGGAAGCGTTGAGGCTGTTCTTGGAGCAGTTTGGAAGGTCTCCTCAGTCTCCTCTCATCAGATATCTGGCTTTAATTTGTCTCAGTGCGCCTGAGGAAAGGTCATGATCCAGATGCCTTTACCCTCCACTACTGGTCCTCAACTTTCCACAAGAAAAAAAGAGAGGGAGAGAGAGTGGGGTGGGCAGAGTGGGAGGAAAGTCCTGGTCATTTCTGTATAGGCTCTCCCCTATTTCCTGCCACAGATGTACATCTTCATGTTTAATGAGCATACCTGTTCAAGAGAATAGTGGCTCATTTGCTGGTTCAGGGAGGGACCGGCTGGGATGACCAGGGACACCTATGGATGGCTGATGAGATCTACATCCTCACTGTAGCACTGAGGTGATTGAACAAGTCCCAGAGCACACCTTGTCTCTGGGATTCCTTCTCCAAATTGTTGACACATGGAGCCCACTCTCTCCTCTCCTCTCTCCACGACAGCTCCCTTGGCAGATTGATATTAGAGTTTGCAGAATATATTAAAAACATATTTATCTTGTCCACTAATAGGATTGGTTAGGAAAATTGAAATTATTTCCCAGTACCCACTTGTAGACACTCAAGAAAAGAAAACTTTATTTTTAATGAAAAAGATAATTGCATTGCTTCTTTAAAATTAAGCTTGTGCAAAGATGTTTCAAAATATGACTTTGTTGACATGATGAGGACATTTTGTAGAAATTCTCAACAAAGCGTTTGCAGTTGAAGCCATGTCTGCTGCTGAGGCTGTTAAACGCACTGCAAATTTCAAGAGATGAAAAATGAATACTAATAGATAATTACAATCACTAGGTGTGCCACAGATTGTTTAAGTGCACAAAATGAGATTGCATACATCACAAAAGATAATTGATGGCAACAGGGGGAAAATGTTTTTAATAGGTTCTGACCTTAGGGCAATAATTGATTCACTTCTCCTCATCACAATTCACTAATTTCTGAAATAGCTGTGGGATTTTTCTCTTTCATATGAAGAGGGGGTTGTAGATGGATGCAAGTGCGTGCTATTCCTCACATGAAAGACCCCGTGTTAAATGATCTTGGCACTGAAGAAACAAACCTCAGAATGCGCCCCAGCAGACTGTTGTGTGCATGTTAATCAATAGTCATGATTTATTCAATGAAGTAGCTGTCAGGAAGTGATTGTGTAAAGAGGTTGATGATAGGCACACACTGTCTTTTATTAGCATCCGCAGAGATGGAAAGATTTTGTTTTAACCAAAGCCAAGAATGAGTAATGTGCAGACTTGGATAGTGAATGTAAGTTAAATTACCGTACAATATTGTTTTCTGATATAAAGGTATTTATTATTATTGGGCAGTTTACTTTGTTTTAACACATTTCTCTGGTTGCTTCTGCACACGGTTCATCGAAGGCATCCAGCCACTTTCTGAATTGGCTTCTAATTCTTTTCTAATCTGGTAAAGTCTAAATACTGCCTTTGGATCAGGGTTTCACTACCTATGCCCTGAAAATAGAGTGAAAAACAAGCAGATCAACCATGTCTGTGTTTGTATGGCCCACTCCGTTTAGGGCTCTTGTGAAATGTAACCAGCGTGGCATTGACAAAAATTACGGTCCCACAGGCCACAGTGGGTGTGCAGAAGAAAGTGGCCTCTCTCTGGCAGCTGGCACTGAAACGTATATACTTAGGCACAGTGGCATACGCTGGCACACACTCAGAGTCACTCACAAACACATGCGGCGAGAGCCGCAGACTTACATAGTGTCAACAAGGGGAGAGTCCAAACATCCGTAGTAGTGTTTGACTCAGCTCAACCCCTCATCGACACTTTTAATGGAGTTGGCTCTTCCTCCACCCTTCAACCTGGATCCAGCCCAGCGGCGTGCCACCACCTCTCTCTCTTTCTCAATCCCTGCCTCTGTCTGTAGATGAAAAGCAGTGGGAAGGGGAAGTTAATGATATAAAAACCACCACACTGTCTCTTTAAGTGGGGATTAGAAAAAAGAGGAGTGGGGGCCAAGGGAGAAGAGGGGGCTGCGAGGGGGAGTGTAAAAATAAGAAGCCCGGCAGGAGCAGAACTGCAAGGTCACCTCTGCTGCAGTGTCTAAGAAGCCCGGCAGGAGCAGAACTGCAAGGTCACCTCTGCTGTAGTGTCGGGCCTGTCGGATCGAAGGCATGGCTAAGGGGTTGCCGTGGTACGGACCGGTCTCCCAGGAATGCTTCAGGAAGATCTCCTGCCATACCTGAGGCAGCCGCTCATTTATCTGGAATGCTGTGCTCCGACTGCTAACGACCAGCTCAAATTGGACTATTTTTTCCCATTTGTCATTTGGCCAGCTGCACTGCCTCAGCTGCGCATCTGTGCGGAGGGAAGGCGTAGGAAAATGAAAGTTCCAAACTCATTTTTCTCACTTCTCTTCATTTTGTGTCTCTCCTCTCACAGTTGGGAGAGTTTTCAGTATTGTTGCCGCCTGTCAATCTGAGTCTTCTCTGGCACAGTGCTAATGGAGATGAGTGCCTTTGGCATGTGGCAAAGCTTTTCCTGTGACATTTTGGAGGCCCCTGCACAGCAGGGGTGCTCAGTATGGCTTGTAATCTGCCTGTTGTGGATGATATTTAACATTGTATGGGAGTTTTCTTCAGTGCGACACACTGATGTTTTAACTCATGAAAATCATTTTTGTCCTGTATAAACCACAAATTTCAAAATCATAATGTCAGTAGCTGAGAAAGCAAATATATGCCACAGTGGAAGAAATAACAGGAATACCTTCAGTCATAAATCAGACCTCTCTGACACACCCTCTAGTTTTGTAAATATGTATTAGATTGCAAGTTTACCATACTGTAAATGTGATCTGGGATTATTTTTTTATGCAAATTTTACATTGTATTTTTATTTATGCCATTGCTTTTTATCAAAAATAAATAAAATAGAACATATAATCACTTTACCATTTTTATTAAAACAGGCATTACAGTAATAGGATGTACATGAACAACCCCCTTTACTTTGTTAATTACAAAGAAATGAGAATTTTTTCCCCCACAACATTTTTATCATTTAAATGAGTTTCATCAAACAGGCCATTAATATGGAAATTACCCTCCTTTAGTTTTATTCAAAACCATTTCCAAGCCCACTGAAAAGGCAAGTGTTACTGTACGTTTACACTGACTTTTTACTCTTAAGTGTTTTCTCAATTTAATTGATAGATTATTATCCTGCGTCACAAAGGAAATTTACTAAAAATGTTACCAGTATATGGACAGCATGTGAAATGGCTACTAAATTAGTAATCATATACTGTATCTAATATTGAAACATCTCTCAAATTTCGGTCACTTGTTCCTAAAAAGCTTTATGACACATGATTTTTTCCAGTATACTAAGTTTAAGTTTAAAACATAAATAGTTTTTTTTATAACAAGTATGCAGGTATAGTAAGATGGTTATTCCAGGAGCTTTGTTACCACAAAATGTGTAATAATTTTAACAAGTCTGCCAACATATATGAGCCAAATGGTTGTTTGCCACGTGACAGCTTCTTTTCTTTAAATAGCGCCACCTACTGTAGCAGGCGGAATTGCAACAACAAAAGAACATGAGCTTCACACTTGAAACCACTTTGTGACTTGACCAAACCATGGTACTGTGTATTAACATTTGTTTTGAGAAAGAAATAAGCATTAGCGCGTTAGCACCGATTTTGGTTGTGAAGTTGGAAATCCATCCACCTTAACCACACCACTCACACACCTCCCTTTATTGAAAAGTGTTTGCATTAGTAACTGTCCCACTGTTTGTAGTGTATTTTTATTTTTATTTTTTGGCCACAGCATAGCTTGGAGATACTTCTCTAGTGCAGATGAAAACAGGTCTGGACCTGGCAAAGTGTGAAAAGAGTCATCATCTTCTTCTCTCTTCCTCTTAGATCTCACTTTGACGGGCTGCTTTGTAGTGCAATGAGCTGGGCAAGTACTGCTAAGCTACATTTCAATGTATGCCGTGTTTGCCCAGCAGGTACCGTTTCCCTCTCTGCCATAATGTGAAACAGTTTGCATTACTGGCTCACTGAATGCCAGTGTCAACTTGGGCATGTAGCTTGCAGACCTCGTCTTTAAATACCTCCTTCGCCTCCTGGCAAAAGGATCAGTACTGTAATGTGGTGCTTGTCAAACTTTCTTAATATCTTGTATTAAGGTGATGTTTTAAACTCTATTAGTGCTTAAATCTGAATGGTCTGTTCACCCAAATTATAACAAAAACACCTCACATAGCTTTATGGAGCTTTAGAGAAAGTATGCTCAGGTTCTTAAGATATTTCTTTAAAATTTTTAGTGGATTTTAAAATATTCAACAAAAACATTTCTTTACAGAAAAAAAAAATCTGTTAGCCTGGACCTCAGAGTGAGCTGTTTTAACTGGGATTTTTATTTTTTATTTTTTTTTATTGAAGAAACTACTTCCCGTCAAAACTGTTGATGACTTTTTGGTTCAGACTGGCAGGGTTATTACTGTAATTAGGCACTAAGGTGGTTTGTGCTGGTAGAAAATCCTAACTTAACAGCACAATGAGTCCTCTTACAACGGGACAGCAGTCAGCATAGCTACATAGCCAATGTTATGTGGGCATTTTGAACAGGAGGGAAAATGTTCATAGGCAATATGAACAGGGCTATGAGCTGTTCTAGTCAGCAGCACATCGCTGACGTAGACAGTGCATCTCATCTTGAGTAAATGCACCAAACACAGTGGATATGGTCTTGGGCAAACAAAACCAAAACTCTCTGCATGGCCAGATTCCACAAGATGTAACTGTGAAAATATATATTTTCAACCCAGTCTCACAGCAAACTATATAATAACTACACTGGTCTGCAATGAAAAACATACTGTTCTCGCAATAATGCCAAAAAAAATTGTGACTGTAACATTTTCCTCAATCCAAAATCTAAGTCAAAGTTAAGGTTATGTTTAGAGTAGGCCCATAAAATACGCTACATGTTTAAATTTAGGCACACAGACTAGATGGTTATTGTTAGGAAAAGCGCCTGGGGTTGGCTAAAATGCTTTAAATCCCTTATAACACACAATCACGATCTCCATTTCTCTGTGGGAAACGTAGGTGTTTGTTTGACAAAAACATCCACCCCACCCCCACCACCACCTTCTAGTGTTTTTAACATTAACTGTACACCTTAAATGGACACTACATGTTAGTTTCCATCACAGTTGGTTGCACTACTGCACAATTTTTTTGTTTGACAACTGCCATAAGACATCAAGAAGAAGACCACAAAGTGGGACAGTTGGTTGCGATACAACAGATGTTGTCATGTCACAGTTTTATAGCCATTATTGTGACACTACTGTGTTTTAAGCTGTGGATCAATTTAACTATTATATATTTTGCTGTAAGACTGGGCTGGAATTTTTGTATTTTGACTGAGTCAACCCTGTAAAGTTCAAAGACACAGGGAATCATGTTCAGTCTCTTCTGTTGTTTGTCTCAGATGCATATGGGCCTGAAACTGTCTGTCACTTAGTGGGTAGTACAACACAAAGGGACATGTTGTATGGAATAATGCACAAATGAAAGGTGATATGTGGTGACAGGACAAAGCCAGTGAACACCTATGACTGGCTCTAGGCTGGTTGCAGAGGCAGGTGAACTGCCTTAGCCAATGTTATGTAATGCTATGTGACATTGCTCTTTGCTTGTTGTTAACAGTTCAGCTGAGCAGCAATTCAAATACAAAGCCTCCTGTGCTCTTTGCCCATGTTGTTTCTTTGCTTTGTTTCATTTTTTAAGCTGTGGTTTAGTCACAATGCAGGAATGTACAAGTGGTGCTTAATACTGAGTGTCAAGGTTAATGAAGTCAACGTGCAATTAAATCAAAGCAGCTCGTACACTGAGCCTCTTTTAT
Organism: Monopterus albus; assembly: GCF_001952655.1. Taxonomy (NCBI): domain Eukaryota; kingdom Metazoa; phylum Chordata; class Actinopteri; order Synbranchiformes; family Synbranchidae; genus Monopterus; species Monopterus albus. The sequence goes on from NW_018127885.1 coordinate 3,861,748, forward strand.
ATTGACACTGGGAACTCTCAGTGTTCACAGTATCAGCTTACACACCCCATTTACCTCTTAAGATTCCTACAAAAGCCATAGAGTAAATATTCTTCTCCTTCACTGTGTCTTTATCAACTTTGGTGTCAATTACTCACCACAGGACCTGCACAGATTAATTAATATGATAAATGTATTTATTTATTTTTTTTTACAAAGGCTAAGTTTCCATAAGATGAATAGAGCTCTCCTCAGGTTCAGGGAAAAGGCCAAGATTCTTTCAGCATTCTGTAGGTGTTTACCAAATAATCCCACACAACAAGTGAAGCTGAAACTTAATTGTAACTAATTAGCTCCCTAGAGGTTTAATTGGATCTGCTTTCTTTATTCCCCCGTTTACCTGCAGTATGTAAATCCTGCTTACA
>NW_018127885.1:3862199-3867589 GCF_001952655.1 Monopterus albus
GATAAACACCTCTATGAGGTGGGGGAGGGGGGGGGGGGGGGGGGAACAGAGTATGAGAGAGGTCCATAAAGGGAAGCTGAATGAAGTGAAGTTGAAAATCAGTCTGTAACAAGCTTAATTTCTGTCTTGTCTGGCTCTTTATCCATTTGGCATCCTGGAGAAGTTTCCAGCCTGTCTAATTGAATGTGTGCTTGCTAATAGTATGGAGAATACGGCTCTTCTCAGGAGGACAGTTAATAAGAAGGCTTTGTTCTTTGCTATCTATGGACTGAAAGTAACTTTGTAGACATTCATATTGTTGTGTGGGACTTAGAGAATGGCCGGCCCGTCTCTTTTATGTTTTTTTATCAACATTCTTATGCAGGAATACAGTTGTTTCTTTTGCATGAATTCACTTAAAATGATGAGGCTCAAACTGGAGCACCGCCATCTGTCCACTTTCACTTTGGAGTACACTTTTCTCAACTAACACCCTTTCTGTTTTCAGGTTCAGCTGAAGTGTCCCAAACTGAGAGAGTAGGCTGGGGGGATATTATTCATTTTCCTCTTGACAAATTAAACGACGGGTTAAAAGTTAAACTAACTCTGCTACCGCCCAAACAGGATATTACTGTTTGTTCTTTTGGTTAAAACTCCCTCAAACCGCCAACCAGAGAACACAATGAAAGTCTGTGCATCCGAGACCTTCAACCACAGTGCAGACAATGCTGTCCATCCTGTTTTGTTTCTATAGCAACTGCAACTCCTAACTTGGCCTTACCAAGGCTGAACAAATATAAAGTTGCTAAACTAGTAGAAAACAGATGTCTGTAGAGTGTCTGCCAGGTCCACTCCAACATAAGTTTTGTCATACAGTACAGCTTTGTTCCTTTTCATAACACTTTAACACTCTCATCCGCTTCAGCTTCAAATTTCACTGTGAGGAGTGACTCATAAGTGAAGCTTTTTAATTAAATAGCAGACACTGTATGATACCCATGGGGAAGAAAATGGTCAAAAATTGTGATGCTCTGTTTCTGCTTTGTCTGTTTGCAAACACTCAGTAAAACTGGGAGGAAGAGCAGTCTTATGGAAGGTTGTGGAAGGTTGCAGCGGTAGTAGAGACAGGAACAGGGAGTGGAGCATTCAGCCTCAGAGGCTGTTACACCACCAGAGTTTTCCACTTTTCCATCAGGCCACACATACTTTACCACTCAGCTGACTGATGTTAGGTAATGGTCTCAGCAATTTGCCGTAAACATTTGGTTGACATTTGGCTGCAGTTTCTTCGCAAGGTGAGAAAAAACTGCAGCCATCTATCTATCTGTCTGTCTGTCTGTCTGTCTGTCTATCTATCTACAGTGCAGTGTAATGCACTACATATTCAGGCAATGAAGGATGGATAAATGCATGCCTGAAAAGTGCTGGAAGAACTTTCTGAGCCAACAATGTTCATTTAAGAATTTTTTACCTGAACTGAGGAAGACAAAACTTGCTATAACCATCTATATATTTCACTGGGTAATAATGAATTCTTCAGCTACTTCTACAGAGTGGCACTGTCTTCCCGCTTGCTCGTAAACAGCACAGTATTTTGAATGGGCAACCTAGCATTGTGGCATGAGAAAAAACCCAAATTAAACCACATCAGTGCACAGCTGCTGTTCTCTTTAATTAAATTACTAGTCTGGTGTAGAATATTACTCTAAGAGGTAAGAGGAGTATTAAATTAAAGCCCTGAAAAGCTGTTATAGGTAAAGAAAAATGCACAAGAATTTAACAAATATAGTAATGTAGTTTATCGCCCCACACACACACACACACAATTATTAGGTTTATTGAGCTGCTTTTTTGCTTTCAGATCTTCTGAACTTGGAAAAATTATGTATTTAACTTGCTGATTATAAATGCATCGCCACAGGGACTGCAAGTGGTTTTAGCGATATGTTTAAAAAGGCTATTTCTAAATGAAGCCCCCTTGCTAAAACACTTGGCCTGCTTCTGTCGCTGTTTACTTAGTGTTTTATTTGTTGACTGTTTTCATAGGGACATGTACTGTTTGAGCTTTTAATATGAGGGCATGGTGTGACAGCCAGAATGTGAGTATATACAATTTGAGGAGTGAAAGTTATTATTATCATCATCACCGTTATTGTTATTATTGTTACTGGTAGTGGAAGTAGCAGTGCCAGTAGTATATTCTACTGTTGACAGTCTGGCACCATCAGTGACAGAGTAGTGTCATGCCTGCCTGAGAAGGTTCATCATGAGCTCTAGCAAAGCATGTCAGGCATGCAGGTGAAAGACTGGAATGTGATTAGCCTGTCCTGCAGGATTGTGATAAGAGGCCACAGTTCTTGCATATCATGGAAGGAAGGACTTATTTTATTCAACTCTTATAAAATGATACTTAATAAAGACCTGCTAAAAAGTCAAATGCATGTTCAAGTCACTCACCATTTATTTGTTATTTGAGCTACTAAATCAAAGGTCTAAGCAGGACTGTTTTCTGTCTCAGTTATGAATGTCAGCACCTGGTGTGTGTGTGTGTGTGTGTGTGTGTGTGTGTGTGTGTGTGTGTGTGTGTTTTCTTAAGTCATGTACTCTGCACATATGCTGATAGCAAACAGTACTCTTTTGCCTCCTGTGGAAAATAATGATGGACCTTAAGGTTCATGCATAATGCAGAGGCTGTGAAAATAGTGTTTCCTGAGAGCACACCACATCGCCTTTGGACTTAAGTGAAATATAACCTGAATTTGACATTTTCTAATATCCTACACCAAACTTTTTGTTTCAGAGAGATAGGGGCGGTAATTGCTGCACCAGAAGAAAGACTGCCGATCCTTCTGGGTATTGAGGGTGACTGTGGGGACAAGGCAAGATTGGAACATGGTAATTGCAAAGACAAGGGCTAAGAATAAATGGGGAGGGGGGAAGACTTCTTTACTGTCAGCTAGAGGAAGGTCAGAAGCACAAGTGTATGACACCCCTGCATGTTACAGTGTATTATTCACAATGTACACAGGGGACTGATACCTTTTCTTAGACATCCAATTCATTGCTTTGCTTTCTGACAAAGAGAAGAGATGATCTCTGCTGAAGTTCCCCCGACTGCCTGAAGTAACAAGATGCAAGGATGTCAACAGTGCCAGGTCACAGTGAATATCAGAGCAGGCTACAGTTTCTTTTCCCCCTCCTCTCCGAATCATTATTTCATTATTTGATTAATGTTTCCCTGGTGTTGTCAGAATGCTTATACATTTCCTCAAAGATGAAAGACAAACAGCGGCAATTTATTTCTGCTGATTAGATATTGATCACAGCTGGTGTGCTGGGCGTCAGATATCTCCCCTGAAAAATGAATGTCAAATGCTAAGCATCACTACTTTTATATTTTCTCTTTTTTCTATATAAGAGGTACACTTCACAGAGAGCGTCATAGCTGTGTGTTTGTGCGATGTTAATAGAAAATGTCTACTTTTCTGTTAGTGATTCTCCAGATATTGTTTAATCTCTTTGACATGATCATTTCTGATCAGTACTGATTATGTCTTTTCTACAATATAGTCCCACTAACTTTTTTTTTTCCAGTTTCTGAATAGTGCTGTCCTGTTAAGGGACTTAAGACAGTGGACAGGTTGACTGGAGGCACAGTACACTACCTAATAAAGAAAGAATTTCAGAAGGAAGTAAACAGGACCAACGTCCCAAGCAGCTTCTCTGTGCACAGGCTGGGAGTTTGGAGTAGCCCTGTCTCAGTAACAGACTGTTAGTGTGAACTTTTATAAAGATTGTAAATGGAACTGGCGGTTCATATACTCCAAACAATATGAAGGACTCCTTTCTTTTGTTGTGTTGTCATTTTTGGGGCGATCTGAGATGATGGCTTCACTGAAGGGAGTGAATTCAAAACTTCTAATGGGAAAATACAAATAATAATTCAGAGCCATGCTGAAAGTTTTTATAACAACAGGATACTGTTAAGTGTTCTGTACATTATAACTTACAGCTTTGTTTAAGTTTGAATTCATCCTCTGAGACAGGCAGTGATATATAATTGTGTTCCTGTGCGCAGGCCACACCATAAGTGGGTTTTTAACTTTTGGTCATTACAGAAATTCAATCCACTGGAATTTGAGTTTATCCATTTTTTTCAGTAAAAAAATAAAAAAATTCCCAGTTTCACCTCTATTTTCCATGTGTTCTGGCTTCATCAGCATACCTTAAACATTTCTTCACCATCACCTTTTATTCCAAGCAGTCAGGGAAAACACTCTTGCTTTGTATTTAGTGCCAGTGTGGTAGCCGGGTGTGAATTATCTCGCTGATTCTGTCAGGGTAAAACAAACCGACAGTGAGACATCAATTACTGTAGCTACTCCTGGGGAAAATAAAAGCATTGGAATCTAATGAGCGTATTGCGTTTACCTGCTGTTATATAATTTATAGCTTGTTAACCTATCCATCACCTCTGCGTGTACAGTTCAGCTGTGCTGTTCCGGTGCTGTTCAGCTAAAGCATTCCAGTGGCATTCATCTGTACAGCATAACAGAAATTCTCCTCATAACATCAGATTTTTGTATGTGCTCTTCTCACAGACATTGATGTTTATTTGCTTAGTTTTTCATTTCATGCAGATTTTAACCCTGCATTCCTGAAGTAATGCTTTTGACTTTGAAAAGCTCCTCCACATCAGAGGAACACAGCTGATGATTCGCACTGCGAGCCGCGCTGTGACTCACTGAGGCTTAGCAGGATCTACTGCTCTGACTCAAACATGTGCTGCCAGGGATAGAGACTTTCTCTATCACTTTTATTGTCTCACTGGCGCTATGCTGTCTCAGATATGGCCACACGAATTCCTCATCACACAGAAAGCATAACTTGTCCCGTATGAACGCAGGCCAATAAGACTGTTGACTGCCAGGAGAGTATGTTGGGTTTTCTCCCACATTGCGTTGTGTTAGGTGACATCTTGTTGTCAAAAGAGAGGTGTCTCAGTGATGGTTGTTAGCGTTGTGAAGCCGAACCAACTGCTTTAACAGAGCAGGACATCCAGTCTTCCTTTTGACAGTAAGAAATGTACCGTCTGGACTATGGCAGTGGTGGAACGGAGCTACTATGTGAATGGAAAGGAAAATGTAAAACAGCAAGGCCACAACACACTGGGCCACAGTTGCAAATAATCTGTGGAGTTCACAGGAAAAACCATGACAATCAGTAAAGCACTTTTTCCCAGGCTACCATTTCTTTCTGATCTCTTCCCCTTTGCCTCAGTCATTTTCTCTCCAACCAAGAAATCCCTCTCCCTCACTCCCTTTTTATCACCACCAAAATTCATTCAACATGTCCGCTTATAGGCATTCTATTATTTCTTTATTTATGTATTCCACTTTTTATTCAGATTT
>NW_018127885.1:3867638-3873598 GCF_001952655.1 Monopterus albus
CTGAGTGAGGCTGGCTAGAAGAGCAGCAGCGATGAGGCGAGGGGGAGAAAGAGGATGGAAAGAGTCGCGCTGTAGCATCGACCTTATCTGCATTTAAGTCATCTTCAACCAAAGCAAAACCGTAGCAGTGCTCTTGCACATCATCTCCGTCTGAAGTCCAGTTAGCAGCTGCCATTTCTAAACACCCAAAGATCCAAGACCTGGTGTAACTCTGCTGTTCAGTTTTTGAGAGGGTAGCTCCACATTCAACCTCAGTATGGGTCTTTGCCCCTTAGCCCCATCTCTAAACTCCATCCCCAGCCTCGGCATTAGCTCCGGAGAGGCTGAGTGCCCTTGTGATAAGGTGTGAGGCCTGTCTGCCTCTGATTGACAAGCCTGCTCTCACCATGCCAGTGCCTGCTGCTTGATAAGAGAAAATGTCAGCGTGATTTTGGGAAATGTCATTTATCACGACTTTCTGGCCGTGTCTGTAACCCAGACTGATTATGGTTGCTGGACATTCATATCACTGGGGGTGGCTTGGAAAATTGTACAAATGTCATGTTTTTCTGTGATAACAGCACTTAATATCCATTTTGCTGTAATGGATTTGATTTTGTTCCCTTACCTCTTCTCCCTTGTCTGAATAGTCTCAACTTCATATGCTGTACTTGGTAGTTTATTTTATGAAGCATGTATTAGACGCCATCGAAATTTCTGGCATGTGGAGGCGTTTAGATCGGGGATTCTCTCCGCAGCCAGACAAAGACTTCCACCACTCTCTGTATTGTGCAGAGTCTATGAGTTGAAGTGTGTGTGTTTGCGGTTTGAGAGAGCCCCAGATTCAAGTGACAATCTGCTAGTCTTTGTCAGAACGTGTGTGTGGGCTGCGTGGTCGATAGGGGACATCTTGCTGTATTATTTAGAAAGACAATCCTCCGCAAAGCTGAGTGGGTTACCAGGAACCATTAATTGGTTTAGCAGGATCATATAGACACTAGTTCTGGCTTAGCAGCAAGGCAGAAAATTCTTGTGCTCAAATCTATTCAAAAGCTCCTGCTTGTTGGTATTATTATCTTTTTTCAACCCAATAAATGCTCACAGTGTGAAGATGGACTATTTCTAATTTACTTTTATGCCTTAGATTTTGATTTGTGGATCCAAGATGAAGCAGAGGTGAGTTTGTACTCACATCATCACTTTTAATGCCGATTTCAAAACCTAAGCTGTCATATATTATTCAGGGAGTTTCCGTCTTTTCTCTGAAGCACTTCACTATAGTACTGTACCTCTGTTTGCTGCATGATTCTAGGAGTCTTTCAGTTCAGAGGAGGATCTATGATTCAGTGCTGTGTATTCTTTTCCTCAGTGTTGACTCAAAGTGACATTTATGGGACACCCTGATAAAGCAATTCTTCCTGCTGCTCAGACCAGACCAGTATTTTCAACAGATTTTCTCATTCATTTGTGTTCGCTTCTTTTTTTTTTTCCTCCTAGGAGACCCTGGATGCCTTTTGTGATCCACAGCCCCAAAGTAGACTGAGACAGAAAGAAGTGTCTTTAACATGAGTTCCCTGGCAGCCTCTTGGGAGCTTAGTGAGAGTGTTGTCCTGCACTCTTAACCAAATTTATTGCTAGTCTGACTGTGGAAATCTAACAAAGGCAAAAGCTCACTGTTCCCGGGATATTTGTCAAATCACTGCACCTGTGAGAGTCCCTGCGCAAGATGAATTCTAGGTTGGAGAGTTCGTCCAGGAATAAATCTCTCTCTTTTTGCATTGTCTTTGTTTGGGGCGAGCCGTAGGCGGGGAATGAGCTTTCTTCGTCACACGAAGTGGAGTTGGTGAAAGCCATAATAAATGGTGCTCTTTGTTGACACCTTCATTGGGTTATTTGTGGCTCATTAATTGAAGAGAAAAGGGGACTTGTTGGCGCAGCAGGGGGAACCAGCGCCGGGCCTCTGTGGCTCTGCCTCAGAGCGGCCCATAGGCTTTGGGGAAAAGAAAGAGTGAGGTAGTGAAGGAGAGGCAGCCATCCCTCTGTCACTTCTGTCTGTTTCCTGTTTGCTGTGGAGAGAAAGGGAGACATCTGACAATGAGGAGTGGATAGCGAGAGAAAGAGGAAAACAGGCATGCGAAGCCAGCCTCCACCCTGCCCATTCACCGCTTTCGTATTTCACATCGCATACTAGAACCTAAGGAGTGACAACACTCATCTGATGTAGTAATTAAGAAATGCTTCTTTAACAGAAAGCACAAAGAAAATATTCAAATAGATGCAAGTTTACATTTAGCATAGGTATCATAGCATTGGTTTTAAGGAATGTAACCACACTAGGCATTTAAAATTCAGTGCTTGTTGCAGAGAAAAATTGTGCAACACATTTGGGATGTTGTGTATATTTTGGCACAGCAGCACTTGGATTTTGTCCAAATTCTGATACCTCATTCTTTTTCAGCCCACCACAGTTTTCCTTTGAACGCTTTGAGTCTTCTGAGGAGAAAGAGCCACTTCAGACATAAGCTCATGAGCACACTTGATTAACAAGTGGATTAACTATGCTCGTTTCATGGGATGATGTACCTCAAAGCACTTCAAAGGCCACGCCGAGTGCCCATGAGGTGCAGTAATGAGGGGTTCTTCCACACAACGACAAATTTGGTGGCCTCGCTTTACATGAACCTGATCATTTTCTCATTTTGTGTGTGCTCACTCATTTCTGTCTCCTACTCTCTGCAGCTCTTTCTCCTGCACTCAGTTTCTTTTTTCTCTCTCGGCCTCTCATCTCTTTCCACCTTCTCCATCTCCCCTCAGATATTCTGTTAGTGGTCCCCTCTTTATTTCACCTCTGTTGAGATTTAAGATTCTTCCTTGGTCGCGCACTGTTTAAGCACTGTAGCCGCTATTTATCGCTTTATACTTTTCTAACATTTAAGTTGTTTGTTGTGTTGAAATGTCCCCATAATAAAGGAAAAAAAAGACAGTTCGTAGAATCAGTCATCAGGTGTCTGAAAGTTCCTGAGCTTTTTGGTGTCCTTGAACTGTTTGTCCAGGTTTGACTCCTGTAAAGCCCACTTCTGACATCTCAGCCCTGTCACAGCTGTCAGTCAACTCTCAGTGACGCCCATGTCATCCAACACTTCTCCATCTCTCAACACCCAGGCTTCCGTCTCACTCTGTATGAGGGGAACATGTCCTGGCCTGTCATACACTCATCCAGGGTGCAGCTGAGGAGGGAGGTGGTGGAGGGGTAGATTCAATTTTCTAAGTGGCATAACGGCCTCCTGAGAAGGATAGCGAGGTTTCGCTCTGTCTCCACCAGTGGAAAGGCATTACAACTCTGCCACAGTGGAGTAGCCCGCTCACATTCCACTCTCTATCACTCCCTCCCTGTATTTTTATTATTTTGATCTGGCAAGCACATGAGAGATAGTAATCTACACTTCAATTACATCGCATAAGTCATCAGATGCTATCTTGCGCTGGTGATAGAAAGTGCTTTGAGGCAGCCCAGCGCCACTGTGAAACAGCCCCTGGAGAGCCACAGACTCAGCGTATGCGCACATGTCTGAGTTCTATCTATCTGTGTTTGTCTGTGTTTGTGTCTCTTTATGTGTGTGTGAATGACAGACAGCGTGAGCTGGAGGAACAGAGAGACCAACAGACTGAATGAGAGACAGACCCAGGGAGCTAGTTTTATTTATCAGTATAACACATATACTTGCCAGTTAGGAACAGTATTTAACCTCAGTTTGTCATTGCGCTGATTCTTATCATTACATTTCATTAGCTTGCAATGAGCAGACTGCGCTAGAATAAGAGGATGAATTTTGCACATCGTTTATCTTCTGATTTCCTGATAACCGGCAGAGGGCTAATACAGACGTGGTTTAAGGACTTTGTCTTCGAGGCGACTACTTGTCCTCTGTGAGCTTTCCTATGATTTATAGCAATGGCTGAGCTGTGCCGTTAAAGTGCAGTTTCAGTGTCTTTCACAGTATTTTCTTCCAACACCAAATTAGGATTTATTTAACATATAATTTGAAACTGATCTTGTTAATATAAGCTGTCACAATTGTTAGTGTGCCCAGAAAAGACCTATATAAATTGTCTGTCTTTCTTTCTTTCTTTCTTTTGGTTCTGTGCTCTTCCCTGCGATCATCAATACATTTGAAAGGTAAGTGCTGTTACCAAATCACATGTCAGACTGTTAGTTAAACTGTTACACCACACACTGTGTAACAACAAGGTAGCTGTTTGCATTGTGATGGCTGATGTATTTGTCTTGTTTTGGCACATTTATTTACCACAGAGCTGTTTTTAGAAATTTGACATGTATTTCCTATCCTCTAAATGCAAATACAAACAAGGTAGGTGGGCAACTGGTCCAGTAACTGTCCTCATTACAGTATGTGTCTGTAACATGAAGATAGTGATCATCATTGGGGAGCCAGTATAATTACATTTTCATAAAAAGTATACTACTTGTATACAGTATTTTTTATATTAATTACTCACTATGTATTTCTCTTTATATCTACAAACTGCAAATGAAAACAGGGGTTAGATAAATTCATGTATACTTTCAGTTTCATCCCTGCACATGCTTAGTTTTTAATTAGATTGAAAAGACAGTAATAAGCAGACAACAATAATGAATTGCATTGATTAATTTGTGCCTCATATAAAGTACACGTAGCTAGGTGTCAGTCCTTGTCTAATGCCTACAGTTGCAGTGTTCTTCCACTGAGTGGCAGTTATTCAGTGCTGATGCTCCCTACTCACCAACTCTGGTAAATCAAGATAGATGGCTGGATTCTGTAGTTGTTATCAGGCCTTAATGTGCACTTATACAATGACAGAGAACTCTCCTAGAGGCCAACAGAGCAGTGTTTAAGAACTGAGCTGGAAGGAGATGGCACTCTCTGGCCCCAGCCATTTTCTTCCATCAGAGAGTTTGTGATGTGAGGCAGCCCTGGCAGCGAGGCTGTTTCTCCGGTATGCATAGTGCTCAGCGCTTTGCCCTGCCTCTCCACTGCTGCTGAAACAGTAGCTGGAAACCCCCCCACCGGGCTCAACTTCTCACAAGACAGTAGATGTGCAGTTCATTGTTACTGTGGACGCTTTGTTGTCTTTCTCAGACATCTGGGAGGACTCAGACAGTTTCGGTCCTTATTTTATGGTTTTGATCCCTTTACTTGTTCGTTCATTTATGTCCTCCTGTCAAGAAACTGGCTGATGTAATCCACAGATGTTAAAGGGTAAGGGTATTTATTGAGGACTGTTGCAACATTAAGCCAACTCGCTTGATCTGCAGCATAAGAATGTAAAAAGCTGCTACTGTTTTAATCAGAGATTTGATTGAAGCAGTTGTACACAGCTCCAGTCTGTTTCAGGGGATGCAGTAACAGTAAAAATTTGCTCTCCGTCTTTGTTTGTGCTGTACCCGTTGATAAAAGTACCTTGATGCTTGAATATCTAACTGAATAGGAAAATGTAAATATTCTCTGCCAGACATTTTGGGCAGGACTACATGCTGTGAAGGTCTCCAAAGCACATTGCTGTCTAATTGAGTAGTTATTGACAGACCTTTGGTGTCATGAGAATCATATGTTCTTTGAATCTCTGGTACACTAGCAAATGTGATCCTCTCTGATGGTTGCATTTGAACTTATTTTGATGTCCCTGAGCATTAAGGGAAGTGACAGCTTACAAATAAATCCATAATTACCACATCTGAAAGCCGCCATCCCAAACTTTATTTGCATACCCAACACTTGGAGGAATGTGGGTAATAAACCCTGAGGGTCTCCCAGATTCTGGCAAAGTCGCAGCTGTCATCTCATCAGCCTTTGGGTCTTTCTCAGAAGCTAGCAAAAAGGAAAAGGCAGACTAGAGTGAGACAATACTACTCTGTTAAAAAGAGGCTACAGTAAATGGGCAGCACTGACTAAGGGTCAGCAGAGCACAAAAGGAAACTG
>NW_018127885.1:3873667-3912729 GCF_001952655.1 Monopterus albus
TCCCATTGTGTTTCTACTGTGTATTTCCCCACAGAGCACAGTCTGCCAAGGCCCCGCGGGCTTCATTTCACCCCTTCAAAACCCAACATATTTCTTTGAGTGTCCTGAAGATAGGAACACAATGACTGCCTGTAGAATTTCATCTTAATTCTACCTGGGAACACAAAAGACTAATCACAGCCATCACAAAAGCGCTGTTCCTGCAGCCCAGTGTGTGATAGCACGTGCTCCGGCAGCATAAAGGCCTGGCCCTCCAGAGAGCCAGGAGGCTGGAAGAGGCAGTCAAATGGGAAGCAGAATAGGCCAGGCAACACCCAAGATTATGTCTCGTTCACCATGTGGGGAGAACGCAGGCCTGCAGGAGCAGACATCTATCAGAGGAGGTCAGGCTCAGGGCCGAAGCAATAGAAAAGGAATAATTTTAGAACACATGATGAGAACAAGAAAAGCCTCGATAACAGCTATATGATAAAGTCCTTTAGTGAGGGTGTGTGAGAATAATGAATAATATTCCTCTCATTTCATAAGGAATGAGAGATTATTCACAGTGGGCTCTATAGCAAAGCTGTTGATAATTATCAGAGGGAAAATGTGCAAAAGTCAAGGTCTCTCACATCTGCTTTATTTATGTCCCCCTCCCTACCCACCTCCTCTCTGTACATCCTGCATGATACTGCACTTGATGCACAGAAAGACGCATACAGTATATTGATCTGGAAGGCTGGAGACAAATAAAAACCTGTGTTTTAGGACATTACAGAGCAAAAGTTGACTCCATAGCTCCGCCTCCCAAACAGATATCCCCCTCTGTGGCTCAGCCTCTGTACCTCCTCTAAAGGTTCAGCTAACACTTGTCTAATTGGTTGCTGGGCTTTAATTAGCTTGGCTCATTTGCATGGCTGCCATTAGGAATTCCAATAGGGTCGAGTGATAGCTGACATTCCCCTCTTACTTTGCTCTTGCTAGAATCCTCCCTTCTGATTCATCTCATCCTCGTTTCCCCAGATCCTGTTTTCAAAGTTTTATTTAGGGTGTCATTTATTTAACAAGGGATTATTTATTTAGTGCATCAAATCATTCTGGAATGAATATTTATATATTTGTGAGAGTTTTAAATATTTACATGGTTTCTCCATTTCTAGTTTTGAAGCCACTGTAATGAGTGCTGTTGTTGGATGTTGAGGGGAATAACAAGACTGGTTTCAAAGTGAAAAGTCCTTTGAATATATTTCTAAATTAATTGGTAGGAATCTATTATCAGCCTTGATGCTGTGATCATAGTTTAATTGGAGGTATATTATTATGGAATGACTTAAGCAGTGGTTAATGGTATTTCATTCTGCTGGATGATATTCATTTGAATGTCAATGAATGATTCATGTCAGGGGTGGCGTGTGAAAACACTCGGCAGTGGCATGACCCCATGTCAGCTGCTTTAATGCACTCGCAGACTCCTGCTCGGCTAAATTCCATTAATCCTCAAAGATGCTTAGCCATTTTTGCCCTGATGCGCACTCTCTTTCTGCATCTTGTTTTACAGAGACACCACTGTGTAATGATGGCTTATAAAAGAGGGCGAACATTAACAGGGTTGTGTCCCCAGGACTTTAACAAGTCTTTCTCCACTGGATCACTCTGGTGGTACACTTATAAAGGCCCAAGTGCCTAACCAGTGGTCTAACCAGGCTTGTGGAGGCATGTAGAAACTCACTACTGAGTTTACACTTTTTGGGCCATAGAAGAGTCTTATTAACAGCAGCTGCAGGCAGAAGAAGAACAGAGAGCATGGCAGAACCAGGGAACGCCTTTCCACACCAAAACCCCCTCCTTCTCAGTCTTAATGACTAACCAGAATGGAAGTGGAGGAGAGGAAGAGCCTGGAAGAGCCTGATTTGTTCTGCATGCTAAATATGGCCTGTAATCTTTATTCCTCTGAGTGCCTTATTAAAAGTGAAAGGAAGATGAAATCCCACCAGCCAGCCCATCCTTTCTGCTGTTTATTAGAGGGGCATTTCCTCTGTTAATATTGAGGTTATGGTAACCTTAGTGGTGATAGATGCTTCTTGTGACTTCAGGTAATAATAGCAATGATTGATTCCCACCTGAACCCTGGAGGTGTAATCTAGAGGATGGAAGAGATAAAGTGGCAGCCAGCATCTGAGAGATGCACAGAGAGGCAGATTCCACCCAGCAGTGCTGTTTATCATCCAGCAGACAACAGCACGTTGTCAGAATTTATGATGTTTCCCTTTGTCTCTAATTCATCATTCATTAACTACTCCTTTCTGCCCCTAAATCCATCTTTATTTGTTAGTTTTATCAGTAAGGTTAGGATGAAGAATACCTATGTGTTAGTTTTTGATACTGCAGGAAGATTAATGTGATTTTTGAATACAAGTGTGTCACATCAGTCAGATCGGATTTGATAATCAAAGAGAAATTCTTCCCTCAGTTAAAGAGTTTGTTGTTGTCCAGAAGACAAAGTGACACACGGTTTATTTCATTTGCAAACAGACTTAATTTTTTAGTTTTAGACTCAACAAATGTATTCAGAACAATGCTAGCGATGCCTGTAAACTGCTAGAATTTCACAAAATCTATTAAAATGGAGGAATAACAAAAATGCCATAAAACATTTCTTGCACAGCACATTTTGCATTATTTCTTTACTTTGCCCTTTCTATGCAGCAGAAATGATTCCCGCTTGTGAATGTTTCTGTCATTATGTAAACAGATAACCAGAATTGGAGGGAATATGATCAGCATATTTTTGTTCCTGTATTTGCATTATGGTGCTTTTGCTGGAACACTAATGAAGCTCAAAGACAAGTGGAGTCCTAGATAATTATTATTTTTTAAGCTCCACACCTTTCCTGTTGTAGAGCTGAACTAGATGGCACATCTATTATTCCATTAGCAGGTAATTAATGACTCTCATTTGTGTAACTGTTATTAAGCCCTTTGAAAGATTGTTTGTGTTCAGATGAAATGAAACGCACCCCAGAAACCATCCATTGTGGTGGATAGATTAAAAGAGCAATAAGGCTCTTTGAGAAATGATATTTTATCTAAGGTAATTTTTCACTAAACCTCAGGGGCAGTGATGACAGGAAAACACTGCAGTCCTCCTTCATGTTGATGTCCTTTTTTTAGTCAAACTACCAGGGGAGTACACTAAGTGTGATTTATTCATCCCTTGACCAGTAAAAGGTGTCAGCCAGGTGAAAATGGATGCTGGGAGAGTATTGACAGGAGAAATAGCGGTGCAGTTGTCCTGCTCTGTCACAGCATAAAAAAGGGGGGGTTAATGTGTACTATACTCCGTCTAGTTCACATCTGTCTGACTCTATTACAGTGTGCCTTAAAAATCTATTCTCTGCTTGTATTGAATGTTTTTTATTTGGTGTTAGAAATTAATAACTGTATGGACATTTTAATCATTTCTGTTTCTTATGCAAGCTGCCTATTCTCTATGATATTATAGCTTCCTGCACTTAAAATTTTTTTGGAGGGGGTTTGGCTCTTTACTTGTATCCTGGAGTACAGTGGATAAAACTCAGACGGGAATCAGATTTCCCACATGAGCAGATCAAATCACCTCTTTTGTTTGTGGTTTCTATCTGCCAGTGTGAAAAGATATAGGTTTCTTTATTCTTTTCTTTTTTGTTTTACTTTTTTTTTGTCTTATGGATGAATAGGAGGATGGGGGAAGCAAAAGCGGTGTGTCTTGTGAACAAACACCCAGCTTTTCCAAAGAAGAAGCTGTGTAACACGGGCACTGGCGTTCTGCAACTCCAGCTGGAAAAGGCACACAGCATCTCTGTGGGATTTATATTTAGCATTTGCTATGCTACTTATAAAATATTTCATAAATAATGTGAATATATTAGACAGAGAGGAACTGTTGCCAGTCATTCCATATACAGTGCCACAGCAACAAGATGTTCCGCCTTTATCTGTTTAGGGCCCACGATTCTTAAACTGTTCATTGCCCACGTTTTCTTTTTTAATCAGAGTGTGTTCGGGATCCCCTGCAGCAGGGATCTAGATAAAAGGATTAACTCTGCCTCTACTAGTTAACCACATTTAGACTTTGCCAGGCAGACCCTCAAAATGAAAGCAGATGGATTTCAATGCCTACATCAGTGTGTGTTGTATTTCATCAAGTATCATGTGGCAACGCATTTATCGTTTTATCAATAGTTGTATTTATGGCAGCAAAATAAAACATTTTCTAGGTGATTAATAAATTATAATGATGTTTCACGTGTGAGTTTTAGTCTAATTGTTTTAATTAGCAAATTTATTCTTTTCTTTTAAAGTTGATTTTTTGTAAAGGTAAGCTCATTTAACAATTTTTTTTTCTGTAACGGAGGCATGGCGACTTCTCTTTACTCCAAAGATGTGGATTTCTTTTTTAGTTTTTAGGAGGGGGTTGGTTAAAATCATAGTCCAGAGAGGCTTAAAAACAGAGCCTCTGACAAAGGTGCTGGCTGCTTAAAGCAGATAACATCTTCATGTATTCATTACTGGTTTTGATCAAGCAAACCTTGTTGGCATCTGGAGGCATTACGCTGGCCACTGCCGCTCTGCCGACTGGGTAACACAGGGTTGCTGGAGAGAGCTGGCTTTTTTGTCACTGCTGTTAGCATTAGCCACAGATTTGCATATATTTCTCTTGGAAGTATTACAGGAATACCAAAAAAGTCTGATTCACTATTGAAAGTCTCTGTTGCAAAATTAAAAGAGTCCCGTTAGAATTGAATGATGCTCATGTGTTTTTTTTTTTGTTTTTTTTTGCCCACCCTCCTTATTTTGTTAGAGGCTTTGCTTATTCGCCAGGTTGACAGAAAAAAAAATTAAAGAAATCATGGGGGGGAGAAAAATAAGAGCTGAATGAATGTTTGTTTCAAAATGAACTTGCTTTTCATGGCAGTAGCTCCTGTCCTCAGGTTATCTATACTCACTTTCCTTTTGGAAGGGATGATGTTTATTTGTTTGTTTTCATAATGGCAACGCTGGCATTGACCTGTAATTTTAAATTTACACACATAGTGTGATGTCTTTTTAGACAGATTACTAGAGATGCAGTTTGCTTGACAAAATGTTTCCAGGAGCTGTAAACATTTTAAGGTTAATTTATGTGACACATCTTAAATATGATTTGTTTTTCTTTAAACTTGTGTTTCTCTGCTCAGTACTGTAGTGCTGGCCTGCCACTGCCACGACGGTGGAGCGTACCACACAGACATTGGAATGAGAACGTGAACAGCACTCCCAGAGGGTGTGCACACAATGCTTATCACTCTGACCTGAATTCTGTGACCACAGACAATTTTACAAACAGCTGGGGATCAATCAAAGCCCACTTGAAATATGCCACCTGCCACTTTTACATTAGGAAGCATGCTGTTCAAAATGGAACATTTTCACTTGTATTTGTGATTATTTTACAGGCAAAGTTGGTCTCCTTATGGGGCCTCAAGTGCCAAATGATTTATTCCTCCCCCCACTGCCTCCTCCACCTCCAGAGCTGTGGTATGGGGTGGAGGGAAGGGGAAAGATTTACTTTAAGTTGTCTCTAAGCCTGGGGATGCAGTCAACAAGGGAAGGATAGATATAGTATTTGTATTTAAGCTAAAATCCTGCACCCACCACTTAGCACAACCCCCATCCCATCACAGTGTGTTGTCTACAGAGTGTGCAGCTGGAGGTTTGCATGAATTTATGGTGCCATTATTTTAGACACTTTTAAGACAGAGTGTGAACGAATAAAATGTTTAATCGACAGTTTTAATAGACAGGGAGAAACTGTTCCTCATGCAGCATAACTTTGATGGTAGGTCCTCTCAGGTTCAGGTGCTCCTCTACCTGTAGCCAGGAGTGACTCCTTTCCCAGCAGGTGTCAGTGTTACTTCTGCTGACACAAAAAACTGTTATAAAACCTTATACAAATGCTAATAGCTGTTCTGAACAACAGCTCAAACCGGTGCACTGCTCTTGCACCCCAAACAGGTGTATTCAACTTGTAGCCTTTTTCATAACCACCATCTTTTCGACCAAAAAGCACTGGCAGATTTTCCTTTACAGTTGAGTAGAAGCTCTGCTGTGATGTTATGAAATCATTAAACAAAGCCCTTTTTTTTGTCAGTGATCTATTAAAAAGGTGTGAGTTGTTGGTGTTAGGTTACAGGGTCTTGAGAAAGTTTCACAGGGAGAATGCAAATTCTGACTCTCCAAAACATAAATAAGGCGAGGGAGAAAAAAAAAAAGATCCTCATATATTCACAGCAGCGCTCCACACATGTCTGTGGTTGACTTGAACTTGAACTTATCATTATACTCAAAGAAAGTAAGTGAAACATGACCACATACCAGTTCTCTGGCCTGGTCAGTCGTGTTGAGAGTTGCTCGCAGACGGGCAGAAAGTGGCAGGGTAAAAGTCAGTGGAATTCAAGTATATTTTCAGGATGAAACAGATGTGTTGGCTGTGGTGTTAATGTGAGTTGTTTTAGCCAGACTTCTAACTCTGCTGAGCACAGTGAGCTTGTTCCTCCCCCATCTGCTGTGTAGCGCGTCAGTCCTCCAGAGTAATGTTCGACACGAGGTCAGCAGAACACCACAGATTTGCTACATATGCTTCACAAACTGTTGCTTTTGGTCAGGAGAACATACATTATAATCCAGATTAAACTGGATAATTAGCTTTTTGTGAGCCATTAATTCTGGCAGGTGAAGGGGGCAGAGGGGAAAATAAATAATGTGGCTGTTTCTTGTGACACAGTGCTAAAAAATGGGCATCTCTCCAGCATCTCATTTCAACTTTCCTAAATTGGCCTCATTGTAGATGAAATATTAAATGGCCAACCTGGCTATTAATGTCGACTTTTATGGATTAGATGCTGTTGTAGTTAATATACCGGTAGAGTTGTCCCTTTTATTCCTCGGCAGCTTCCTGTCTACCTGTGATGTATTGCACGAGAAATCAACCCGTTGGTTCACAATGGGGTTTCAACCCATGTGAAGCTCTCTGGCACTAGTCCAGACTGGGAGTGAGAGTGTACTAAACTGTGTTGTCTGAAGCTTGTTCGCCACTGTATCGCACTGCCATCAGTAGGGAGCCTTTATAGAGACATTACACTTTGAAAATGTGCAGTGGATCTACACAGAGTGTCAGTTGATTTGAGTGAATTGGAATGACATAATCTGCTTTTGAATTTTTTTTGATGACTTTAATTATTTCATAAATATACAGCTGAACATATTTGTTTATCTCATTACAAACTCTGCTTTATTTCCCCAGTTTGGCCATTTGTATTTCTTCAGCTAATATATCTTAAACTAATGACCAAATTCCTGTCAGGCTTAGCTGTGTTTGCTAAATTAGCTTGTTGCCTTGCTAGACCTAAGCACACTAGGGGAAGGAGAAGAACCACACACTCATAACTCCAGTGCAAAATTTTACTTTTGATGCTATGAATCTACACATGATCTAGTTTAAGATAGTCCTAAAGCACCAAAGGGCAAAAACTGAAACTCACAAACAGAGTAATATGGTGTTAATATTAAATAAAAAAGCAACAAAACAAATATACTGTTACAGGTTTTTGACAGTCTGTTGTGTAGTTACAATGCCTGTAACACATGCTAAAAAATCATCATCTTTAATAGTAGAGATAAGATAATTTCATGGCTCAGATGATGACTGAAAGTGACTTCCTGCTTCCAATTACCAATGAAGATGCTACTGGGAAAAGAATACTTAAAGAAAAAAGACATCTTTTTTCTTTGTTTACACTGATGTGAAATGTGCATCATTAAGACTGCTCAGGTGTAAAAATGTTATTATCATTAGGCGAACTCACAAATGGCATGCTTGTTAATTTCTCAAAGACTGAGTAAATGTAGTAACTATATCGCTGTAATACACTGACAAAAAATGTTGTAACATTTGTTTGCATCTTTTAGTTAGTCCATATTTATTTGATACAAACTAGTGAGTTTGAAATCATGGCACTGAAATACTGACTGTGGTTTTCACATTTATATCACAGAGCAGGATTCTTAAGGGATCATTTGAAGCCTTCAGTTCAATTCAAGTCTACACCCACATCTTAAAAAAGTGAATTTATATGAATTAAAAATCAATTTTTAAATTTCAGTATTACATTTCAAGACTGTATCAGAACATGTATTTCTGTTCCGTGTGGGAACAAATTGCACCTCACAGAAAGATAAACCTGAAGCTATATATACACCATGATACAAATTGTGTTTGGCTCAAGAGGGAAAAAGAAAAGTCAGCTATAATTCTGTGGTGTTCTGGTGGAAGAATTATAGCCTTACTGGAGTGCGAGCAGCCAGGACTCTCCTGAAGAAGGACGTCCCCCTCAGCATTATCCACACTGGGGGAGGATGTTGCTGTTTTCTGCCTTGAAGGAAGATGCTGGCCAGGGACCATAATGCCTGCAGCCGCTAGCAAGGCCCCCTAAAATATTCATCACATAACTTTTCTGTGAGACTATATGTTTTTAGCAGATGGTTACATTTTTCAATGGAGAACAAAGTTGTAAAAGGAATATGATTTCACTTGTTGCCATGGGAACAGAGATGGATGAAGATGTTTCACGGTTCACTGGTTACCTCATCTCTGCTTGTGTGTGTGTGTGTGTGTGTCTGGGTGAATCCACATGTCTCAGTTTGTCTGCATGCCTCTGAGTGTATATACTCTAATATTATACATGTGTTGGCACTGGTATAACGAAGCACTTATGTAACTATTGAATTGTGAGTGAGTAGAAGATTCTGCCATCACTTAATTTTTTTCTGATAGGCAATGTTAAGTTGCTCTGTGAGAGGTCAGTGCAATTCCAAAGGGGCATCATTCTCTAGTATACTATTACAAGAAGTATCAAGCTGCTAGTATTATAGAAGTAATACACACTCTTGTCAGAAGCTCCTTTCAGAGCATGATTTACTTTGCTCTGAGATGGTGAAATGGTGCTCATTTCACAGTGTATTAACTACTGTCTAAATAGTGATGATTCAGTAGCATGGCTACTCATTTGCACATGACACATGAAAGGGAAGCTCTGTCGATAAATGCGACAATAACAGCAGCCCAAGTTATCTTGTGCCGTTTTTTTTAAAGCTGCATTTCAAAATGAGTGTTCTTCCATTCGAGAGGAACTAATTAGATTGTGTGAGTTGCGTGATATGGGGTCCTGCATATAAAAGCCATGCTGTGGAGATGAGCAATGTTTGCCTGCGCCCCAGACGGCGCTGATAGTAGAGCCACTCCTTTAATTCCACTCTCAAAAAATCAGATCGTAATTGGGTGTCTGATTTTAGTAACTTATTCAGCAATTTAAGAAAACTGCTTTTTGAAATGTAACAATTTTGGTAACTTAAGCATCTCATTTCTCATTTTTGTGCACTCCACTGAGGACTGTGTCTTTCCTAGCCTCAACAGGCAGTAATTGAAAGGCCCTCCTTCGCCTGTAAGCCACTGACCCCATGCAATTTATCATGTAGTTCATTTGGAAGCAGGAAAAACAGTTTTTCAAGCCCATCAAGAGACTCGAAATAGAAAAGAGAAAATATTTTATGTGCAATTGTTTAAGTCACTGGCATGTTAAGTTTTAGTTTTCTTGGAAACACATCACACACATAAACACTTAAAAAAATAAACACATATACTGTACATGTGCAAGCGCACACATAAACCAATTGCAATGTATTAATTCTGACTTGGCGGTGTGCAGCTCTAAGACACCAGGTGAAAAATGTAGTTATTAGAGGAGGCACCTGCAGACTGAGCATGGGGCCTTTTATTTTGTTCCTGTGACAAAGAGGAAGACAAAATTTCCATAGCAGCATGTTTGAGTGGTGAAGTGTAGCTTAATGGGATGGTTTTATTCATCAAGCGAGGTCTGTGCACTCGTCCACTGCGAAGCTGCCTTGAGGGACAGTGAGTGATTCCGACCACTCAGCCTCATTATGGAATCATATTAATATTTAAGGGGTTAGAATTGAGGAATAAAAAGGGTAATTGATAGCATCAAAATTGAAGTGTTTGAACCCTGTTATATTATTTAAATATTTCTAATAGTTCTGCCACAATATGTGCTAAAAATGCAGCAAACCCGACCGCCCCCTTCCTTTTTTTTAAGAGAAAAGAATTGTTGAGTACAAATCTAACCCTCAAATGTAGCTGTAAATGGCGTACACGGTCACAGGCAAGAATGAAAGACATAAATGACTGGCCGATGAGCCGTGTCAAACAGAGAGGACTGAGTCATAGCATAAGCAGCGGGGTTTTTCTCCCTTGCTGCAGCAAAGGCGCCACAGGTCATCTTTTTTGGAGAAAGAATGGGGGGGGGAAAACCAACATGGGCCTATTTGTTTTCATTTCCTGTTTACTTTAATCTAGATAACCCTGCTACACGTGGTTATCTAGATTAAGCATTCAGGATAAGGACAGTGACCTTTAAAGTCTTCACTGAATATGTGCATGTGTGTGTGTGTGTGTATGTGTGTGTGTTATTCAACTGATTAGACTGTATGGAAGGAAAGTGACATGTAAGCATAAATGAGTCTGCAGGCAAGTAGGTTGTAAATGATAATGATGCTCAGGAGTTCATCTTAGCATAACAGAAGGGAGTGCTGCTTGTGCTCATGGCATTCTTCAGAAAGTAGTCAGTGGACTTTGTTACAGCACATAGTAGCACTAATTAGGCTTTACCACGTTTAGCCGGCGGCTCTACAAAACCACCATTGTGGCTTGTTTCTGGATCTTGTGCATGATTTAGCCTGAACGTTGCATCAGCCGGTTCTGGGGATGAATGCTAACGTATACTGTTAACTGTTATGAGAGCAGCATATGGAGGTGCAGCCGTGCAGGTGCTAGCAGCCTGTTATTTGATTGTTACCTAGAGATTGATAATCATACAACAAAGGCATCAGGATAATGTTCAGTCTGCTTAATGAAAAGGCTTTAAATAAATGCTTTTTAGATAGAGCAGAAAAAAAATGCCGGTACACAGACAGATTGCTAACAGATGCCAATGCACCTGTAGCTCCTAATCGAGCTCATTCTCTGTTTTGGGGGAGGAAGGGTGTTAAACAGGCAACAGGCCTGTAGATTGCAAAATGATATAATAGAAGTGAAATACAATGATGGTGGTGAAGTAGAAATTAAAGCGAGGTGTATGCTATGTCCTAGACAGGTGCATTTCTTTCAACTACTTTGTTAGGATGCAATGAAGGAATGCAAAAGATTTCTATATATTTTGAACAATAAAAAAACACCAAATAACCAAGCACAATACACATGAAGTCCTATCACCTTTTAATCTCAGACTGTACTGCAGCATTATGTGCTCTTTTATATTGTGCGTGTTAAACTCTGACATGATATTCAAGTGAACTGATTAGCACCACTTTGGACAGCCTCTTTTCTTTAAACGCTGTCAGAGCAAGTGAGCCTACATGCAAGTAAGACCTCATTTCTCAAAGGTCTGCACAAGACTTGTTTTATTTTTGTAGAAAATTATAAAAACAAACACAAAATTCCACCATTTGATGCTTGATGAAATTTTTTCTATATGTTGCTAATAGAAACCATGAAAATCACAAAGAATGTAGCAGCTATACAAAGGCTCCGTTGAATGAGGGATGTGTGATTAAGCAGCAAGGCCACAGAATACTAATACATGGAATACATGGTGTTTGTTGCCTGAGAAAAAACACTAATGCACTAACTGCAGCCAGTGAATTTTTCTTGTAGAGTGCTATAAATAGATGACCAATTTGTAAAATCGTCCGCCTGAACATAAGCATCTTGGGCTACTCTAATTGGTCAATTTCCCGCCTGTATTGAGTGCCTAGATTGATTTATTGCCTTTTTAAAAAGGCCGTGGGGACCCGAGGAACAGCTGTGCCAGCCGCCCGTGCCGGAACTGTTATGAAAACAAGGGGCTGAGTGCTGAGCGTCGGACAGCGCTCACAGCAGCAAACTGCGAGTAGAATGGAGCAGAGCAGCACGGCAGACAGCTGGCAAAGACAGCGATGGCTGTCTGGCACCGCTGGAGATGCAGGATTTATTTCAGCAAACACTGCTGAATGGAGGAGTCCTGGCCTTGTGGAGATCTCTCCCTTTCTCACACAAACACAGAACCAGGAATTCGCTTGATTGCTGCAATGACTTAATCATAAGAGGACCTGAGTGATTGGAAGCAGAGAATAGACATTTTTCATGCCATGATATCCCCCCATCCACTTGACATGGAGAGGGCTCAGAGAGAGCGGATTTGAGTGTTCTGTCTCTCGGGGCGTGAGTGATAGCTCACCACCCTGAGCCTATCTTGACTGAATCCGGCTGTTTGTGAGCAATCACAGTGATTTACTCCCCTGCCTCGTATCTGGCTGAAATAATTCCATCACACCTGAGATTTAAAATAATATATCCCTCTGCTCATGCATATGTGACCTGTCTGAGCTTTGCTGTTTGTTTTACATGCGCCTATCAGTGTATCTCAGCATTTAGAAATGTAAACAGCGGCGTGGTGATGGACATTCTCTCACAAGGAGCATTTGAGGAAGAAAGCAGAGCAACAAAAAGCTGTTTATGGAAGGATGCTTTTACAAGAAGCCTCTTTAACTGTAGGTGTAACATACAGTATGACTATGACCTGTGTGGGCAGAGCTGAAAGTGTTTTCTCAGTGTGGAGAATGTTTGAAAGACCGTGTAAGTGTAATGTGGATCTGCTCTGTGTAAACCAGAAAAATGCTTCCTTAAATAAAAGCACATGTCTTTATTTTCACCACTACACATTTTTTCCATCAGGTCTTCCCCCTTCTTTTTGATTGCATTAGTGCAAATATTTTCCATAGTGGATGGCAGACATCCCTTAAGGTGATCATGCACTTTATTTCCATTTTTAATCCCAAAAAGTAACAAATAGCCTTTACTATCCTGTTAAGGTGCTCTGTAACCTTCTGTAATTCACTCCATGTTGAAACATCTACTGTAAACATAGAGCCCAGCCACTGACTCTGGTTCTCTTGTGAAGTGTGAGCAGAGAGTTAAGTGTCTCCTTTTTGAACTGTGATTCTTAGCCATTCCTGTATTTAGCACTGGGGTTTGGGAACTTGAGTCTCCCACAAGCATTTGAATGCACATTTCGTGAGTCCTCCACTAAAGGAAAAATAGAGAGAGACCATGTGCGTGTGTGTAGTGTGTGAAGGAAGAATGAAAGAGAGAGAGAGAAACAGAGAGGAACAGAGTAATAACACAGTCTTCATTTAGTACTTAATTTTAGGAAATATGAGTCTGGTTGAAGATGAAAGGGACCTAATCTCAAATGCCTCAAATGCCTCAAATGCCTCTCTCTTCTACTCTTTCTCTGTCTGTCTTTTTTTGCTCTCTGCTGTCCACTGGGACTGACCCATTCCAGCACACTAGAGTGCATTATGTAATCCCCTACAAGTCTCCACACCCTGCAGTAATGATTTAATTAGGGGAGAGGAGGCAGGCATCATGGCGTCCCACCTGCCATCACTTATCAAACATTCGCCCAGTGATTTCTACACCAGAGACACCTCTCAATCCAGCAGTCATCCTCCACACTCTTTGATAAACGCTATCTGATTTCTATCTTTTTAGGCTGTTAGCATTGTGCCTGTCAATGCATACTGAAGTGCAGAGTTAACAAAGCCTGTCTGTTCGTTGTCCCTCGTGCAGCTCGTGGCCCCAGCCTCCTATCCTCTTCCCTTTTCCTCCAGCAGGCTTTCTCTCCACCCCACCCAGTCCCTAGCCAGCCAGCCAGTGCAGGCATGCTCAGTCTGTCAACACTTCCACAGCACTCTGTGTTTGAATGGAAACAGGAGGAACCACACAGACTTGCCAGAACAGGCCTCAGAACCAGTATGATGTAACTCGGTCTGCTACACTTAAGCCTCTCACTAGCTGACTGTGTTTTAATAGATAGTGAGTTCCATTCCAGTTCTGTGGATGGTAAACATTTTGAAATCGTTAAATAATAATGTTTATACTTGAAACACTGTGCAGATTTACATTAGACACTGAGGGATTTTTGTTATTATATGAGGAAACACAAACCATTATTTGTCTCTCACACTGTGTACAGAAGAAACATTAGATCGCTTGAATTTAATTTTCATCAAATTTCACTTTATCTGTGTTTTTATAGTTCCTGTGTGTTGAATGTTCTCAATTAATTTCGATATGCAGTAAAATAAGGATGAAAAATGGTTTACTTTTTGTTTGCTTTATATTTTGTTTATTCAAACTAGTATTTGCGCAAAAAGTAACATTATTACTGTATAAGATTGTTTACTGGAAAGAAAGAACATTTTCTCAGTTCACACAGCTGGTACAGGCACGTAGAGGAAGAAAAACAGATAAACAACTTTGGATCAGCTGGTCACTTGTAACATGTTTGAGGGATTGCCGTTCTTTTTCAGGCACCACTGAGAAATTGAAAGAAGGGTCATGCTGTGCCATTTGGCAGCAAGTTCGTGCTGAATGTCCATGCTGATTTTTATAGTGCAAAGATAAAACAGTGTCTAAACATTTCAGGCATTTCTAAGTGCAATTCTACAGCGAGACACAGACTAATAATTGTTGTCACACAATGACACCACAACAGATGTCACGCTGGGAAGAAGACCAAGACCAGTGTACAAAATAATACTTTAGCTTCCTAAAATCAACATCTGTAAGGTACATTGCTTTGTTGTGTAACTGTAACAATAATATTCACCTCAATAAGAGATTTTGTTGGCTGGGTTTGTCTTCATCTCCTTTCTGGTCTTATTCTTGTTTCCAGTTTCACTGAGAAATGGCAGGTGGTAGTGTTGCAAGTTATATCTTAATCTCTGAGTGATTGTCCGAGTGAGAAGTGAGGCAGTGCCGTCTGATGAACCTGAGTTTGGATCCTGCTCAGTACTGTACATCGACTGCTTTAGAAAAGGAATAATCATCTCACATAAGTTCATTTCAGCTCTGTCAGACACCTGTTTTGTGTTGTGTACGTGTCTGTTGGCTGCATGCTGCGGTGAGGTGGGTGAGGTGGGGGATGTTTTTGCAAAAGCTGTCATGAAATATTATAACTAAGTGACACAAGGGGTCGCCAAAATTTACAAACTTTTCATTCTGCATGTAGGCATTTTTTGGCACAAGAATATAAAAAGTCAACGTTCTGGTATTCTCTCATGTGTATATATTTTTTGACACGCTCACATCCTTTATGTAGTGCACAAGGTATTTGTCAAGGACAAGCCCGGAAAATGAGAAATTCTAAGTTCTAAATTATTCTCGACTTCATTGAGCTTCCTGAGTCCTCAGGAAAGAATACCCAAAGCTTTATTTGACCTGGCCTGGATTTTCGTCACTGAACAACCTGTGACATTCACTATTAGTATTTCAGCAGCCTTAGTGTGCCGTATAATCACAGAGTTGCATTCTGACTTGATGGTTACTTGTTTATGTTGGTGCACACTGTAGTGAGCCTTCCAGTGCTCTTCATGTGAAGGGCTTATCAGAGAGCGTTGAGGCCAGCCCCACTTCAGGGCAGAAATCTGCCTCTCCCAGGAAGAGAGACTGTCCTTGGGTCAGGATTCACTCTGCTCCTGGCACATGCGCGCACAAACAAACACAAATTTTGCATAGGGTGAGCAGCACTTCCTTCACTGTTCCCGTTATCCTGGAGGGCTGAATAGAATTAAGCACAACTTGATAATGACTTATTAAAAACTGTGGCTGAATAAATGAAGTGTGTTGTATAGCCATTAGAGGATGGGAGCTATTATGTTAAGCGTTTTGATTTGTGAAGTGGGGTGTGGACTTGCTAATCCAGAGACAGTCGGGGATGCTGGAGGGAGGAATCAAGCCATGCATATAATATGAGAACATTAGGTTGATGTACACAGATGGGTGCTTCTGAGCAAGAGAAACAAGGATGATCAATTAACTCCAGAAGGAACAAAATGGATATGAAATTAGCTACATCTCCCATCAAAGCGTAAGTAGATTAGAGACAGAGTTGTGGTAAAAATCAACAAAATGTCAACAACTGATCATATTACTTAAGCCGCTGTTTTATCTTTACAACTCTGATCGCATTTCCAAAAGTCTTTCATGTTACTGGTGAAGGCTGAAAAGCTATATCTTTTCACAGACAGATGTTATAATATTTTTTCTTGGCTGGAGCAGGCCAATGAGGAAGGAGCATTTTTCTTCAGCATTTTTCAGGCCTGACTGCCAGACTCCGTCTGAGACTGATAAATCACCCTGCCCCGGCCCTTCTCCTGTGTTTTCTTTTCAAATGTAGAATCGATGGATTTTTCCTTCATTTCATTGACCTGTGCATAATGGTGCTCTCACTCCTTTACCATTGGGAAGGAGCCCAGCGCTGCAGACGTGCTTGCCCAGGCAAAGACAGGCGGCCTGGGCTTTGTGTTGCTTATTGTTCAGCCTGAAGAAATTAATGTGCTGTGAAATTAGCACTTTATCTGACTGCAGATACAGTAATGGAGGCAATTAGAGTGCACGGGAGAAGCAGTGCTTGGGGTAGCGGAGAGGTAAGGGACAATCCTTGAGCTGCAGGAGCCCAGCAGAGAGTTGCACAGCCGGCCTCACAGATAACACACTCACCTCTGTCTGGCAAGCAACACAGTCTGACCAGAATGTCTGCTGGTTAATAATGAACACATTTGTTGTATGAAATAACACTATAATGTAGATGAGCTAACCGGGAAACTACACTGGATAAAACGACTGTAATGCAGTATCTTTTATTCATGTTAGCAGGAAGGGTGATCTTTTTATGCGTTTGAATCTTGTGCCCTTCTGTTGATTTTGACCATTTTTTAAGGAGTTGCACAGTCGACAGAACTGATAGCTGAAATTATTGGAATGGGATGAAATCAATGCACGATTTGAGCTCAGATCATTTCTCATCAGTTATTTTCAGACATGGCGCTATGTATTTACAGCTGCAGGGGTGCATTGTCACCTCTCTTTATCACATCTTCAGATTGAAATTGATCTCTCTGATTGTGAGCCACGGGCAAGGAGATGGACATTATCAGCTGCCAGTACGCTGTGATGCCTGGTGGATTGTTTATTTGTTCTTCAAAAGAGTCTCTGATGTGGTGCTGAGGGGGATTCTAACATAATGCTATGTTTAATCTGTGAGCTTAGATACGATCGTGGCACCAACCTATGATGTTCTGGTCTGCTAAGGTTGTACCTATCTCTACGATATGCCCCTACAGCGTTATTCCACACATGTACTGTTATTCATTCCTGTGTTATAATGTACCTGTGGAACTGTATATCCCTCTAGCATCCACTGGACATCCTGTCAGGGTCTGTTTCAAATATTGACATAGCTTATAGTTACAAGAGGAAAAGTTCCCTCAATGTTCTTTGTGTAAAGAAAAGATGAAGTGTTCTGTCTTTGGCCCACATGACCTGCTGTGTGGTTTGTTTGTTTAGCAAGAGCAGCGTCAAACAGGTGCACAAAGACGGCTGCTGAGGAAATATTTAGCACCACAGAATATCTTGCAAAGGTGAACTGAAACTGTAGTTTTAAAGAAATCCAATTTTAAATCTTTATATCTGGAGCAAAACAAGTTGTTTGTTTTTCACCATTGAGCTTTAATGACTTGTTTTTTGTGTGTGTGTGCTTTTTTTCTTGTGATTATAAAAGTAATTATGGAATTCCCTGTAATTTTCTGCAAATATTTGAGTTCAAACAAGTGTAACAAGAACTTTATTTTATTATTACGTTTTTTTTCCTTTTTTAAATCCATTGGGGCGAAGCCAGCCACCCACCTCTAGTCCCCCCTCTGCTTTTCTGAGTAAAGACAGCATGACTTCTGCAGTCGGGGGATCACGCCCAATAAGAACATTATCCCAAAGAGTGCACTGGGCTGGCAAGAGTCTGAGATAATACCCCTTCCTCTTAAACTCCACCAGCTCCCGCTCACACAGTAGAGGCAAAGACAGGAAGACCTTACCAAATGATACCCCACAGCACCCACAAAACCAATTGTTCCCTCACCACCTCATGTTTTAGGGAGGAAAGCAAAGGGATAGCTCTATGTCTGCATAATATCCTTATTCTCAAACATGAGGGTGTAGTCTGTGTGTCCATTAGTGTCAACACACCAATGCTAAATGGGCCTGGGCTGTCTTTTCCTTTTAGCTGCAGAGTGTTTCTCTGTCTGTGTAGATGGCGGTAGTTGGTCCACAGGGTATTATCCATTCTGATTGGGAGGCTGTGCTGCCTCTGAGGAGACGGAGATAGATGAGGACATGCCACAGTGCTGAAGTATGTGTATGGTTAGAGAGGCAGCTCTTATACCTGTCACCAGCAGCATGTTTACGTGCTAAATGATGCTGATTGAATGGATGAGAACCAGCAGTGCAGTAGATGAATGAGAGGTCTTAAGCAGTCATTTACAATACCTTCACTGTGAGATTAGCCACATTACACAGTGATACTTATGAGCGGCACCTTTGTCTGAAAGAGCTCATCTTGAAAATGCCAATGGGATTCCTGCATGCCTGTGCTTTTCTTCTCTCGCTCTCTCCTTTACAGCTTGTCATTGTGAGGAGAATTGAAAGGCTCTCTTCTCATTAAGGCTAGTGTTGAAGTGGGTAGTGTTACGCAACCTGAGCACTCAGTCCTGGCTTACAGCAGACAAACCCCTCAGAGCCTGTGCCTTCTCTCTGCTCCCTCACTGATCTCAGACCAGGTGTTCTGGCTTAGGCAGACATTCAGCAGAGTGGAAACAGTCCTGAGTTCAGCATATTCACAAGGCCCCAGGTTGAATGCAGACTTGGCTCAAGGCCTTATGTCTTGTTTGAGTTAACAACACAAGCTGGATGGCCTGTTTACAATCTCCACAGCAAGGTGCGAGAAAACCTCACTGAATCTGTGTGCATGTCTGTCACGTGTGAAACAGATGTGCCGAAATGGAGGATGTTATGTCACTTCTTTCCCCCCTTTCTCGTGTGACTATGATGATTAAAGAGCTGTGATCAGGGTGATGGAATTATGCAGAGGGAGACTAGTATTGTGGTGACGGTTTTTTCTTCATCGGCTACACAAGGCACACAGCAGGGACGCTGTTCCTTACATGCATCACAATGCCCTCTACAGGTGCATACTGGTGACATTCTTTTTCCTAACTAAATCTCATCACTCCACAGTCCTTGCTGTCAGTGCAGACAAGCACAAAATATCCTGCAGTGATTTAAAGTGAGCAGATGAAGTGCTTACAGTCACATGTAGCTAAATATCAGTAAAGGCCATCTGGGTAAAGAGTTCCTTGTAAACATGGTTGCTCCTGAAAAGGAACAATAAAGTGGTCAGCCAGTGCATGGCAGCATTAAAAATGTACACAGTCACAGGTGAAAGAACAGTGTGCTTACTTTACGTCAAATATTTATTCACTCACGGCCCTTGAAAGCCTCAACATGGATTGCTTGAAGGGGTAAAAATATAGGGTTGTGCTTGTGTGTGTGTGTGTGTGTGTGTGAGAGAGAGAGAGAGAGAGATGCATCAAGAAAGAGATTGAGAGCAAAACCTGGTCACACCTTTATATCACTCTGGACCTCATTCTGTGATGCTGCATCTTACTGAGGGCCATGCAGAGAGTCAGAGTGCACTTACTGCTGGTGCCCAGGGACATCCATCACAGTGGCTGCTATATTTCCATTAACATGGGAAATATTATTGCTCTGAAAACTGCAGCTTCATATCATAACACGCAGCACTGGTACAAATTGTTTATGTGTTTATCTTTGACGAGTGTATTATGCAGCATTGACTTGATTAGTTTGCGTTAAGGCATCTCCTGCCTTCATCTCCTTATGGATGAGAGCGCTCCCATTTGTTAAACATGTGCAATGTTTCAATTATACTTGTAATTTACCTCATGCACTGGAACGAGAAGTAGATTATGAGTGCACAGAGAGATGAGAAGGTTTATAATGAATGTTAGGTGTATTTCCCTGTTCGTGTTTTCCTCTCAGCTCATGTTTCACTCACTGTCCCTGTGTGATCACTACAGACAGGCAGACAATGAGCAGACTAAAAGATCAGGCATAATGAAAGTAATTTGTACAGAGAGAAAAAAGTATATTTTAGAGTTAACTTAGGGTTTAATTAGAGCACTGAAATGGACAATAATGGTGTTGTCAAGTTTTTGTGCATCTTTATTTCCCTCTGAACTTGCTGACACGTTGAGATGTTTCACTTTCAACAATGAGTCTTTTCCTCTTTCTTTTGGATATACTTAAATCTCTTATCTTATTAATCTTTTTTTTTTTTTTTTTAAAGAAGGCTTTTTGCCGCAGGCGGCAGAAGAAGAATTTGTGTTTAGTGGATTCCTGTTCCCAGATGAGGAGAGCTAAATGAGTTTGGAGGCTTCCTGAATGCTCTATAATTGTGATGAGGCTCTGTTCCTCTGAACAATTAAAGATGCAGGAGCCCTGTCTCTTCTGAGATCCATCCCAGATCACTATCATCGTGTCTTCCCAGTAAATCACACACGTTGTAGTTGGATGATGACCACCTCACTTTTCCCGCTGCCCTGCAACTAAGAGGAAATCTCAAGGTCGGCATCGTGTCCAACACTATGATCGATTTATGACTCACTGTCAAAGCATTATAGGGTAGAAACAGAGGACTTGCCAGTCTCCCCAATGGTCCAACCCCCCCTTTCCTTCTCTGCAACTAGTCTCACATAGCAGGCGTTATTTGTCCCCTCAGAACAAAGCAGAGAACAAAGCTGCAGAGTTGTCTTGTCTGTGGAGCTGTGTGGCTGTGCTAATGTCTCTAGGCTGGTTGGAGGCTTATTGAATGGGTGAGGTAAATAAGCATGCCTGGATGAGAGGTAATAGACTATTCCAAGGGTCAGCGTGAATGCAAATATTTATATAAGTGATTAAAATACCCTCCCCACATCCCGTCCACTTCATTTAAATGAGGAACTAAACTGTAAAACGATTCATCTCCTTAAGGCGAGTCTGAAAGAAGAGGCAGGAAGAGGCATTTGTGGGCGGAAAAAAAGAGCAAACAAATAGTGACGTAAATCTGACTCACTCGTCTTTTGCCTTCACAATGCAAAGATTAGAGCAGCAGGCTCTTTCGGGGACACAGATTTCATCCTTTGCTTTTCTTAGACTTTCATCCTCACAGTGACAAGTCTGTGGAATTTCACACTGTCAGAGCCATTTCTTCAAAGGGTCAGAATGGCTAATCTTGCTAGCAATATTGCAGTCTTATTCATTTTTAGCTCTAAAAATGTACATGCACTTTTTTCTTGATGATGCTCTGATAGAATTAGGAAAGTGCAGACTAGTTTTAAATACACAATTAAGTGATTCAGACTCTACCATACCTTAAGATGAGAGGGAGGATCATATAACCATAGATAATCCCTGTTGTGGGTTTGTAGCAACAGTCATTCTTTGAACTAAAAGGTTGAATGCATTCACTTTATGCAGCCTTCAACCTTACATAGAGCAAGATGTATGAACGTGAGGCATTAGTCTTATGTTATCCTCGACAACATTTATCTAATCAAAATTGTCATATCATCAGATCTTGTGATTTCTCTGTATGATAGGCGCAACAAATGGATTCTCAAGTCAGTTTTCAACCGTGACCTGTGGCAATTTGTCACAGAACCAATCAGGTTTGTCTCAATCATCTGATAACGGTGGGGAATCCTGAGGTGCAGACATTTCAACATGCAGCTGTCTAGGATCTGTGTCCTGCTCTAATTGAAATCACGATGTGGTAACACGCTCATTATGAGAAGCCGAAGAGATGGATTTCAGCTAACATCCCTGTCAGGGTTTGCCTTGATGCAGCGTTGATATGGCAAGCTTGACCACTTTTTAAAATCAGTCAGTGTCTTCTACACCGCAGTATTTCATCTTACAGTACAATGCATAGACAAAGGAGAAGTTGAGTCTGTGTGCAAGTGTCTCTTGTTGCATCTGAAGTTGATTAGGCTATCATCATCTTGCAACAACATTGTTCCCAGTGTACCGCTGTTTGGCAGTGGAACGGTTTGCTTTTTATTTTGACGCCTTAATGAAAGCTCTGTGCTGAGATATAGCCCTGCTAAGCACCATTAACAAGTGGGTTGTCAGATCGCATTCTCAGACCCTTGGCTGCCTTTTAACTAGTCTGGATCAACAGATTGTGGAAGTTTTTCCTGTAAAGATCAAACTTCTGATCAGAATGAATCACATCACCAATGGCCTGATGGTTATAAGGTCAAAGTTGTTTAATTAACAATCTCATCACAGTGTGATTCATTATCAGTTGTGGGGTGAGGTCAATAGGTCAGTTTTTTCAAAAAGAATGATGAAGTTCATAGTTTGTTGATAATTTGGTAAAAGTTGATAACATGTTAAAACTCATGAGGATTTGTGCTGTAAGTTTATAGATGTGAAATGTCTCCATACAAACACAGTCATGCAGTGTACTGTACTGTATATACATTTATAGTAAAAAGATTAGACAAAGCGTGAGGTTGTCAAGAACCTGGGTAACCAGTGCAATAAAGAACAAGGCTGAGGATGCAGTATCATAGGTGAGGGGCAGAGTCAAGTCCGCAGACTATGAGTAGCTGTGGTGGAAACTGGCACCTTGTAAACTTGACTCACTAAGTGTTAACCTTAAACTTAACATGTGGTACATGTCAGTTTATTCACAGGAATTGTGTTACTAAATTACTTTCAAAAGAAGTTCCTGTAGTTGGTGACCCAGGAAAATGTCTAACACTACAAACAATATATTGCATCGTTACTGTTAAATCCTAATAGTGCCCAAGTAAATAAAATAAATAAATAAATTGGTGTATATCTGAGTCTTAATTTAATTGAAATGTTTCACCATATATACACAGCTGGATACTAAAATACATATTTTAAAAACTGATTTACACAGCCGCCCCAACATGTATTTCATTATCCTGATTTACAGTTTTGCATTCACATTGCGTTATAAATGGTGTTGCTGTTTTTCTATCTCAACATCCAGTTTATTAATCTTGTCACTCTGTTATCTGGCTGTTATCAAGAAAGTAAACAAGTTACTTGCAGTATCGCTTTATTTCGAACCCTGTGTCGTCTCAATATGTGGTGTTGCTAAATGATTAGATATGTCGTATGGTCTCAGTGAGCGTCATAGAAAAAACCCTTTTTACATTATTTCTCAAGACGTTCACAGCTGGTGAGTACAAAACTAGCTAAGGTAATTTTCACTTGCTAATGTGCATAAATGACAAGTCTTTTATTTAGTTTCCCATTATTATTCACTCCCTCGTAGTATGTGGTGAGTATGAGGCTGATTAATTTGGACAAATACAGTACAATGTGTTGACAGCAGCACAGGCACAGTACAAGCGAGGCCTTTCCCTGCTCACCTCCCCTACTGAGTTTCCATCACACAGCAGAGGCCATTATTAATATGCCATTCAGACAGAAACAGTTAGAAAACAGAAACAGGCTGCATTCGAGGTTAATCTGAATAGCATGTCGTCCATATGCCCTTCCTCTCAGCTTTGGTAAACAGGAATTTATAATAAGACTGTAATCTTGTTATTTATGTTTAAACAGCATTTAACCAACAAATAACCAGTCTTATTTGAAAGAGACTGAGAAGAAGAGAGCACAACTTTACAAAAGAGTTCAGTGAATGGGTCAGAGTCAATATAAAAGTGTGTTCAGTAGACCTGCAGTGTGTGCATCTACTGTATGAAAGGGATATAAAGGCACCACAGCATGTGTACTGTCTCTGCCTTTTATGGTGGCTACTGGCTCCATCACAGTGGAGCTATGGGGCTCTTATTGCCTTTAGCACTGCTATAATCCTGCATTTGAAGGGGATCTGTTCGAGGGGGACTGGAGACAAAGCATTCTATAGAGGGTATCAAGTGTCCGCCACCAAAGCCCAGATCCCTAGGCTGCCCTCCAGGGAGGTTTCCTGTGAGCTGCAGAAACATCAAGGTGAGGTCAAAGCCTGGTCTGTGGGATTTAAACCTGGGTTCTGTGAGGGGTCCCGGCATAGATTTAAGCAGGATGAGATCAGAAGCCGCTTGTAGTTTGGTCTGTGTTTCACAAGGTCGACACAGTGACTTCTGACGTGGTTTGTTGCATTTTCTTTCCCCCCAGCGATGCTCCACTGACCTACTTCCTTTTAATCCCTCGATGTGACTTTAATTGACTAGGGGGAGGGACAGGGAGGAGAGAGGGGTGTGTCTGTGTGTACAAGGAGGGGGCAGCGAGTGAAAGAAAGCGTGAGGGAGGGAGATGTCGAGTAGAGATGGGGAGCAGGAGAAACCAAGAGAAAGGAAGATTTGAGGGCTGAGCGATTTCCTGCTGCCACTGCCTGTGTTAGACCACAAATTAATTTGATTCTGTTATGTAACTGTAATCATCATCCTCTCTAATCACATCAACGGCTTTGTGAGACACCCAAAATAGAGGGATTGTGGGCTGGACAGTCCCTGTAGTTCCAGGTCACTCACCGGGGGCCTCACAGACCAGACCACCTGTCTTGCATTCCCTCATCTCCACTGCTGTTTCTTACACCTCAGTGACCTCTGACCTTTCAATAGCAGCCTTCTCCTCCCTTCCTATTTTGTCCTTGGAACCTGTACTTACAGCCTTGCTGACAGTCTTGTTGCTTACCAGTTCCAACTTTATCGCTGTTTATGAGATGACGACTACCTCAAATTGAAAATTATATTAAAACATTTTAAGCTTGCTCAATACAGATTTTTTTTTTTTTTATCAGCAACTGTCTTCTGACTGGATGCAATGCATTACACTCATTACAGCGAATAACCTGCAGGAGAGATTCCCAGGCTTAAACAAGTTCTCACATATTTCTGGAATACTGAAATTAAAAACACATTTCAGCAACCAGTAACAACAAAAGTGCAGATATTTGAATGTGTGATGTGTTTAAATCATTTTCAATGCCATGCTGAAAACATTACTATATACTGCCTTAGTGGGAAAATCGTCAGGCTGTTAGCCAGATGTATCACGTCAGGCCTCGCTTTCCTGGAGAGAACAGAAAGCATTGAGCCATGGCTTTGTATTATCAAAGAAATACTTCCTGGCTAGCATTAGATGGGCTTATGATAGACTTCTGTTCCTTCATTTTCCACAGTGGACAGCTGCCAACCAATATGACTTCTTCTGTCAATCGAAAAGAGCATGATGTACATTGTCTTCTAACTGGCTGATCGTGACTCTTGGGACTCAAGTTGTTTCAGATGGGTTAAAGGCTAACTGATTTGGTGAGGCTTGTCTTCAGGGGTCTGACTGGGGAAGCTGAGGGCACTGTGAGTGTCCTCTATAAAGTGTAGTTCTGTGACACTTACTAACATTCTCATGTTTGCCTTGAGTACCGTGGAGTCATCTGCCATGTCCTGACAAAAACAAACTTACTTTCAGTAGGGAAAAAACTCACCATGTCTAGTTCTTTGTTCTCTACCTGAGGAGGATGAGTGCAGTCGTGGTGAAAATTCAAGCGGGATGCAGCATCAACAGAGGTGTCTTCCTTTCAGTATCTACTGATTCTTTGTGATCGTAGCCTGTTTTTTTTGTTTAGTCACCGAGTCACACTGGGGCTGATGTATTCATGACAGACTTCATCTGGGCTCAGGATACAGACAACCATGCTTTGTGCTTTGTTAGTACACAGATAAGTGACAAATGCACACAGTCCACATGGCTTTTGCTTTGCATCAGAACTGCTTGTTTGTGTGTCAGGTGTTTGTTGTTGTGGAAGGGCGTGAGGCTTACGATGTGCCTTCTCCCCTCCAGCTGAAACTTGTCAGTCCCCCTGGGGAGCTGGGCCCAGGTTTACAGGACAGCTGAGGCAGCCCTGACAGCCCAGCTCATCTCGTTTGGAGCAAGGCATGCCGCTTTGCTGCTTGCTGCCTGGACAGGATTTGTTCCCTTCCTGCCACTTTACATCCACAACCTCTACATTTAATTAGAATCACTTGTCATGTCTCGTATATCACCCGGGCCTCTTGGTGTCAGCTGTCAGCCAAAGAAATGCGATAGTTATTCATTGCTCTGCAGAAGTGTAACAGCAAGGTCACAGGACAGAATGCACCTTGAGCTAACTGTACTTAATGTTTACGTGTGACTGCACTGTGCTGGTGGTTTCAAACGGAACGGATTTCTCAAAATACGCCTCTATTTTGCATCCTCCAGTAAGCCACATATCAAAGTGATGGAGTCCAGCTGAAGTGCAAAGCTAATGATAGTAGATGGGTGGGCGCTATAGGGTTGAGTGGATTTTTAGAGGCTGTAAGAGACATTAGTGGGTATCTGCGTGTGGTGCAGCTTGGACTATCTGAGAATGTTTTCCATAGAACTGGATGAAGCCCAAAAACCTCCACAATGCGCTGAGGTAACCAGGCAACCGTGTGGTATCAGAGGCATGCAGGTATTGATTACATGACAGCCTGTGCCAAGATAATGCATGGATAATGTATTTAATAACCTTTGACCTGTGCTTACATCTGTGTGACACTTGCATTTTTAACTACTCACCAGAGGTCTGTGCTTGTCGGACACTCACCTGTTTGTGTCTGGTGTTTGTACAGGGAACATTGTGGACCATTTTTGTTTTTGCTTTGATCGTGTTGTCCCTGTCACTTTAAATGACAATGTGTTTTTTTTTTCCCTGGTTCTCATTTCGTTCCCTGTCTCTGTCTGTCTGTCTCTCTATCTCACTCTCTTCTCCTTCTTTAACAGCCTGGTTATATAACTCCCTTTCCTTTTTCTGACATCCCGGAGCTCTTGCAGTCAGCTGACAGCACCCAGATGTCTGCTGGTAAACACACTGCTTTCTGCCTTTCCTCTCTTTTGATTTCGTTTTTTCACTTCCTCTTCACCCCTCCTACTGCCTACTCCTCAGCGATTAGGGATTGATTCTCTCCTCTGTCCCTCTGCCTCCACTTCCATTGGTTGGGCTCCATATCCCCAGGCCAGTTTCCACATATTAGCACCCGAGGCCGGGGGAGGTGGGCAGATACGCATTGCCTGCCATGGCCCATGGATCCTGCAAGCCAGTGAAAAATGAGCTTTGGAGAGGCAATAAATTGCATCCAATTTAGAGATGAAGGCAGAAATAAATTTCTCTTTTCTGAAGTCTGAAGAAAGGGGAAAAAGCCCCTAGATAATTTCTGTTCCATCTTTTATAGTCTATGTAAAATATTTTTTGAAATTCTCCTTTCTGTGTTGTTCATTTGAATTCATAAAATAATTATATGTCTGAACTTTAGATTGCCTTTTTTATGTTTCCGCATGTTATGAAAATAACCATTCTTGTCTTTGCTGGCGTGTTTTGCCTTTGAGTCAGATGAGACATTCTGAAAAGATACATTTATCAGACGTGATTTGGCATACGCACACAAGACTCCCCCTCCCCCGTTTCTCATCACTGCATTATCCTAAATGAACTGTCCAAGAGGCTTAGGCTCTCTCAGCTCAGTGCTGCAGAAATCTCAGAGAATGAGAGAGTGTGTGAGGTAGTACCAGAAAGGATGAAATGAAGTGTCTAGTGATGGTCACATCAACTTTCTACCTCTCCCGTTCACTGCCTGGTTCCAAAATGTTTTCAGAAGTCTCCATAACTCCTTCATGGTTCCCCTGTAAATGCCTCCTGGAGTAATGAAGAACTTAGCAATAACATTTCAGTTTGTAAAGCTTGCATCAACAGTATAAGCCAATGGAGAGCCTAACACTCGTTTTCCCTGTGGTGATGTGCAAGCCTCCTATTAGTCTGTGAAACCCAAACTCCAGGCTGAGATGTTTCCCTTTGTGTTCAGGTAGAGAGAGTCTTGTGTGCCAGTGTTTTCCTGTGTATTACCCGGCCTGCCAAAAAAAACAGTGGAGGAGACATGAGGGGGATGCACTCCGGAGAATTGCATCCCATTCTGTTTTTCTTCTTTCTCTTTTTTCCTCCAAAAATTTTTCTTCTTGGTTAAAAGGCTACAGCATGTTTCTCAACACCATTTCAATGTGCTGACACCCCAACTGTGAGGTGTTGAAATTGGCTAAAACACTGTCAGAGCGCAGTGTTGTGGTGCCAGTGAACTCCAAAAGTACAACATGAAAGGGCTGATTTTGTGTATGTTAGAGTATATTTACTGACAACATCTCCATGCTGTTACTCATCACTGACTTCACCCTAGGAGATGAATAATGTGCAAATGGGCAAACATTCTGTGTTTGCTGTGCACTCTGACAGAATTTACTTTGGATCACATAGTAATGTTTTGTTTCATAGCCAAATAAGCACAAATGGATTTAGAGGCCTAAGCTTTCGATTGTTCACTGTGTTAGATTACATTATTTTCACACACTTTGTATTAATAGAAAACTGATACATAAAAACATTAGGAAATATAAAATTGCTTCAGCAAATAGCTTTATCTGAAGTTAACACACCATGTATTATGAGCTACATAATGTCAGCCATTTTGCTGTCTTGATGCTGATGCTGCAGTGTACTGCAAGCTTGTGCTGTTCATCTAAGCAGGCAGTTAGCTAAGCTCAGCTGATTAATAAATAACCATGCCACGGCCTTGGAGCCATGCACGTCTAATGTACTCAGACTCTCTTCCTTGTTCCTGTTGCATCTATATAGTGTTTGGCTTTGTAAATGTAATGTAGGGGTGGGGTCTTTCTACTGTCTATCAGCATGTTGTAGGGGCATCCCAGCATGTAGACATCAAAGCCTGCTGTGGCATGAGCCTCCCTCATACTGCCATATTTGTCTCTCCACATGGCCAAACGCAATTGGACGTGAGCTCCCCACGGCTCTCCTCCCCTCCCTTTGCTTGTGTAAATTATGTAAGCAGTAGTGATGAGGCATACAGTAGAGGCGTTTCACCAACCACGGTTCTGAGCAGCACATGTGAGCCTGCTGTTCTAGCCCGCCTGGTATGCCTAGTAGCATGGTCTGCTCACAGCATCAGCTGCACAAATGCATTTTTTCTTTTTCTTTTTTCTTTTTGGGGTTTCCAGAGCAGCTTCGCTAGACATGGTGAAGACGGGGTTGGCGGGTTCACCTTACCGACTCTTCTCTAGTGAGGTGCTGACATCTCTAAATGTGCTAGCTGTGTAGTGTGTAGCCATGCAGGGGAATTCTCCCTCCAAAGTTCAGACGAGGCTGTGGCTCCGTGTTCAGCCCGTCTCATAAAATAACAGTAAAGTAGCACTTTAAAATGCAGACCTCAGAAGATGTGCAGTTGGCTCCAAAACAAGCAAACCAGCAAGACAGATGGACTTTTATAGTAAAGCTCTTTATGTGTTTTTGTATTTGTTTAAACATTTGAGTACCCTACAGAAGATTTAGTGCATCAAGCAGTCGGCATCACAGTGTTAGTTCTTACAGTTATGTTTGATTATGTCCTCTAAATATCCTTCTTGTTCTTGAAATGTGGTCTTTTGTCATTTGTGTTAAACAGACAACACATACAGTACACCATCTCTGTTTCATCCATGCACACACGAGCACTGCCAAACAGAAATTCAGACTGTTCAACAGTGATGAAGCAAGTCAATGGAAGGTTATTAGGGCAAAATAATAATAATAATTGTTATTATTATTATATCAACTGAAATTCTAGTAGTCAGTTTATCGTTTATCAAGAAGTAATAGCAAGCATTTACTGATTTCATCTTTTCAAATGTGAGAATTTGCTGCTTTTCTTCTTTCTATGTTATTTTTGGAAATTGAATATCTTTTAGTTTTTTGTTTGCTTGTTTATTGGTCGACCAAAACAAGAATTTTAAAGAAGTTAACTTGAGCAGAAGTTATCTTCATTTGACATTTTACTTATAAAAAATGAATCAAAAGATTATTAATCAGTGAACATGTAAGTTGCATCCCTATTATACACTGCACTGTACCTTAAAGCACAGATCACAAACCATATGTAAATAACCCACCTACCCCAGCATCACCTTGTCACTTAAACTACTCTTTACACCCTTTACGCTGAATAGCATGTAGCCCATCACCTCTTGCTCTTTGTTGGCAAGGCCTCTAACTGTGATAGACCACAACAGGTGCCACTCACCTGTCGGATACAGTCGCCGTGCAGCAACAGGTTCTCTCTCCTCTGTGGTCTGACTTGAAGTCCTGTTGAGTGTGGCTCACCTGCCAAATGGCCAGTCTTAACAGTTACTCTGTTGTTGCTTTGTAGATTACCATCTCTGCACATCTGATCAGCCACATGGTCTGTGAATTGCTATATGTCAGTGTCTTATCTGCCAGGCAGAAATCAATAGGCACTCTCCACGCAGCGCTGACTTTGTCTGGCTTGTGAGGAATAATTAAAGAGCCTGCTTGTTGCACACAAGCATGATGACTAATGCCGTTTAAGAACTGCCTCTCTTACATAAATCAATAGTTCTTATTTCTCTCTCTTCCTCTCTCTTTCACACTCTCTCACTCCTGCTCCTCTCTCTTGCTCTTTTTGTGTGTTTGTGTGTGTGTTTATCAAAGCAGGCAAGTTCCTCCTTGTGCTTGCACAGTAGGTCAGTGTGTCACTGTGCCATGGCCATGATGCTCACACATTCTGACAACCTCTGAGTGTTTAAAAAAGAAAAAGTAACCATCTTCCCTCCAAAAGCAAGACATATGGAACTGATTCAGTTGTCATACACAGATATAGTAGCTCTACCACTCATTCCATCCATGGCCCCTTATTAACCCTGCAGACTTTGGGGTCAGGGACAGAAGCAAAAGAACATGTATCTGTTTAGGCTGCTTGTTCAAGTCTCTGCCACACAACAACAGAGAGGCAGAATTAATATATGTGCAATAATGCACGGCCATGAGTGAGTGCCATGCACACCTTTCCACCATATTAGGTTTTCATAATTGAATAAAACATGGGAGTGCTCTGAACATCCCCTCAGAGGGAAATGGCAGCCGCTAAAGCGTAGAAGTCAACTCAATAAAGAATTGCAAATGAATAAGTGATGAGGAGCAAACGAAGTGTGGTATATGAGAACATGGGGGTGATTTACTCTAAAACAATATTTGAAACAGCAGGTGAGTGAAGGGCAATAATTACACTGTAATAGAAGGTTGATTTTTTCAAGTGGTCGTCCTCATATATGAATTACTTTGGTCTGTTATTTACAAATTGTATGTTTTTGAACCAGACAGCAAACAGATTCAAATCATATGGAAACATGACCAGAGAAACATCTCTGTCAGCCATATTTTCAGTTGAAAACACACTGCACACACACACACACACACACACACACATATATGTGTATATATAGAGAAAGAGAAAAAGAGGGAGACAGAGAAAAGCTGGGAAATGAGGTACACTGTGAAATATCCTGAAGGTCCTTGGCAGCATTAGGGAAAGGCCTGGGAGGTTAGGAAACATCAAATCAATGCATTGTAATGTGAATTGACTGTTGACTTTGATCATCTGCCTTGGAAGTGCTTTAGCACCAAGTGCTGTCACACTGGCTGGGTTAAGCAAATGTGGCATGGGCTGAAATGGAGAGAGATGGAGAGGAAGAGACAGGTTAGAATGGGAGTGAGAAAAAAGGGATATATGATGCCTGGCTATCATCAACGTAATGGCCACATTAAAATTCAATATCCGCTTGGTAAATGGCATAGTGTAGATGTTATGCATAGTTGAATTGAATCATAATTGCAAATAGTGAATGCATATATATTAGTGACATAGGGAGGTGCTGGAACTTTTTTTTTATATAATTATCACACATGTGCTGTTGGCTCAGATTGTGGTAGGTTTCTTTGAAAAGGCTGTAGTGGTCAGAAGAAATGGATTTAGCCCAGACTCAACTGTATTGCTGGGCAGACAGCTGATAGGATCCTC
This sequence comes from Monopterus albus, assembly GCF_001952655.1. NCBI lineage: Eukaryota > Metazoa > Chordata > Actinopteri > Synbranchiformes > Synbranchidae > Monopterus > Monopterus albus. Next base: position 3,905,636 of record NW_018127885.1, read on the forward strand.
TCAGCCCCCCTTCAAAATGATGGGTCAGCCCTGCTTAGTGTCAGAAGCTGCTGATATCCTAGCTCTGAAAGTGGAAATGCTCTTAAGCCTTTCTCCTATAATGGAGTGGCTAGTCTAATCTTGCCCTCGCTGAGTGAGAGCCAGTAAGGAAAGGAGTTTTACCACAACACTCTGACCCTTGCATTGGCACTATGCTGTCCAGATTACAGTGTGGCGGCAAGAGTGGCATCCTTGTTCTTTTGCTCACTGTCCCTCAGCTGCACTATCAAGTAGGAGGTTTTGCTTTGGATCTGGAAGCCTTGTTTGTGCTTCTGCTGGTAAATTGTTATATTTCAGCTGAAATTTGTAACTGTGACTTAAAGAAAGCTGTTGAAAATAGTTGTCGATCTCCTCAGTATATATACTGTTTATATTTATCCATCAGAACTATAGCAACATACAGTACTGCAAGCAAACTGAAAAGATGGATGGAGGGAGCACAGATGGAGTGGTTGGCAGAAAGACATGGCGCGGTTATGTCACTGTGACAGAGAAGATATGAGGGAGGGATGATACTATACAGAACAGGAGAGATTCCTTGAGTCAAGTTGTAGCAGCAGAGCGAAGCCCAAAACCTCTTGTCACCATATGAAAAGAATAGCAAGACGACCCATAGGTACTGGGCTGCTAGGTGCATCTCCTAACAAGCTGGCTGTTCAAAGGCTTTTTAGTGCTCTAGAGAACATGAAAGGCATGTTTAAAAATTTAAAAGCCCGATCTGTTCCAGTGCTATGGAGCGGCAGAGGGAAGCAGATTTTTACGTCGCCATAATTCCCTAGTTGCTTGCTTTGTAAATTAATTAAGATGTTTATGACAGCTGCTTGCACCTAATGGAATGCTTATAGACTATGCTATTAATTATTACTGCTGGCCACAGTGGCAAGCTTTCATATTGCTGAGAATGTATGGCTGTGGCTGCAGTATCGGCCCCAGCCTCAACCTCAGAAGACCTTCCCGCCCCATCTGTGTATATGCTGGAGATGTCTGTTGCAGTGTATGTACAGTATGTGGCCTTCATGCCAAATGTCTGGCTGACTACATCCCAGATAGTTACATTCAGTATAAATTATGTTTATTGAAATGGAAAAAATTTCACAAAGTCTTGCTGAACACCATAGGGAAGGTTTGAACTGCCTTTGTTGTGGGCCAGTATTGTGATTGCTGATGCTTGATGCTTCCCTTATGTAAAGTGCAAAATTCCTGCCCTTTGTCTGTCCTCTCTGTAACCTGGCTTGGCTGCAGGAGGCGTTATCTTGCTGTGCCTTCTGGACAAGTGCCCTGTTTTTATTGTGTAACATTAGAAGTGTATATTAGCATTGTCATATACTCGATAAACCAGCAGCCCTTCCTGTTAGCTTGCCCAGTTGTTAGAGTAGGGCAGCCGTACTGTGAACTGTAACTGACCTCGTGAGCCTAGAGGAAGTTCAGCTGGTTGCTCCCTGCTGATAACTTGGCTTTGGAGTGGACAGTTGTTATGCTTTAAGTAAGAAAGGAAGCATAAACAACTCATTGGCCATTTCTATGAGGGTGCAAATGCTAGTATGGCTAATTATAGTTGCTCTTTCATATGACCTCACCGCAAATTCTTTCACTGACGTTGTTATCCAGTGGCATTGGAATAACCCCTTCGACAGCAGGTAGCTTTGTTGCAGCAAGATACATTAGCCGACTGTATCTTGACTTTTTTACATGTAAATTGTGCATACATTTTAAATCACTATATGAGCTCACTGGAATGGTTGTTAGTGGTGAACTAGTCAAGTAATCAATTACCATTATGAGGTACTTGAGCATTTCAGTTTTTGCTCCATTATACTTCTACTGAATGCCATTTTTGGCTTTTTCCCCGTTAGGGGTCACCACAGAGAATCATCACACTGACAATTTGCATGTTGACATTTGGTATGTGTTTTATGCCAGATGCCCTTCCTGATGCAACCCTGACTCGAGCGCAGGCCGCAGAGGCAAGAGCACCCTAACCACTAGTCTATCAGGGAACCATTATACTCCATTATACTTCTACTACACTACAAGTTATTCTTCTTTTTACCCTATTGCATTTTAGTTATATGCTTCATGAAACATATATTATTACTTATTAATTACTTTGCAAATACTTTTACAGTAGCAGTAAAATTAAATTATCCATTGCAAAGGATATAATCTAGTGTAGGGTATATTTGTTACAACCTTTAAAAAAAGGCAACCAGTCAAGAGGGCTCGTAAACAAGCACACAAAGGGACAAGGTGTTGCAAAGCTTGAAATCACAGATATACAATATCCTTTCAAAATGAAGAACAGATAGGGTACTGTGTTTATCCCTGTCTAGTTACAGTGTTAGTGGAGTGTATCTCTCTCGGCCTGAGCATCCAGACAGCACATCCAGTGGCGTCAAGTTACCCAGGAGTCAATGGGACAAATAAATAACACAACACAGCTCACTCTGTTGATTACACCATGTGAGGTAGGTTTATATCCCTCTATCCCTGCAAAAGGGAGGCATCGTGTCTTCGCTCTGCAGAGCTTTATTTGTGCTATCCTCCGATTACATCTACATAGAGAATGCGGCGAGGAGGGAGAAGGCAACAAACTGAAGCATACTCTACCTGCACCTCAAGAGGTGGTGTGTGAAATATGTATTCAGTTTTTCATCAGCCTCTTTATCTGCTACACATGGGTTATCATCACGTGTAAAGTTCTCTGTTGTATTAGCTTTGAAAAAGGAGGAGGAAACTGTGATCTGTGTTGTATTAATCATAGTCCAGCTCTGTTGCCATCCTGTTCTCACACATGTGTGTAATTACAGAGTATTTGTGCTTTAAGCATGACTCTGTTGCCTGGAAATGGAAGAGTGGCTCCACTGATGAACTCCCTGCTAATAGGACTACCTTTGATCTGCACGGAGCATGGAGGGCTTACCGAACTCGTAGGTTTTAATTATGAAATACATGAAAAATAGATGCTGCACTAAGTGCCGACCGTGAGTGCAATGAATCACAGTAGCAGCGTGCTTGCTATTTTGCCTCTGCTTTTCCTTCCTTTATGTCTTCCAGTGCTGAGATATACCTCAATCCAAGTCTCTCTGACTCAGTTTGTTACTGCAGAGAGGCAAAAAAGACAAGTCCATGATATTAATTAGTGGATTGACAGACATGTAATTCATCTCAGAGGAAGTTTTCATTACATGCGAGGCTTCATAGGGGCAGTTTGGCTTATTGGCAAGTGCTAAGACCAGATCTAATGGGGCTGCAGTTCCCTCCCTTTTGAGCAATTACAGCCAAGTCCTTATCAGCAGAGCCGTGAGTCCACTGTTGTGGGACCTTGACTTTCAACACACTCACACAAAGTGATCCTTCCCCATAGACCCTTGTTCATTAGACAACTGCCTGCTGTACTGTACTTTACAGGATGAGAACTGAGACTGAATGAGTGATGGTAATGAAAGGGTTCCAATATATTTCTGAGTCAGCCTTTATAGGGCTGATATTAACTGACATTAGTTTGTCATCAAAGCTTCAGTCTTTACACACCCAACCCTGCCACCTCATAAGTGATTATACAGTACAGGCAGGCATGTGTGTACAGTTTATTGACAGACCTGGACAGTTCTGGTAACAGATTGTCACTAACTGTCAGAGCACACATCAACTCACCTATTCTAATCCCATGTTTTGCCACTGCTATTCATGAGATGATATGAAATACATACTGCACTCAGCCAGGGGATTGGGGGAGGTGGAGGGGGGACAAATCTTGAGCAACACTTCATCTGTTAAAGTGACATATACCTTTGGCAGAAGCAGCCTCCTGCTGAGGTTTCCTGAAGTAGATGGCCTGCAAATCATCCTTTGTAACCACACACAGAAACCAAAGATAGAGAAAAACAAAGTGAAAATTGTACAGTTAAGAAAGTCTTTATTTCACTGTTGTATGTGTTGTTTTGTGACTATTTAAGCTTTTCTGACTAGGGAACACATCTTATGGTCAGTTATAACTGGAGTGTATGCCCTAGGAGCTGAAGGTAACTGTATTACCCCACCCTGTGTTAAGATACGGTAATATAAAGTTAAGTGTAAAGTGAAGAGAAATTCAAAAGTATTATTTCTGGGGAACATTACTGTTTTCTGCCAGAGAGACAAAGCAACCTCCAACAGCTGTGCTGCATAAAAATGGAGCGTGCAGTGTATTTTTCTGTATAAATTAGATGAAAAGATATAGGAAGGTCTAAATGATGTTTTTATGTAATTATACCTCTTAAAATAAAATATCCTCTGACAAGTACCTATGTAGTTAAAGGCTTTATATACTGTAAGTGTGTGAACACAAGCAGTGGTGACCTATACTGACTGCTGTTCACTGTGGCTCAGTATCTGAAAAGTAATCCAGGGTGGTCTACTGAATGTGGTTTGTCTTTATTTACTGTGCGTGCTGAAAGGCTATTGGGTTTCATGTGTGGTTGAGTTTGGATCACTGGGAGATTACCGCTGGGCTGGGAACCGGCAGTGCAGAGAGTACACAGAGGTCTGCCTGTGCCCCTGGCCTCACTTTGACCAGCGCTGAGGGCCTTCCTGCAGCCGTCAGGGCCCCTGGGACCGGCTCACATTCAGAGGAGAAGAGCCAGGATCAGAGTGAACATCAGAGAGGCAAAAAGCCTAACATTCTGGCTTTTTACCTGTACTGCACTGAATTGCACAACAAAACTGAATGGAATGCCTCAGTGGTTTTGGATTGAGCATCTCCTTGTTTAATTTGTTTCCTGATTTTTTTTCTTTTGCCATAACTAACCTTTGTTCTCTCAGCTTTTTACAGATGAATACTAAGCACAGACAGCACAATGGTAAATATTAGTACAGCAATGATATACTCCTCAGTAGGGCTGTTGTTAGAGCCTAGGACATTATACAACAGAGTCCTTTTCGGAGCTTGTCATTTCTAAAGCTCTCAGCCAAGTGAACCTCTGCAGTAGTGTCTTACCAAATAACAATAGCACTTATTGCAGTGCTCCCTGCGGTACAATTAAAATTCCGTCAGTCTTCAATCTGCCTTGCAGCCATGCCTGCTGTTTCTTGGCCCTCCTGGGCCATGTCAATTCCTCTGCTGCAATGTATAATGCATGAGCCACCAAACAGTGCTGGAGACTCACCTGGAGCCTCACAGACCTAGCAATGCAGAACAACATAGGGGGGTGACGCTGTACGGTACATGGGCCTGGGAGATATTTGTAGAGGGCTAGGTGTGTGTGATAAGGTACCTCAAGTTAGCCAGGGCTTTTATGATCTGTAGGTCACCCTGATAACATTGCTTTTCCTCTGGGATCTTACAACATCTTGCCATTCTCAGTAAGACATGTATCCTTTTATTCTGTTCCTGACCTTTCTCCTTTTGTCTTCTGAAAGACAACTATGATGTCCTCTAAAACTAATTTGGATGTATATCTTCTATTTGCAGACAATTCCATAGCGATGCATTGGAGTAACCTGTGGAGTCTCAGAGTGGTTGCTTTTAGTTAAAACCAATTAGAAATGACCAGAAATAACAGCGCCTGGAGACAGAGAAGTCATTTTTCTCTTGAGCTTCCCCAGAGAGTTGGCCTCTCCATGGATTAAGTGTTTTAGTATATTAGGGGGCAGCTGATTAGAATCATTGTTCTTTTTTAATCATTAAATTTTTGCATGTATAGTGTATAGCTGTATAATAGCTAAGAAGGCTAAGTGTGTCACAGCAAAAAGGAGAATTGTTTAAATGACTTTGTGTATGAAACTTCACTAAGACCGCCAAAGTTAGAACAGCACAGACCTCATCCATCTTATTTTATGAGTTTTGATGAAATGAGCTGCAATGCAATAGCAGCCTTGCATCATATCTGTACTTTGGCAGTTCTTTATGCTGCCCCTGAACCCATATTTTACTTTAAAATATTTTTCTTTTCATATACTGTATGTATAAATTGCTGAATCATTACCTAAACAAATCAACCTGTTGTATTTCCTAGTTGTCTTCAAGCCTGAATACATCACCATATCACAATAAAATGTGACTCCCACTGAATTGGAGCTGCTTTTGGATCTTTGCAATGGCTAAAAAGAGAAACACTTAAATTGTTTCAAATTATTTTGTTTCAGGAATGTAGAAGCAATTTGTCAGGTGGTAGAAGTCCAAAGATGGACTAGTGAATGTGACTACATCTATCATTCTTAGGATGACCATAGCCACCATCATTAACTATCAACCTCAGGAGTTGCCTAAAATTAACAGCCCCATGCAACTGCCATCATTAAGCTAGAACAAAAACCAAATGTCATTATGATCTGATATTTGTTTGTTTATTTGTTTTAGTCTAAGAGACCTTATTAGGTATAAAGAGCGTGTGGTACCATTTCCAAATCTTACAGTATTGATCTGTAATTTGTGTTTAGTCTGTCCCTCCCTGGGCCTTCACTGGCTCTTTCTTCACCAGGGTCTGTTGCACTGCTGTGTCCTTGTGAGCGGCGGGCATGTAGCAGAGGCATGTGGAGCAGGCAGCAGGAAAGCGAGCCTTCCTGTCTCCCCAGACTGAACAGTGAATGAGGATAAGTGAGGAGCACCAGTCAATGAATCAAGCAGCAGGAAGGGAGCAGCCAGGGGGGGAGTGTGACGTCCCCACGGGAGAGGCCTCGCATTAGGAACTTCCTCGTCTGTGTGTTTCTGGCACAGGTTAAATGGATCGCTCCCATTAGCGAACTGAGAGGACAGCTCCATTATATGAAGGAGACTGTAACTTTGAATGTCACGGTGCAACAACCCCAGAGTACGCCTCGTCTCTCAGGGAAGCAGGGTGACAATAACCATCCATGATAATCATTCCCTGTCAGGCTTTAAGAAACCTGAAATTATGACGTACAACCTGCCGTGCGCCTCAGACTTCATTACAGCGCTGTCACTTTGAGTCACCTGTGATGGCATGGTGCTCCGCAGCCGGCTGCAGCGTTGTGGCTGCCAAACAGCAGACCAACTCTCCTCCTACATTAGTGGCATGTTTACAGGATGTGTGCCCCCCTGCAGATAATGTGGTGGA
>NW_018127885.1:3912883-3942110 GCF_001952655.1 Monopterus albus
GTTGCCGCTCTGCCTCTATATCATAGGCACAGTCTCACGAGAACATGCTGAATTGTTTACCGATGCAGGGAAAAATATGACTGATCAAAGCCCACACGGTGACAGCTGTCCCTCCCCCCACTGTGACAAATGGTAATGCAGAAACTAGAAATCAGCTGCAACTTTGTACAAACAGCAAGGTTGCCTTTTAAATTCAACTTTTATGACAAATTTTATAAATAATGCCCACAAAGCACTTAGACTTTTATAAAAGCCGATGCTCAAGCTGTAAGCTGTGTATATAGCAACCTGTTTGTCAGCCAAGGAGAGTTTCACCTCCAGACTGACCTCTGAACCTGCCATCCAGTGGAGAAGACATGAGCTGGCAGGCATTGCCAATGTCAGTGCCCAGAGCTGACTCCTTCTTTCTCACCGTCTGACTCATTCATTGGCGTTGTGGCCTCTTCTCCTTGCTTCCTCCAGTCACAGGGCTCTGAAAGACACATAGAGGATGAAGTGGGCCTATTAACCCTCCCCCCCGCTTGCTTCAACCTGCATAGCAACAGGCCAAATGAGCCACTGCTGTAAAACATACTGTATGGGCTTTTGTATATTTGCTTGAGTTCTGTCTTTCTGTGCATATAGTTTTATTAACAGAGTAAGAATTATGCTAAAGATGTGCTGTGGAGTTTTTGACAGCTATTGGCACTGTAGAGAAATGACTTTTTTGAGCTGTTCCCCATTGCATGTGCATGAGAACACTCATGCACACTGGAAGTTTGGGGCAGATGCTGTACACATTTCTGCTGACAGCAGAAGGTGGCTATTGCACATTGACAGCTGGTTCCAGTAACACACCATAACAGATAGCAATTTGGACAATAAAGGAAGCAAGAAGGTGACTGCTGCATGATTTAATCAATGCAGGTTTCGAAACAAATGAGCAGATTTTCACAAGTGCAGCAGTAAATGCATTAAAAATGTTATTTCAAGCCCCAAGGAAAATACTTTGTAGTGAGAAACTTCCAGTAAACAAAAATTCAACAAAGTCCAGTAAAAAAAAAATGGTTTGTTTGCACAGGAAATTCCCCAAGGTACAGAAAATACCACTCCTTAAATAGATTTGACTTTATGAAGCATTCAGATTAAATATGTTTACAACACTGGGGCAATAGACATTAACCAAGTATCAGAATATCTCTGCAACAAAAAAATAATTCAGCAAGTTGAGATTTTGGTGGCCTTCAATGTATTATTTGAGTAATTTAGTGATTATAGATTTATGCTCATTCATTTCTTTTATCTCTAACTGAAAATGTGAGGTTTAGAAGTGTTAGCCTTCACAGTCCCAGATCAGATGAATTGCTACTTGTTGACTTTATCAGTGAAGGAACCAGTGACATTGTGGTTTGTGTGGCCAACCATGGACATCAGCACACATTGATACTGAACCATGGACAACAGCACACATCGATACTGTACACATACCCTCATACAGACTCGAGTTTCTTTCACTTCCTCTCTCATAAACATTTAGCAAATCAAAAGGCTGCTGTAACTTCAAGTTCTCTGGTCAGGCCAGGGCAGATCGGTTAACACTTTGACTTTGAATTTTGAATTGTCTGTCACTTTTTTCACCTTCTTTTGCACCTTCTTTATTTAGATTAAATAATGTGTTTTGTCTGTTTGTCACCAGACCCCTTTTAAACGGTCTGAGAAGGTCTGGCTCATGTGTCTGTAATGGTCATGTAAGGTCTGAAAAAAGCCAGGAAAAAACTGCCTATTTCCTATTTCTTACTAATATAGTTTCCACTAAGTGCACCAGCTATGTTCCTCACATGGTCTAAGAACTTGTTTCACCCATCAAAACAAAGAGCCAGTTAACTGCTTAATACAGGCTTTTATAGCTGCCTTGTGGTTGCAACATCTTGACACCACTGCTCTTTAAAGGGCCATCAGCTCTTGCTGGCTTCCCTGTCATTTGATTGAAGTGTAAAATTAAGACAGGATTACAGGTTGTTTTCTTTTTGTGTAATGTCACACTTGGACAGAACAGAAGCTTTTGGCCGTGAGCACTGGAACATTGCTAGAGTTCCATTACAGGCTGCTGGCCCCTAGCTGATGGTCTCCCTTTTTATGCTCAGTAGAGTTGATATCAATTATGTATTTCTCTATGTTTATAGGAGGCTGAAGGGCTTATTTGATCCCCCCACTCTTTGACTTGTTTCCCTTCAAACATGTCTGAAACATTGTTATCGCCGGCCAGACGCCTTTTTCACAGAGAGTTATTGAATCGTGTCAGCTTGCCATCCCCTGAGTTTCAAATGCAAGCTGTAGAAAAATTAGCCATTGCTTCCGCATGACAAGTGGGATCTATTAGTGTGCTCTAGCCCCGCAAAGCATGAGCATCGAGTGGGCCGCTGGGGACCACGACTGGCTGTGCGCTCGTCAGCGTCAGGCTCCTGGGGCGTTAGACCAATGTTTTAGACAGGAGAAGCAGCAAGAACTGAAGTGGCTCATTCAGTGAGATGACATCCAAAGGGTGAGTGCTGTATGAGCAGTGGCAGCCCAGCTCCACCCCAGCCTCAGCCAGGTCTAAGATGAAGATCATTTAGATCCTTCTTTTTTGACATTTCATTTATATTCACTATAATTCTAAATGTATGCAAGACTGCTTAGGTTATCTTATTTATTAAAACACGTAATAAAAAACTACTTCCTTGGATAAAATATTGGAATTATTAGTAGACTCCATCACACAGCTTTATGGTGACACATACAGCCATAACAGGCTTCTTTTAGGCCACACTGTAGCACAGTAACAGCTTCATTAAACTTTCAGTGCCCTAAACTATCATCACCACTCTGCTGCACCTTTTATTCACTTAGCACATTTTGACATTTTATAACTGGAATAACTGGGGCCATTGTTGAAATGGTACCACGTGAAATGCTCTTAAAGTTAGCAAAGGTGTCCCACAAGGGTCTATTCTGGATCCTTTTTTCTTTACCCTATTGTTAAATAATGTAATGTACATTTTGATTGCATTATTTTACATGCCAACAGCTTATCACCCTTTTTTGCAATTCATTTTACAAATGCAATTCTGATTTTAAACTACCTGTTTAAATAAAGGACACTAACAAACACTGAGGTCAAAGTGCCCCCACCCTGCTCTGGGCCACTGGCTTAGTCATATGCTCAGGCCCAGTCACTGTTGCTGCTCAGCACATTAGCATTCAGAATGTTGTTTATTGTAGTATAAATTTTCAATGACTGCCTGCAGAGGATAGATTTTCAACCACCTTGTCATGCATGTTGATTTAACGTGGCTATAGGTCAGACACCGGCCTATACGCATAATTACCCGAGGCCTGCCACCTCAGTGACCTCCGACAGTGAGAGTCTGTTGAACAACAGGGTCTCCTTCTTCATCACGTGATCATCGTCAGTCAGCCATAACAATAGCTCAATGTAATTATGGGACATACTGGATATTTTACAGTTTTTGAATAAATATGTTTATGTTTTTTTTTCTTTACAGGTATCTCAGTTACAAAGAAGACACATACCTGTGAGTACAAAGATTTTTTTAATAGCTGAAGTTCTTATTTCAGTTGCACTACATCTTATTTGTGTCTGGGTTGACTTAGCTTCTCATTATATTGTAATCTTACTGGTATTGTAACAAATTAGTAACTTCAATCACATCTCTACTTTGCACTTTCAATGTTTTGCATTTCTTCATCCTCCATCCTGGAGAGAATATGATGATAACCCCAGAGAGGAAATTAAAATGCTTTGCAGTCTTATGACTGTTTGATAATCATGCACAGTTGAAGCAAACAGTGTGGTGAGGCACTACTTTGTTTCCTGCAAGGCCTTGCAGCTGAACAACACGGATGTGGTGTTGTGTGGTGGTTTGTAACCTTTGAGGGTGCATTAACTACCAGAGTTTGTATTCTTCAAGTATAGCTCATATCACTAAATTTGAAAGAGACTGTGTAGACATAGAAAGTGACACGTCTGGCATGTGAGAGCCAAAGCTTGTTGGTGCACTGCAACAATAGTACACAGGCTTTGCCTGCTCTAACCATCACTGTCTTTTCAATTTCAGTTTGCTCATGAAAAATTGATGAACAGTCAAACCTGTAGAAATCAATGATTTCCAAGAGATTTGCACTGTATTTTGACATGTTTGAAGTGCATTCGAAAAGGCATGTAGCAACACCTTTGTGTAGTGTATTGCAATGTGTCTGTGTGTGTACATCTATGCATGTGTGTTCATACCCCACTGAGTGAATGTAAGAAACTAGCCCTGAAGGCTATCCTTTCGCTCTGATCACTCTGATGAAACTTGTACAGAGGGAAGGCCAGAGGGCTTTTTTTGTAAGAAAAGTCAGAGTGATAGCCTGCATTTTGCCCTGTAAAACACTCCACCTCTTTCTTACATCAGACAGCGGGGCAAAGAACATGATCTTCTACTCTAGATAGCTCTACCTTACTCAAACAGCCCCGTCAAAACATCAGCATGATTGTGTGTTAAGCTATTTGCTTGTCTGGAGGGGCTATAGTATTTTTTTGATGTGTGTGTGGGTGTGCATGTCCATGTTTGTGATAGGATATCTTCAAGGTAGAACAGAAATGCTTTGACCCACCATCCATTGCTCCACTATCTTAATTAGTGCAGTGCTAAGCACCTCTACACAGGAAGGTGGCTCAAATCAAAGAGCATGATTTAGGAGTCTTAGGCTCAAAGCCCTGGGCAGAGACTGGACTATGCTGTCTCATTGCAATGAGAAAAATTCAAATCTTGTCCATGTGAGGAAATCAAAGTAAAGCCCTTTAACAAGTAGTTGATTGCTGTACCTCACAGACAGGAAGCAGCTGTGGAACTATGTCAGAGCCGTGTGTACAAGAAGACACTCAAGGGCCAGTTAATGGTCATTGAGCATGCGGAGGGAAGGTCTTTTTCGGAGAAGGCTATTATATTGCTGGTGGAGTAATAATGAGGGAGATCACTCTGCCTTACATGGTAATAGTCAGACCATAGATCTATTTCTGTTTCAAAGTGAAAACATTGGCTTCCACACTACGCCAGCTTGGCAGTCTTGCTGCAAGTGTGTGTGTTTGTATGTGTGTTTAGGAGGTTTTCCCAGTCCAACCCAGACCACAGGGATGGTCCATGTCTCTGACTAACTCCTCACTCTGCCTGAGTGATCAAACTGCTGGAAGCTCCCCGCCATGCCAGTCCCCTCATCAATATAAATTACAGGGGCAGCTGTTCACTGGCGGACTCCACTCCTCTCCACTCCTCTCCTCTCCACTCCTCTCCTCTCTTTCTTTCCTCTACTTCCCTCTCCCATTCACCCAACTGGACTAATCATTGAGCCATCAGAAGGTGAAGTATTCTAGATGAAAACAGATACTTATATCATTGCTCCAAACATTGTGCTGTGCTCTCCCTTTTCAGGACTTACATAGATTTACTGTCTGAGGCAGCAGCCTTCCTACTTTCTCTCTGCCTCCCGCTCTTTCTTTATTCCCCATAAGGGGCAGCCCCATGCTTCTACCACAGGGCTCTAATTCTCAGCAAGAAGCAGCTGTGGTTTTCATATGTCCCTGACAGTTTGGTCTGTTATATGGACTTTCCATCACAGTTGCTGTATCTCTAACACCACCTGTGTCAAAAACGGGTGACAATGAAAGATCAGATCTTAAAGATAAGATAAGATAAGATAAGATCTTACATTTTATATTGTAGTTAGATTTTTTTGTTTTGTCTTACTTTGATGGTGGACACTAGATATGTGCTGTTACCTTCTTCTACCTCAGCAGGGATGCATTGCTGTGAGATGAGTTTCTGTTTGGACCTGTTGAAAGAGATGGTGTGGAGCAGAGGATCAGATGCAGCAGCTGATTACACTGAGATTAGACGTCTCACCTCTAATCTGCCATCAGCAGTCTGGGGCTCTGTCTCATGGCTCAAATAGCAGAAAGCTAACTAACACACACACAGGTTGCATAGCCAGGATGCTTTTCCTCAAACACAGCAGATCTCCTGATCACCTAGAGCTAATCCTTTCTCTCTCTCGCAGCTCTGTGTATAATATACTGATTGTCAGCTGCCTGATACACAAGTGTTTGTTTGCATTTCTACATTAAGTTGTGAACTTTTTACAGACTGCTTTGCAAATTATTAGATAAAGCATACAAGTTAAATAGCAGTTTAAATAGCATTTTATAATAAAGTCCAGTTCAGCAATGCCTGAAACTGCCTACCATAAGACATTATTTTGCCAGTTCCCATAATAATCTGTAGTACTGTATATATCTAGTGTGTGTCTGATTCTTGATTGGGAATAGAGTGGCCAGAGGGAGGCAGTAGTACAAATGTATCTCTGGGAAATGAGAAAAGGAGACAGACGAGGCTTCCGTTCTTCAGTCTTGCAGATACACCATAGAGAGCCCCAGTTTTCTTCACACCATATTTATCTCCATTGTGGTGACAAACTCCTTACACTGATTGAGAAACATGACCTTGCTCCTGCATCTTCATATATTTGCTAGCAGCATGTATTGAGTTTGTCTTCATCAGAGATCTGTACTCATATAATACAGCCAATCTGTTTTAAAGGAACCAGATGATGTTGATTCCTCTGCGCTGCTTTAGAAAAACAGAGTGCAGAGTTACAACAAAATTAGATCAGTCATTGAGACTAACTCAAAGTTATAAAGTCAGAGTCTGTAGATTTCATGGCTTTGTGCATTTGAAATTTCCCTTGTAAATGTAGTCTGGTGTATGTTTGGGAAAATATGCTAACAGCGTTATTTATCCCAATAGTGTTCTCTGTGTTCAAATGGCGCAGTGACAGCTTTTACCCTTGTAAAGCATCTGTTTTACCTCTAAATGACATGGCAGATTTCACTTGCATTTCTGAGGTGTAGAATGCTAATACACTGGCTCTGTGAGTTGAGATGTTTCAGTTAATCAAACATGAGATTTATGGTCCTTAATAGTGCTGTACATTGCCAATTTAGGAGAATAATATGTCCCAGTTGCTGTCTAATTTTGCTTGGCAACAGGCGCACTCCTGTGGAATCGCCCGGGGCAGTGTGAGTTGTCTCTGCATAGCTCAGTGTTCCATGCTCAGTGGTTGTTTGAAGGTATTTCATCACATTGTTGCCTTGATTCAGCTCTGTGGGGATTTGTTAGTTGCGCTCATGTGGGAAGTGCATCCAGTACATTGTTAAGCTAGGGCTGATAATGAAGATCAGCCAGCCAGAGTCCCCTGAGCTACGTGGAGAGAGATACTCTAGTGAGACTCACAGCACAGACATAATGGAGCAGGACGAGCATGCACAGTGACACACACAGACGCAGAGGACTCAGCGCAAAGCATACAACACTGAACTGTGCTGTGATGTATTAGAGTAAAAAACACAGTTCAGTAGCACATACAGTACAGTAGATTATTATCAAATACATTATACTCTGTTGTTTTTACTAAACAGTATTTTAGATTTGTAAAATTGACATTAGAATTTCAAGTTTAAACATTAGTTGAGCAATATTGCAATCGCTGTAATGTTATCGCCTTTCTGTTAGAACTGAAATTGACGAAGCAGGGGACAACTAGGCACAGCCACTCTTTCTGTAGAAAATTGTTTGATTCTCAGCATGGCACTCGAAGTCGTTGTTTCCTCTTCTCCCACAGCAACACTGAACGCTTAAACTGACAGTCTGTTTTCCCCTCTGTACTATAGGTTATGTTTCATCTTACTCTATTTGTTTGTTCCACAAAGAGTATTTTCTTTTTGGACATTTTGGTTTAATCTATAATAGATGGCCATTTTTTTTCTGAAATAGGTCAGTGTAATCACAACAGTGAGGGATGGACAGTCTCTGTAAAAGGGAAATCAATAGAGCTATCTATTTGTCATAAACCAGGCCAGCATGATTTTTCTCCATTTTTCCTCTCCCGCCTTACTTTTTCCTCTCCAACACAATATGGCAGGTCCTCATTTTTCAGTAAAAGCATTATGTCTGCCATTTTGTAAAACTGCAAATGGCCTTTGTACATGCACTTTCTTTGCATAAGTTTCTATCAGTGAGGACACTCTTTTTAATCGCCTCCTGGGGGCCCAGGGTGTTTTATAAGGAGGAGAGTGGTGGGAGGAGCTGTAGGGGTGCACAACAGCTTTTTGTGGAGATGGGGCAGCTCGCTTTTGTTGGCTCTTAATCTGGTTCTTCTCTTGGTGCCGGCTCTTTTAGAGAATTTGAGCCGGAGCAAAGAGAGGCCTCCGCAGCGTTTCGTCACCCTTCCCCTTTTGTGTCTCACCAGAACTGAAAAGGTTGTCTTGAAGTGTTGTCAAACTAGAAAACAAGAGTAAGTGACATGTGACAAGGACACAATGCTTGGATGGGCCAGCCAGAGTAAGTGGCCCCATCTGCTGTGAGCGATTTCTCTTCTGCCGGCTGCCTGCTGCCTCAGGTGAAAGGGGCCGGGGAGTGAGGGTTGTGTTGAGATGGTGGTGTCTGCCAGGCGAAGCAGTTGGCATGGCTGGGAGGGCAAAGCTGGCCTCACACTCACTGCGACACACAGGCAACAAGCTTTTGTGCAAGCGCAGGTTATCCGTCACTCACCTGGTTACCGATGCCTCATCTCTTTTCCGTGGTGTACACATACATTCAGAACAGGACAGGAGAGTCATTCATGGAGAGCGACTGAGGCGGAGGTCACAGAGCTCCTCCAGATATGATCCTGACTAATGCTGATGGGGAAGCTTTAAGATGGGGGTCATAATTAAATGTCCTTGTGCTTCTTAGTTGCAGCTGAACACAGACTCTCCTCCTCTGAACTTATCCTGACCGCGATGCATACACTCACGGTCTTCACTTCTCACTGAAGTGCACTTTGAAACAAATTATACTAACCTGAAGTGGAGCAAAAAAAAAAAAAATCTATGATCAGAAACATTCCATTATGGGTTTTCTTTAGGATATGAAAACTCTGATGTAATATCATGCATGAATAAAGGTGGGTAAAATTAACATATATATAATTTAATTCCTGAATTATTCAGAAAAATTTTGTTGAAGAAACCATGCAATGAGTAAGATGTCCCAGATAATATCATTCTTTTGAAATATCTTCTAAGTACCATTTCAAGATCAATAATAATTGTCACAGTGCATCAATGAAAAAAAAGGTAGACTTGACTGTTTGCATACCAAGCATCTAATGTTTATTGAAAGTGAATTAGATCAATTTGAAGTGATGATTTTGCCTTTACAAAAAATGGCATTCTGCTCAGAAACTAAGTCGATATGAGAAGAAAGCAGACGTGCTCACAAAACTTTCGGTGATATCACACACACTGACATTTGTGCTGATCGCATTGTGCGCATTTTGTTGAATCTGCTTTATTAGAGAAACGCTGTTTTCCGCTGTTGCTATTAATTTGTTTCTGTGTGTGCTGTGCGAGAACAGAGAGTTGTGGTTAACCCATTGTGAAGTTAGCCGTCATCATTAAGATTCTACAGATAACAGGCATGCGGATTTCTACTGCTCAGCATTATGGGATCCCAGACATCAAAGGCAGGTTTTCATTCTACAGCGTCTGCAGCGCAGTGAAGAGGGCGAAAACAGACGAGGAGCTATGGAGTCAGGAAAATAATACAGATTTGGAAAATAGAGGAGACCATGTATACTGCATGTACCTGCACGTGAGTCAGGTGGCATAGTGCTCTATATGCGATTGGTGCCTCAGAGGCTCCCTCTTGCATAGTTAGCTCCTTGCTAAATTGCTGTGCTCTCTGTTTAAGGGGCACAGTGCTTAATAACACCATGGCTGACTGTAGCTTGGTTCAACTAAAGATCAAGTTCATTTCTCACTATGGTCATTAAAGTGTAGGTCTGTGTAATTCAAATCAGTTTTCATACTGCATTTCTTCCTCTCTCTTACTTGTCAGCTCCTAGTTTCTTGTAGCCTTTCTTCTTTTATATCTTTTA
Source organism: Monopterus albus (assembly GCF_001952655.1). NCBI lineage: Eukaryota > Metazoa > Chordata > Actinopteri > Synbranchiformes > Synbranchidae > Monopterus > Monopterus albus. Next base: position 3,922,880 of record NW_018127885.1, read on the forward strand.
AAAGTAAAGATATTTGTCAGATTTATTTTGTCTTTGTTCAAATCTCGTAATAGTATTTCCAGTTTCGTTACACCGATATTACAGTGAGGTTCTTCTTAATTCAGATTACCTTTGCTTTCAAAGTGGTGCCATTATGCTTTTGCCATTACATCATAGTGAGCTGTTCCACAGTACTGAATGTACAAGAGAGAGAAATGTGCTGTTCTCCAGTATTGTGCTGGATTACAGAATCAAGGTCGACTTGCAAGACACAGAGCAGCATTATCCCTTAATCCTGTGTTTTGGTTTCAAATAGCCTTTTTAAACATAATCTTCACAAGTAAAATGACAAATATAAATACTGAGGTAGGTATTTAAATGTGCATTAGCTTCAATGTTAAGGTCAAAGGCTTATGCTGACTTAATAGTGGCTCTATATTTTGTGAAAGAACAGACAATCATGTGTTTTCCTCTTATTTTGTTGCGGCTGTATTACAGAAGACTACAGAGTATTGTGATGAAATTCCCTCAGGCGGTTTTAGATGGATAAGTCTGGGAACTTTTCATCCAAACTATGAGTCATTTCTTGCTTGTTTTTCAATGTCTTTTTTGTTTAGACACTGTAATATTTTAAACAAATATATTATTTCCATCTCACTTTAACGTTTACCCTATGTTTTTTAGCCTGCTATACTTGGGTACTGAGAGGACAGGTTTCACTGAGTCAACAGATATAGTGAGTATACTAGTTACAGCACTGAGGCGGTGGCTCCTCTTGACCAGGCTGGTTTTAGTATGTCCGTCAGGCTCAGCTGTGGCAGAGCTGGAGGAAACTTAAAGGTGCTGTGAAAGACTAAAAGTGGGCCAGCTGCTGCTGCTTCTTGTTGACCTACCTTGTTCAGAGGGTCCAGGTACAGACTGATGACAGGACACCTCCTCAGTGGACCACATTACTAATGTGTGAGGGTGCAAGAGGAGCACACCTAGTGATGAATCACTTCCCTGTGCCCATGGCATCCTCATAAGTCAAGAGTAAAAGTATTGAGAGTGCACTCAGTAAGAGAGCTCCTTCGTCCAGTCCGCCATAGAGAAACTCCATCTGGTGGAAGAGGGGAAGGGGGGAGACCAAGTGGTGCACATCGCACATAGCCTGAAGATCTCCCTCAGTCTTGAGGAAAACATCAGTCCCTCCGGTGGGACAGTTGTTTTTATCAAGCTCATAAAGCGTAAGAAAAGTTACTTTCATGCTTGAATAGAGCTACTTATTAATAAATGAGAGCGGTCTACATTGTGTTGAACTGGGTTACTTCACCAGACCATCTGCATTACCTGAAGTCAAGGAGAGAACATTAAATATGTGTTGGTTTAAGCTAAGGCCATTTACTTCTGAGGGTTCTGGCACTGCAGTCACAGCAAAGGCAGTGCCTAGTGTTTCACTTTGGTGTTTCAGGAGAGAAAATAATAGTGAAATTATTTAGACTAAAAGAGGAAATGTTTAGTAATTTGGAGCATTAAAATAGTTTTTTTTTAAATTGAAAACCCATTTATTTGCTCAGATCTTGTATATCATCTTGTTTCTCTGGTTTGTTCTTTTCTTCTAAATTTATAAGCAAGAAGATTAACTAGTTTAGTTTACATGCCTGCCTGCCCTCAGAGCTGATGCTGGGCTATATTGGTGATGTTGGGGGAGTGTGTAAATTTGATGCTAGGTAATACATCACACACTCTAGGGGGTCTCCCCGGTATGCTCTTCAATAATGAAGTTCATTCGTTAACTTCTCCCTCAAAGGCCAAGTTTCCCCGCTGCCCTTTTCAACAGCCATTGCAACTCTTACAAGAGTTACCTCACCAAGAGAATCATCATGCTTTTTCCCCATGACAGGCTCACTGGTTGCCTTTACAGGGCATGAAGAATAAGCAGTCCATTACCAATCCCTCATGCCTGGTTATAGTCATAATTATCACAGGGAAAATTACCGGCTTGGTTTGGTTTTCAGTAGAGGGGCTGCACCTTCCTAATCACCTCCTTCGTCCCTCCTGCCGTCCTCATGCCATGGAGATGGAGCTGGTTTTGTGAGAGTCTTGCCAGTTCATTAGAATTCACAGGGTTCCACCTCCCTGCCTAGCCAGGCTAAGCTTCTCACACAGGCTGCCATGCCTGCTATAATCTCCCGGCCTCGTTCTCTTTCGTGCCTTCTCTCTCTCTGTCCCTCTCCTTTCTGTCCCCAAGGGAAGCCTCATACAAAAGAGATGCAGTGCAATTCACTGTCAAATCTGATTTCTATTGATCTATTGAAAAATTGTTCAGAGAATTATATGATGGCACTCCAGCACTTTTTATTTCTGCCTTTTTGTCTGATAAATCACATAAATAACATGATTTATTCCTGTTACAGGTACTTGTGACTATGACAACCTTTGTTGAATAGCTTTGTGTCTGTATCAGTCATTTATACATTTAGATCCAGTGAGCCGATTGTCAACACTTTTGTTGCTGCTGAACAATGGTGGAAAGTAACTAAGTGCATTTGTTGAAGTACTGTACTTGGGTACAATTTTGAGGTATCTGTACTTTACTTGAGTAGTTTCATTTTGCGCTACTTCATAATTTTACTTCACTACATTTTAAAGGCCAATATTGGACTTTTTACTCCACTATGTTTATTTTATACATTTAGTTACTGGCTACTTTTTTGAATCAGATTAATAAAACAAAGTGCACTATAATTATCAGCCCTTATTGATCCCTGGTGGGAAATTCAGAAGCTACCTAGTAGTAACTCAAATTACAGTATAAGTGTGTACGTTAGTTAAAACGTCCTTCCCCTTTACCAGCTGCAACTTTAAAGTGGTGTACACAATAATGCAGCAGCAATTATAATGCAATTATATGATAAACATTAATGTGAAATGTGCCATTCTGCATAATTAATGCAGATGTAGGCCTTCAAAGTGTCACTCTGCCGCGATAAGTGTCCACTTTACCGCGATTGTTCAGCATGGCATGCACTACAGTATAACGACTGTAGGTGGCGCTCAGCTTACACTCACACATACAGCATCCTGTTCATACACAAATCATAGCCCATACTATAATGACTAAAGAAAAAGCCCAGTGGTCAGGGTTCACTAAACCGCGATTATTAGTGTGCGTGGACTGTGATGTGAGCTCAGGAAGAGAACAGCAACAACTAAACAGCCGCTAAACAAAAAGGCAACTAAAAACAGCTGAGAGCGTTTGATGTTTTACAATGGAGTAAGTTAGTGCTTGTCATATTGTAAAATTTAGCTCTATAAATAACCATGGCATTAAAACAAAGGGCTATGGCCTTGTCAACCATTCGCTATAAGTACACTGTGTTGTGGATTCTCATTACATGACAGTTGACAGGTGTACACTTCACCTATGTAGGAATGATGTGCTTTCACATCTCTTCATTTTGACCCTGTTGTTCTATAAATAATGTGTTTGTGTGTATGTGCACTGAGTGACAGGCAGAGAGAAAATAGTGCTGAGCTGGCCCTGAGGCTGCCGTGCACATAAAGGATGAAGGGCGGTAGTTATCAATATAGAATCATCTAATCAGAGTTTAACTGTAAAGATTGTAAAAAGCACAAGACAGCTGCTACCTTGCTGGACTAGACATAGTGTGCTGCTCCATGGACAATCCATTAGCTGTAATGAGCTAACAGCATTTCCTGTAACTACACATTATACCATAAACCTCAGGCACAGCAGCGGCATGTCACACTGTGTTTTTAAAATCTCGCTGTTCTTATTTAAGCTTGTCTTTAAATGCAGCCTTCCATAGTTATCTGGATAACCATATAGTGTCCCCTATTTTTACTGAAATAGATATTCCTTATGTTGTCTGTGTGATTTATTGAAGTCTTCCCACAAGTGGAAGCCCTCAGGAAGTGCCTGGAATTGCCCTAAATTGGTTTATGATTGTATGATGTGGGCCGGTGCCATTATGGTTCTAATATTATGCCCGCCACTCCTTGGCATCTATATTAAATTGATCTGTATTGTTTTCATGGAGTGCCTGTTGGAGCTTGTTAATTCCACCGCTGCTTCAGGCTGGTAGTGCAGTTCCAAGCATCCAGGTGGCTCTGTGGTGGAATATAAGCCCTGATTCTCCTATGGCTATCACTTCACAACAACACTGGGGCACAAAATGAGGAACTCTATTATCCTGCGGGGTCAGAGGCCACACAGCATGCAGTCAACACATGCTTGGTTGTAGAGGCCAATAGCCCAGTGTTGTAAGAGTTAATGTAGATCAGCTGCATGGCGAGTTTGTGCGTGGAATGGCTCCTGACAGACTGCTAATGAGGCCATTATCAGCTCTGGTCCTCTCCAGGGACACCAGTGGATGTGCTGCACCTCATCTCAATTGAATTCCATTCCACAGGGCATGTTTACAGTAAATACATTTGCTTGAATTAATCCAAGAAGAAGGTGAGACACATGATTGGACTGGTCTAAATACAGAAATTTAGCATGTTGTGCCTAGTTCTGCTCAATGTGTGTACCAGGCATGTGTTGACAGAAACACTGTCACTTCACTATCACAATTTATCTTTTAAACTCAGAAGCATAAAGAAATACTAATAAGACTCTACTGATGTCATCACCACATTAATACCAACAGATATTTGTCCATCAGTGCCTTTGTGGGTTAATCAATGATCTAATTAACAAGTAGCAGCAGCCTATTGGCATTCTGTCACTGGTAATGTGAAGCAGTCAAGGGAGAGTGTGAATAAGATCAAATGAAGCAGCTTTGTTGTCCTTAGGGAGACCTGGGCCTTTAAGGACAATTATATACTGGTTGAGGCAGTATGTCCACTGTATCAGAACAACATTAAAATTAGTTCATTAGTGTTATGTATTTCTTAAATATCATCTTACAATAAAAGTTATATAGTTACACTTACAGTGCATTTCCTGTGTTGATATGTAATCCGTTTTGGTTTTTATTTGGCTAGGCTTTGAGTTAGGCATCTGTAAGAGTTTTCCTGTGCCACCACAGTACAGTGGGGGTTAGTGAGGCTTTATTAAATGTATTTGAAGAACTACATTTAAAAACTTAAACAGCAACATCTCAGTCGGGAGGCACCTTTTGGCAGTTACAGTCTGGGACTTCAGTTTGAAAGTAGTAACTTGGGGGAAGTTAACTGTGGAAATGTGTAGAAATGTGAAGTCAGTGGACAATTAAACCCTCTGTGACTTTGTTTTAATGTTACAGTTTAACTTTAAGTAAAGCTTTATACTGTATCTCAAAATGATCAATTCTGTTTATTTTTTCTGCGTGCTTTATTTTAATGTCACAGTTTACAGACTATTCTTTTTTTTTTATTGTTGGAAGTAGCTATACAGCAATTTTTCAGTCTATAGGGAATTCTCAGAGCCATCCCTATGAGATCCTGACTCTCAGATCATAATATGGATTTCATCCTCCTCTCAGATATTCTTGGATAACCAGCCAACACACTCAACCCCTGCTGTCATGTTTTGTTTTTTCCCCTTAACCATAGCTCAGTGTTAAGCTACAGCATGCTGAGTCCCAGTTGGTTCTAGAAAGACTGATACAGCAGCCAGTTTCTGAGAGAAAGCCACACATAGTGGCAGTTAAATGTGCTCCTGCGTGGGCCTCGGCCCTGACTCATCTGGTGAACTTTGGGGATCTTGTGGTGAGATGCCAAGATCAGAACAAGGCGGCTGCACTGTCTCTGACGTCACCTTGTTTTGAGTAGTTTACCAGGGCTAGTCTGTGCCTAGTTTGTATCCCAGGCATGCTCCATTTGATGCTATCAGCCTCTGAATGATATTTTGTTCATTAGTCAGTGTGCAATAAAGAGACCAATGTTGACACAACATAAGCTAATGTGTTTAGTGACTCTAATGGATCATAGAGGTCCTAATGAAATATTGGCCTGAGAAGATTTATGTTGCAAGCTTTTGAGTCCTCATTTCCATTTTCTATGTTGTGAGACACACCTTTATTCAGTGGCCAAAACACAACCGAAGACATGAAACGAATATAGATGTTTAACGTGTAAAACAAGAATAAATAATCAAACTGTCTTTAACAAGTGATATATTCTGTTGCAAAGATACAGTGCTGCAGTGCTGCTACTAATTTCAGACAACTGTGGAGAATATGAATTGGGGTTCCAAAATCTCTAAATTTGTATAAATACATTTTGTATATTTGTCCTCTATTTTTTAGGTTTCAAATTTGACCATGTCTGACACTGAAGCTGCATGATGTTTGTCTTGAGACGAGATGATATGGGTACCAACTTATTCATGGAAATGCCAAATGCAGTGCGGTTATGGGCCAAGGCTGGATTGCACTAAAACCAGAATATTGTATCAGAGAGAGGCAGCTGGTTAGGAGTCAGAACAGATTATCATATGAGAGAGGATGAGCGAGGAGAGGGGGAGGAGAGAGAGAGAGGGGTAGGGGCTGGAATGCGAAGCAGGGGGTGAGAGTGAGGGGCACAGGAGGGAGAGAGAGGAAGACATGATACCATGAAACTCATCGCCTGGTTGCTGTGGGTTGGAGGGGATCATCCAAAACCCTCTGTCTCTGTCTACAATTCTTTACCTGTCAAGTATAAGTGTGTATGTGTGTGTGTGTGTGAGAGAGAGAGAAAGAGAGACATGTGGGTCCTCTGAGAGGTCAGGGGGAGAAATTGAGACTCCACTCATCTTCTCTCTGTGTAGAGCCCACCGCTGCTTGCAGACATCTGGCCTCACACTGATCACTCATATCTACAGACAGGGAGGAGGAGGAGAGCGGAGTGCTTCAATCTTAGAGCCACAGAAAAATTACAGATCCTTTTTTATCCATCCTCTCATCTTTTTTTGCTTTTTCTTTTCACAGTTTGTTCACTTCTTTTTCTCCTTCACATCTCTCACGATCATGTAGCCTTTTATCGACTCCTTAACTTTTTTGTATCCTTGATATCTCACTATTTATAGGCAAAAAAAAACAAGAGTGCAAGAAAAAGAGCAAAAATGTGAAAAAGTGGTGTCCGCTAAAACAGGTTCTGACTTTATCCTTGCACTACAAAGATAAGCCACAGAAGATAGTGCGAGTGTGCTGTGTCTAGCAAGGCTGTATACAAGGCTCTGACTGTAATCAGTGGGAAGAGGGCCAGCTTCCCTGCCTGAGCTCTCAGCGCCCCTACTGGCTGCATGCTGTGCCAATCAAAGGCTAGTGGGTGGGGAGCAGTCAGACATGAGCACTGATGTCACAGTCACATGGATTCTGGTGTGGTCATGCTCGGAGGCTGAGAGACAGAGCTGTGCTGGCCAGCTGCTGCTGAGACAGCAGTGGAGGGCTTTGCGCTGGTGATAGTTCTTCTCTTATGGACTCGAAGCTTAATGATGTATTTTGTGATTTCAGCTATGAAAGGTAAGAGGAAAATGCATGCTGATCCTGCACCCAGAGTAACAAGTAGGGAAGTATGGCTCCGCTATTCATAGCCTGCCAACTCTTTGCATTTCATTTGCAAGGCATGAGTGTGACAGAGAGAGAGAGAGAGAGAGAGAGAGAGAGGGAGGGAGGGAGAAGTACAGTAATACAGTGCTTCTGAATTTGTGCAAATGAATTAAGCTTTCCTGATATCTCTTTTTATGCATTAAATAATTTCTTCTTTTTTATTTAGAAAAAAAGAGTTAAAAATCTTCACCTTAAATACCTTTTCTAAAGGTATTTTGCTTTGATTTTATTATTCTCAGTGTGTCTTCTCACTGTTGCTGCTGTGTGTGGGCTGCTGTGGAAACCACAGCCGGTGTACCCTTTGCACGGGTTTTGTCTCTGACAAGAACAGCTCCTGAGCTTCAGAGCAGAAGTTTCTTTGGTGTGGATGTGTGGTAGCATGATTCTTAATCCTGTTGTTCCAGTCCAGAGGATGTGTCTGTTCCACGGGAAGATGTGCATGGCAGTGCTGAACGTGGGTCGCAGACGGGCGACAAGGCACTGGCGTAACTGGCGTGACTGGCAGCCTGTGATTCTTTGAGTTGATACCGGTGCACGCGTGTGTCTGAGTGTGTTGTGTTCCACTGACCTATTTTTTGGGTAGTCGGGTTTACATGTTTGGCCATAAGAGCAGGACTGGGTCCTCCCAGTCGCTGTGATGTTTATCTAGTGTGCTTAATCCCAGCTCTTTCACCCCTTCCATCATAGAAGCATGCATCCCCACAGACACACATCCGCACAGACAGATACTGGAAGTGCAGTCAGACATACAGTACAGCTCATGCATGCTTGCACATGTAACCAGTGTACGTTACACATACACACACACACACACACATGCACACAATCTTGTTTTTCACATATATGAATGCATTGTCATTCTTCCACATAGACAAGTATATATAATCATATGTGCTCACATGCACTCATGATACAGTCAAATAGAATAACTGCAATGAGGCACATGCAGCTGTCATTCTGTGTTAAATAAAAAATATCAGGAAGAATTTCACTGAATACTTGCAGATTTTTTTTCTTATCTCACACTTGTCCAAAATTAAATTTACAATAGTGTACAATTTTTATTTGATTTGATTTGGCTTTTTTAACACGCTGGAGCACAAATTTCTTGTGGTATGTGTAAAAAAAGATATTACCACATTTATATATCACTAACAATAGTATTAAAATTGCTATTAGCAACTTATCCTAACTTCCATTTTTAATATATTAGTTTGCCATCCAGATGCTGTCATGCATCTTGCTCTTTGTGTGGAACTGGGCGCCCTGACCATAGCGTTTTTTTGTTTCTGTGTTTGCCTGTGAAGTTAAGAAGGAGTGCACTGATGTATCCTATTCTCAGTGAGACACATGAAAAGTGGCCTTGACCTAGTGTCCTTTATATGAAAGGTGTAGCGAAGAGCTTTAAGAAATCACGTTTTGGACAGAAGAAAATAATTGGAGCTGTGTAGCTTTTATCTGACTTTTTTTTATATAAAATGAGGCATATACATAATATTTTAATCTGTACATTTCCTCTTCTCTTTGGTATGTTTAGAAGAACATTTTTTTAAATTTACAGAACATTTCTAAATCGACATACTGAATGAATAGAGATGAGCCCTAATGACATATTTAGTAAACACCTTAGTTAACCTGTTTAACAGCTAATCTACGTCTGTCCTTTTAGCTCTGTCTTTTCCATTTTACTTTTACTTTGACAGGAACTGCTGGTGTCACGATAGGATACTGATGTGAGAAATTAAATTAAAATATGAAAAAGCATTATAATTGGCACGTAATTTAAACGGCAGTAGTAATTTCCTCCTGATGGTCAGTGAAATGGATGAACAGCACAGTGGCTTGCTGCCTTGGCTTACACCTCTTCATTATGTTAATATTGTTGCTGTATGTGTCCTCTCTGACTGACTGTTTTTTCATTGTTCGCGACACTGTGCACTACAAAGTCAGGCTAATATATTATACCAAAAATCTCTGTGTGTCTCTGTGGCATTGTTTCTATCCTGCACACACACACCCTCCCACCTCTTCCTCTCTATTCAGCCTCTCTACCACACCACTGCCTCTCAAGTACCTAATTACCTGTAATGGAAACATCCCTCTCATTACCCCATGCAAATTAGCCAGCCTACTCAGCACAATTAAGATGAAAATTCCAATTACATAATTAAAGAAAGTTGTTTGATGTGTGGATTGACAGAAAAGGTAAAAAAAAAAGTGCATCTCATCCACAGCACATATAATTAATCCTTCAAAAAGAGCAGTATTGTTGTGAGGTATACATAGCAGCAGTATTTTAAAGCCCAGTAAAAGCCACTACAGAACATGCAGACTACACATAAATATGTGATTTAACTCAAGACTGTTAAAAAAATGTTATAGGGCCACAGAGTAGGTAAAGCCAAATATCTTGTGATAGGTGCTTTAAGGCTATGTTAACAAGGCTGTAAATATTTGCTGTAGATTTGGTACTATTTGTCTCTTTCTATCAGTGGCTGATTGAAGTGCTCTCTATCCAGTGCTGCAGGCTCTCACACATTAAAGCAGAGGTTAACAAGATTGGCTGTTATCCAGGTAGGGACTGAGGACATGAAGAGCCGTGGAGAAAATCGCTGCAGATTAAGGTGAAGGCAAATATAGCACATGTCACCTGCAAGGATTTAAAATAAAATTCCAGTTACAAAGAAGGAATATTTTAAGTGGAGCTATTCTCATATTATGTGATGTTAAAATAAAACGTTTTAATTTTAGTCTGTGATTCAAATGATTTTCGTTTGCAATGACTCAAATTCCAATATCAGTTTGAATTGTTTAAAATCATTTTTGCGCGACGTCAAAACTCAGTTTCTCATAAAATCCGCATTTACATATGCAACCTGTTTTGGTTGAATTTCACTTCTGCTAAGAGATGATTTACACACCACAGTCAAATTGTAATCTGAGGCAGGAAAGGCGAGGCAAACAAAAGTCTCTTAGACAGACAAGTGACTCTCTGTGCTTTAGCCCTCTCTCTTGTTTCTTTGCTGCTGAGGAAGTGGAGTGGTGTCCCCACAGGTTATTAAAGTGTGTGAGGTGTGCCAGTCTGTGCTGTGCACACTCAGACGAGCATCCTAGCTGCCTGACTGTGTGTGTGGAAGGACTGGTTAATGAGATATTGACTGCCCATTGAGAGCATGGATTTTTGATTTGGCCATAGAAGTTAGGAAGAGAGAGGGGTGCAGAGGACAGGAGTGATGGGCACTACAAACAGCTGCTGCTCAAGATAACCATCAGGCTACATGAGATGAGTTTTGTTCAATTTGAAACATTCACACCAGGTTCAGTCAGTGTACTTGATTTGGCTCTCCAGTCAGGTAAAACACCTAGCTGGGCTTAGTCAAATGCCTCAAACTTGAGAGTAATTTTCAACTTCACTTTCACTCAGTATTTCAGGAGTCACTTATAGATCCTTTGAAGTGTCTCCCTGTCATGCAGCATTTAGCTGACTTCCTCTGTCAGCACTCCTTAGATAATCATACACCACAGTCCATGGAGCTAAAGAACATTTTTGCTTTCATTTTCTCTTTTTCTTCCTACAGCATCCTCTGTAGAATATGTACAGAGAGTAGAGATGGGATATTTTTGCTGTCATTGTTCACAGAGACCTTTCTCATTGTGGTTATTTAAAATACTGACATGCATACTTTTAATGTAGACTTGCTTTAATTAGGTATACCAATACATGAAAGAAAAAAAGCATATAACTAATAAGAATAAATAATGTTTGTTCAGCCCCACATGCCCTGCTTTGCCCTCATATGCTTTGCCACTTGGGGCTCAGAAGTTAACATTGTTTTAAGAGAGCAAAGGGTGACGCTTTTTTCCTCCCTATACTTTTATTCTGAGCTTGTTTCGTGTAGTACCATTGGCTTTCTTCCCTCTGTGGGCCTCTGGAGGGCTGTCCATCAGTTTTTTGAAGTTGCATCAAAGAGGAAATGGGGGAGAAAAAGCATTATTGATTTTGCGTTTTGTCTGACTCAAACACTGAGGACAGAAAAACGCATGAGGAGTTAGGTGTTGGCAGAGGAGCGGCTCTGTCTCTTATATGTGAGCCAGAGGGGAGACAGGAGAGAAACCAAAAGTGATAGAAGGTGAGAAAACACACCAGACAAATCTATTGCACCTGTTCCTGAAGTCATGCTCAGTCCTCCTGCTTCTATCATTTCCCCAGTCCTTTCTCTTCTTAATAGCGGAGTAAATAAAGCCCATTACTGTATGGCTGGAGACAAACCTTCGACTCTCCCCGCCATGTCGGATAGCTTTTCCTCCCCTACATCAAGCTGGTGATTCCCTCTCTCTGACAGCACTCTTCAGTTGACCTGCTTTTCCATGAAACACCAAACTGCTCTCTTCTCAGTTGTAATCAGATCTCTCTGCAACCGTGTAAGCATACTAGCAGCAGGCAAGAAGAGGAGTATTGTTTGTATGGTTTATCACCTTTATCCTCCTCCTGGGTCAGTCCAGCAGAGGTGAGCTGTGACCTAGGGTGACTAAAAAAGCTCTCAGTGACAGCTGCTGATAAGAGTTGTCACTAGTATAGCTTTATTTAGCTGTGGACATATGGTCTAGCCATGTTTATGAGCTTTGTTGATTTCCAAGGATGCACATATAAATGTCTGTGCAATGTAGTGTAAGAGAAGAAAAAACTGTGATGAAATTGCCAGAATATTAGTGAAAGTATGCTGTAGAGAATAAGGAAGGGTCAGAGGTCACAGCATACTAAGTCACACTCCCCTCTGCTCCATGCAGAGTGACTGCTGCGTCTAGGGTCCCCGGCAGGGAACAAAGGATGAAAAATGAGAGGTGCACTGAATTTTGATGAGATGAGGGAACAGGCAGCGTTATAACAAAGGTCGTCACAACATGCGAAGCACCGCTTGATTACAAAAGGGAGAGAAGTGTGTGCGTGTGTGTGTGTGTGAGGCATTTGATTACATTTCCCAGCAGAGGCCATTAGGGGTTCTACTTGTAGGATGGCATCATTTACACTCATGTGATCTGGCATCTGCGCTGATGAACAAAGAGTGCAAATCCTCCTGAGCACTAGGGGGTGCTCTTGAAGAACAACAACTGATATGAATACCTGCTCCGCAGAGTTTTAAAGTTGTTAACAATATCCTAACTTTTTCGTCTGTGCCAGGGAGCAAAATGTAAAAAAGCATGTTTGAATCTCCCAGAGGAACTTCAGTGAGAACTAACTCCCAAGGTTAGCAGCATTAGGTGCTCTTCACCCCAACTAAGATGCATAAAAGATTTTTTTCATCATAAATAACAAAGAAAAACAGCCTTGCCAGAGAAATATGCTTAAGAAGATTTTTATGCACATGCATTCATTTGAAATAAAAGAAATGCTGCTTCAGTGCTAATTACAAAGATGAAAGGAGGAAGAATGTGCAAGGCAATGAACTTTGATTAAAGGCGTAGCACATGGCTTATTCATGGACATGGTGCTTTAATAAAATTCAAGCCTATTTATGAACTCCAGAGTCCCTCCATTTTATTCACTGTGGGAGGCCTGGTACTAGTCCAAGCTGACACAGGTGAGGTGTGGCCAATTTTCAAGTCACCTGTTAACCTAACCTGTGTGTCTTTGGACTGTGAGGATTAAAAAAAGAAAACCCAGAGGAAGCCCGCTCACAGGACAAACATGTAGGTGAACATGCAGGCTACACACAGACAGGCCTCAGCCGCCTGGCAACATCGAACCCAGAACCTTTTTGCTGTGAGGCAGCAGTGTTAAGATGCACTTTTTGGAAGGTGTCAAGTCTCAACATCTTAATTCAGTGAGTCAGGCATCAGATCCACCTGAGCAGTGTGTGTTCTATAGAAAATGAGTGTGTGGATGGTTCCAGGTTGAAGCAAAGGGGTTAACTGACTGTGGAGAGATCCTTGACCTATCTGAGATGAGATCACCACCCCCTCTAGCAATGTAGAATATCTGATTGCTGATTATGTGTTTATTCCCCATCGTGCTGAGGCGCATGTCAGGATCCATCCCTCCCCAGCTGAACTGATTAAGGAGCTGGAGATGATGCTACAGCTCTCAGCGATTGCTGAAAGACTCTCAGAGAGCCTGGTAATCTGGAGTGCAGCTGGCAATCACCCATCACTGACTCTTTTGGAGGCTTTTTTTATGTTGTTTTGTTGTTTTCAAGTGTGTTTTTTTCTTTAGCATATTGTTGTCTTTGTTCCCCTGGGCTTCTTGTTTCAGGATGAGAGCTTTCCTAGTGCTGAGCACAGGTCCTTGTCAACCTGGCTGCTCAGCTCAGCCTAGTCCAGCTTCAACAACAGCAGCGTCAGCAAAGCCCCTCGCTCAAAGTCTCAGGATGTGCTTATGATACCCTCATACAGCAGCCTAATTTGGGCAAAAAAAGATCCTCATCCCTCATGTAAAAAAGCCCCCTCTTTGCTCATTTTCACATCTCCCAGATTGGAATACATGCGACAGAGGCATCAGATAAATTGAAAGAAATAACTTCTCCAAAAATGTATCCTCGTGTAAACTTTTAAGGGTTTTTGTGTTATTCAGTAGATTTCTGTCAGAGGGAAACAAACACAGTTTTCTAGCAAAAAGACTGGCATGGCTTCTTTATTTGCTTGGAGGGATCTGTCGCCTAGTTACAAATCAACTGCTGTCGTTTTTAAGTTTTGTTTTTGTCAATAGTTGGAGGGAAGAGGAAGACAGTCCTGTTCCTCCTGTGCTGATGGCAGTTCTAATGTCTTTAATGTGTGACTTGGGGCAACAGAGGAGGAATATGCTCAAACGGAGCATTTTCAATTACTTTCAAAGCTGCACAGCCCACTGCTAATGATGTCCCACTGTGTCAAATGCATAACCCACAGTTTTACTGCTTATTGCTTGGTTTGTTACCCAACGAAATTATAATCAAGATACAGCATACTGTCAGTTAAGAGAAAAATATTACCAACAATATTATCTGGTTATACACAGACTCCTAGACAGATACAAATTGTCTAGTAAAGTGAAGACGGAAACTGACATTTGCTCTTGTTCATTTGTATTTGAAGGCTGATTTAGGACTTTCTGTGCTTAGATATGCAGCCAGCAGTAAAGCTAATGGAATTCCAGATGTGACACAGTCAAGCCCAGTAAACAAATGGCTGTTGTCTGAGCTCTGCTTTCTTGTGTAACTGAAATGTTTTAAGGTGTTACACTGCTGTGATGAAAGATGCCAAACATGTTCTTTGTCTAACCACAGTGTCTGAGAGGTGATGGGTTAGTGAAGCTCTTCCCAGACTCTGTTCATGTGTGCTGGTGTTTTTGGACAATATGTTTTTTTTCCCAGCAGAAAATCTTTATTATCTTTATATTAAATCAAATATCACATGTATGTATTTTGTCCATTGATGCAAATATTTATCATTTCATGTTAATTTATGAAGGGACTGAATTGCAGCCAGTGGTCAAATCCAAGACCAAAGAACTTCATGCTTAGATTTTATTCTCAATAACAGTTTTTGTTACATAAAAAACAGGCAGATTCCAATTCTTAATAATTCCTTTTATCACCTATCAGCCTCGCTGTTCTGGATCATATTAGCTGTCACTGTGGATAAACTAAAGGTAAGAGGGGAAATGAGCAAAGGCATGAGAGGGAGGGGGACAGGTGAAGGGAATTTTCTTCAAATTGAGGATGATCAGAGTAAAACTACTGTACGTTTGACACGTCTTGCCCACTTGAGTGGGTAAGGAAGTTGTTTTTTGATCTTTTGACACATGATTACATCGGGCCTTTCGACTTTGATCTCAGCATGGATTTTTTTTTTCTTTCTCTTAATGTGGGATTAATATAATTTATACATAAGGGATTTGGCGTTTTTTGTGATTTTTCATGGGCCTCAGCAAACTTGAGTAAACATCATATACATAGTATATTAACATTGTATTTATTTACACACTCTCATTAATGAGCCTTCAGGTAAATTAATCAGAGGCTGTGATATATTAAGGGATTGACACTGCTCAAAATATTTATTCCTTTCGTTCCTCTTTCCTCTTTCTTCACCCTAAATATAGGAACCATATAACCCCAATTAAAGTCATACAGGTGTAAAATATTCAGTCTGCTGCCTTGTGTTGGAGCACAAAGCAATCTGCAGTATACCACTGATGTTCAGAGAACATGGCCTATGTAATTACATTAAAAACACAGAAGGCCAGATACTAAACTGTGTGTGTGCCTTTTTTCTCCATTTTGTACCTAGAGATGTGTAGATTGCTTATGATTTATGTTTCTAGGCACCTAAGGCATAACGTAATGAAAGAATTAAAAAATGTACAGTGGAGTAAGTCTCTAACCTCTATGAGTTCAAGGTAGGATCATACAAATAACAGGAGGATTATAGGAGGGCTAGTTTTTCATGAAACAATTAGTGCAAATTAAAGGACAATTGCACTGTTGTAAATGGCAACTAAGTGTACTGGGAAAAAACATGCAAGAAAATTCCAGTATAACAAAACTAAAGAGCTTTGAGAAACACAAAACCAGGAGCTCTCTTATCTTTTCTCTAGTTTGATCATGCAGAAGATGCATGGATTAAGGTGCTGGGGTTGCTGATGTTCTAATAAAACATTTACATTGCAGTGGATTCATGCTATTACCAAGTTGAAGTTATTACTTCATGTGCAGCAGTATCAGCTAAATTCTACTATCGTTGCATGTAGTTCCCAAACGAGCACTGAAGTAATGGCTCAACATAGTTTTCTCCAAATGGAAAACAATAGCTCAAACTGCTGCATAACAGCTCTATCCACAGTCATTTGTAGACAGCTTCAGGCTTTAATTGCAACTATTGTAACTGAATGTTGTTACTACATAAATGTGCCTGCAAGGCAGTCTGACTACATGATTGAGTAAATAGTAGCCACCTAAGTAAATCGCATGCTAACATCATGCATTTGCAAGTACAAATTAAATGAACATCCTGGAAACACAATTTTAGGGCATAATGTTTGCACAGAGTCTCTATAAAACACGGTTATTATAAATCTTGACAGTTAATTTGACATGTAGGTAATTTATGAATAAGTATACGTATCGTACACTCTTGATTTATATGATCTTGTAAAAGTATATCAGAAATATGATACAAATAAATATGAGTTTTTCATCTTGGCTATATCACACAAAATAGAAAAGCAGGGCTGGTATCTCAGTTTAACTCTGAGGCGAGCCAGAGATTGTTCAGTTTGAACTGTAAACTGATTGTTATCCATAAGCAACAGATATTTTATGGCTATTACTGATGCTTGTTTGTCAGATAGATTTGATGTCACAATAGTATATCCCTTGAGCAAATAAAAAAAGCCCCCAGTGATGAAGGGTTTATTTTTAAAACTACAGGAAAAGCTTTCTGCAGATAAATTCCAGTGTATGGTTCCCATTGTGGGTGAAGCAAACTGGGCTTAGCAGAATTAGTGTGTTTGCATGAATCTTAAATCTATTCCTTAAACATATGACCTTGTTTTATGTGATTGGATGCTTCTGCATTGCCTTTGAGTGAAAAAGGAAGCAACCCTTCCTGACTGAATAGAACTTACTGTATAATAATGATAGTTTGGTGTTTCTCCATTGACCCAGGTGTGCTGTCTAAATACAATATGGATGTGCAGGGCTGCCTGTGTACTCCAGTGTTGGGAGACTATTTGCCGAAGGTCATTTGGGATCATAGCATGCCATTAATAATTCCTGAAAGCATCCAACATCTCCATCTGTTCTGCAGCATCCATCCCTCCATTTCAAAGACAAAGGCAGCATCTGCAGGTTAGCACTAAACCTGCCTTCAGGCAGCTGGAGGTGGGATTCTTTGTTTAGAAAACATATCTCTGGTCATCAGGTCATGCTGCTCATATATTAGCCAATTAATTTGCATGTTTGTGCCCACAGCTTAAATTTATGAACACATTTGTACAGGACACAGAGACCTGTAAATGTACATATACTGTACTGGGTATTGTGGGAATTGGGTGACTGAATCCAGTGGGCGTGTGTGGTACAGTAATTCCACACGCAGGCTAGCATCCTCTCTACAGGGATGCAATTACCACCCTCACGGAGTATAGCCGGTCAGCTTGACAAGGTGTTACTGGAGAAATTATCAACGCAGATTTAAAACGAAGCATTTAATTACATGCATCATGGCTGTCTGTGTGCATGTGTGTAGCTGAGCAAATAACGCATTTACCTGTGCTGTGTGCACGGATCTCATTGCAGTCAAATCTAAACAGGTCTCAATGACAAGCCCACTTCAGATATGTAGGACTTCTGCAGGGAGTAAATGAATGTTTGGCAGTGCCATGTGCTGCCCAGGCATGGTGGGCACAGTGGGTGAGGAGGTAAGTGCCCGGCTGAGTGAAAGATGGAAGTGTACAAGGAGAGTGTGTGCACACAGCTGAGGCGGTGACAGAAAACAGTGAGAGCTCTGCTCCCGCTGCTCCATCTTCCTCTGCCAATGATAGATCTCCACTTTAATTTTGTTAATAGCATCCAGTGAGTCCAGTGTTCACAGTGGACTCGGAATAGCATACGAGCCACTATTCCAGTCGCTTTTTGCTCATATCATGGAGCTAATCGTGAATATGTGTTTAATTTATTTGGAAAATATTTCATCATTTTCAGTAAAATAAAGAGTACAGCACGTCATACACTGAAGGTTACAGATATCACTGCCTCACCATCACGTGTGGTCTGCTGACAAAGCACCTGTGCCCATGAGTAACTCCACCATCTTTCAGCCCTGGGCTTTTGTACTGTACTATAGGCCTGACCAGTGGGTCTACTCAAATCACTATCAGCTCCAAACTGCTTAGCCTGGCCAATTTGAATTTCACATCTCTGCTGACTCATAAGCCTGTCAGGACCTTTTTTTCTTTATTATGTCTGCTCCTCTGGTGGACTGTCAACACAAGCAATAGTAATTAATTATTCAGATTATAAACTGAGACACAATTATTGTGATTTTTTTTTTTTTGTCAAAGACTTTGGCTTAATGCTGATATCTGATCAGGATCATACTGCAGAGCTGGAAGTTATTTTGGCTGGTGACACACTCTCAAAGTAGTCAGGTAAGAGTGAGCACGGTGCTATGCAGACAACTGTGTCGGACATTGGCTCAGATCAACATGATAAACAGACAGGAGGAGACGTTTACTGCTCCTGTCTGTTCTACGATTTTTCACATCTTCTACATTTTCAAGTCTTTGAACAAATTCTACAACTATTAAAATGCCTCCAAGAGGGAAAAGAGCTAATAAATCAGAAGCGAATGAGGATGTTGAAGCAGAAGAGGATTATATTTCAGTGGCGCAAGTAACAGAGATGTTGAGTCAGCAGAAGCAGATGTACACCGCACTGTTGAGCCAACAACAAGACAACTTCAAAGGTTTTGTGCAACTACTTATGGAGACAAATAACAAGAGACTCGACGACATGACCAGAGAAATACAGGAGATAAAAACGAGTTTGCAGTTTACCCAGCGAGATGTGGATGTGATTAAAGCAGCCATGGGTGAACAGAAAATACAAACCAAGGAAACAAGGGATGATGTCTACAAAACCTGTGAGAGTCTAATAGCCATAACGGATAAAATGGAGCATTTGGAAGTACAGTCAAAGTGGAAAAAACCTGATCTTTGAGGGAATCAAGGAGTCAGCTGGAGAAAGCTGGACGGAAGC
>NW_018127885.1:3942924-4013175 GCF_001952655.1 Monopterus albus
GCTATGTTGGTTCTTTTATGTTATTTTATTGGTATTTTAATATTGTAGTTGTCACGTTTTTAGATGTTTTGAATTGTATCTTATGTTAAGCACTTTGTTGGCCTCGGCTGTGTTCAAGTGCTTTATACAGTGCCTTGCGAAAGTATTCGGCCCCCTTGAACTTTGCGACCTTTTGCCACATTTCAGGCTTCAAACATAAAGATATAAAACTGTAATTTTTTGTGAAGAATCAACAACAAGTGGGACACAATCATGAAGTGGAACGAAATTTATTGGATATTTCAAACTTTTTTAACAAATAAAAAACTGAATAATTGGGCGTGCAAAATTATTCAGCCCCTTTACTTTCAGTGCAGCAAACTCTCTCCAGAAGTTCAGTGAGGATCTCTGAATGATCCAATGTTGACCTAAATGACTAATGATGATAAATAGAATCCACCTGTGTGTAATCAAGTCTCCGTATAAATGCACCTGCACTGTGATAGTCTCAGAGGTCCGTTTAAAGCGCAGAGAGCATCATGAAGAACAAGGAACACACCAGGCAGGTCCGAGATACTGTTGTGGAGAAGTTTAAAGCCGGATTTGGATACAAAAAGATTTCCCAAGCTTTAAACATCTCAAGGAGCACTGTGCAAGTGATAATATTGAAATGGAAGGAGTATCAGACCACTGCAAATCTACCAAGACCTGGCCGTCCCTCTAAACTTTCAGCTCATACAAGGAGAAGACTGATCAGAGATGCAGCCAAGAGGCCCATGATCACTCTGGATGAACTGCAGAGATCTACAGCTGAGGTGGGAGACTCTGTCCATAGGACAACAATCAGTCGTATACTGCACAAATCTGGCCTTTATGGAAGAGTGGCAAGAAGAAAGCCATTTCTTAAAGATATCCATAAAAAGTGTTGTTTAAAGTTTGCCACAAGCCACCTGGGAGACACACCAAACATGTGGAAGAAGGTGCTCTGGTCAGATGAAACCAAAATCGAACTTTTTGGCAACAATGCAAAACGTTATGTTTGGCGTAAAAGCAACACAGCTCATCACCCTGAACACACCATCCCCATTGTCAAACATGGTGGTGGCAGCATCATGGTTTGGGCCTGCTTTTCTTCAGCAGGGACAGGGAAGATGGTTAAAATTGATGGGAAGATGGATGGAGCCAAATACAGGACCATTTTGGAAGGAAACCTGATGGAGTCTGCAAAAGACCTGAGACTGGGATGGAGATTTGTCTTCCAACAAGACAATGATCCAAAACATAAAGCAAAATCTACAATGGAATGGTTCACAAATAAACATATCCAGGTGTTAGAATGGCCAAGTCAAAGTCCAGACCTGAATCCACTCGAGAATCTGTGGAAAGAACTGAAAACTGCTGTTCACAAATGCTCTCCATCCAACCTCACTGAGCTCGAGCTGTTTTGCAAGGAGGCATGGGCAAAAATTTCAGTCTCTCGATGTGCAAAACTGATAGAGACATACCCCAAGTGACTTACAGCTGTAATCGCAGCAAAAGGTGGCGCTACCAAGTATTAACTTAAGGGGGCTGAATAATTTTGCACGCCCAATTTTTCAGTTTTTTATTTGTTAAAAAAGTTTGAAATATCCAATAAATTTCGTTCCACTTCATGATTGTGTCCCACTTGTTGTTGATTCTTCACAAAAAATTACAGTTTTATATCTTTATGTTTGAAGCCTGAAATGTGGCAAAAGGTCGCAAAATTCAAGGGGGCTGAATACTTTCGCAAGGCACTGTATATTTTGGATGGGAAAGCACTACGTATTTTGTATTCTTCATTGATTTTACCATACTTAGAGTATGGCGTTGAAAACTGGGGAAATACATACAAAAGCTCACTTCAACCATTGTATATATTACAAAAAAGAGCGATAAGAATTGTGCATAAGATGGGGTATAGGGATCACACCAATGTAGCTTTCATACAGTCTAAATTGTTACAATTTTTTGATTTAGTGGGATATAAGACTGCAGTGTTTATGTATAAAGCCAGGAGCAATTTATTACCTGGTGGAATTCAAAAACTATTTAATGAAAGGGAAGGGGGATACAATTTAAGGGGTCAGTTAAATTTAAAAATTCATGCTATACGTACAACCAAAAAAAAAATTGTATTTCTATAAGTGGGGTAAAACTATGGAATAATTTAAGTGAGGACATAAAAAATAGTAATAGAATTGACGAGTTTAAACATAAATATAAAGGTATGTGTCAATCAAGATATATGTAAGAACAGGCTTAATGATTAATTAGATGGAACATTGTGGGTGTGGAGTATGAATGTTAACACCTTGTAATAATTCTTTAGTATATTACTTGTGTGGTGTAGAAGAGAATTATCTATGTAGAGATACTGCTTGCAAACCAATGATGGTAAGATGATGTTATGGGGTAGGACTGGATAAGTCTGACTTCTTCCTACTCCATTCAAGCATGTACTAGGTATAAGCAAATTGATATTGGATTAGCATTTGGATATGTGTAAAATTATGTGTGTTGATATATCAACTGTCTTTACATGCTTGAAAGAATAAATAAATCAAATCAAATCAAATCAAATAAAGAGGGACTGATTGAGCTCCGTACAGCCACGGGATGCTGAGCATTGAGGTTCAAGGTTATCTGGACAAATCAAACTCCTGTTTCCATTCATCCCCTCCTCACCCACCAGCCAGCCCTTCCTGGGCAAACCAGCAAATTAGCAATTCTGATGTCTGCAAGCAGGTCTGGCAAGGGAATGCCTGTGAATCCTAATGCCATGATTAAACTTTCATATCTGTCCGGGGGAAGTGCTGCATATACAAAATATGCAATCTCTTTTTATTTTTCAGCGCTTCAAGTAAGGCTGTCAAGATGGGCAAACATAAACCCCTCAATAGGGTTAAATGGGCCAGGCCAAGTGTGGGTGGGAGGGTAGTCCTTCAGTCAAATCACTCAAGTCTCTTCAGTGGATATCACTTGTACTGATATACTTAGCACTGGAAACTGTATTTAATTTATGAAGTCACTGTAGTCATTTGCATTTCAGTAATTATTTTACTGTATCTGCATCTGTGGACAGGCTCAACCCTCAGTCCTCAACACTGTAAATGGCACAACAGTACCTTTGTAGATTAACATATTAAATAGTAGTGTTTGGGGAAATGGAATAACCAGGGAATGTTACACTTCCTTAGCTGTCCATGCTGAGCGTATGGGAAAGAATGTGAGGGACAGAGAGCCTAAGTCCAAACAGCTGGCCAGGCCTGGATGTAGCCATTATGTAAGATGGTCTTATCAGGCTCTACCTCCTGCTGAGCCACAGCCTAGCTTCCCTCTGCTCCCCCATCCTGGTGCTCCCAAAACATGGGCCTTCATTAGCAGGGCTAAATATCCCCGTTCTCTGCAATCTCTATCATTTCTTGCCTTGAGGCAATCCGATAATTACCTGCTCTCATTTCCCTTCCTTCTGGCCAGTAGGAAAGTATTCTGACTTGCATTAGTTTGCATGAAATATTATCAGAATATTGCACATTTCTCCATCCCACAGCCTCTGACACAGGAAATATGGAGTCACGGGAGCTGTGATTGACAGGTGTCTGTCTTTCATGTTCCTCTGAGAATAGCTGCTTTGTTCTGGAGTTACAGCAAGAATTTTGATGGAAGGCGGAATGAACGCGTAAGGCTTTGTTGCTTTGTTTAACCTAGGTCTGCTATTATTTCCAGGCATTATTGTTATGCGTTACATCGCTCTTTGTTACCTGCAGTGTAGGTGTAAAATAACTTGCAGATTTCCTGAATTTAAACTCATCAGTGAGTTTTCCACACAACAAGAACTGTCAGCATTATAATAGAGTAGCATCTCCCTCTCTGTGAATTTGCAGGAAGAGAGACAGATGAGTACTTGGTGTACAATACCTTGAGAGAAAGGCATTTAAAGTGGTTTTTGGTCAGTGTTATGGTCACAAGGCTGTGAATTTCATCCAGCTGCAAGTATTCTGTCTCATATTATTCATTTCTATCTGTAATTGTGTCCAGCAGCTTTTGATCACGAGTTGAATAAGCTTTACTACTAAAGGCATCATAACCTCTGCGGTCAGTGGAAATCATGTATGATAGCTCTAGTAAGCAAGAAACTGATATAATATAGTACATCCTCATTTCTCTGTTATTAATCTCTGCTACTGAAGTGCACATATTTCAATATTTTAGGAGGTAATGTCCTGCATTTACCAAAATGTATTTATATTTTTCTGTAACAAAGCCATGAACATGACAATTTTTGCCAGGGATGAGATTGTTTGTAGGCAATTTAAAAAATGTCTTTAAATGTAATTCACACATACATATGGAAATGTAAAATGGCTTTGTGTCTTAAGCAGAGGATCCGTCTGATATGGAGTTGTTGTTGATGTATTAGCTTGAGCCCATTCAGTGTCTTCTTTCGCCTTGCTATGGGAAGCAGTGATGATTTCAGACTTTGTGACCATCACTTTAATCTCTAATGAAGGCTCGTCCCTGGCTCTGCTCAGCCTTCTGATAGCAGAGCTGTTATAAACAGGCCTGTCAGGGGAATTGCAGCGCTAGCACTGCAAATGGCAAAGAAAACCCTAGGGACCCAGCCGTGCTAGCATTATGGTCTAATTCGGCTTGGAAAAACAGACTTTTATATGAGAATTTTTTTCTACTCTGCCTTGCTAGTTTATTGTGTGGTTGAATCACAGTAAACATTTGGAATCACTTTTCCCTTTCAGTCATAAACATTATGCACATTAGACCAAGTATATGAATTACACTCCTGTGTTGCCAGGTGGTCAACACATCCTTCAGAATACTTTGAATAGAAACTAAAATACAATTTCCAGCTGCAAATAAACACTCCACTTTAAAGATTGCACCACAAATTGACCGTAAATTTTGTGCTTCTAAATTTGGCCATGCTGTGTTGTAGCATATGCTTCTTTTAGTTGTATGACATTACCATACAAATGAAGACAATTTCATGTTTAACATTTAGTGTGAGATGTAAATGTGTGCTCAAATGATTCTGTGAAACTGATTATTGGTTGCTCTGTTTTCTGACACATCCTGTGCTCATGCATGTGTGACAGTTGGATAGTAATTAGAATAATCTTCTCCCTGGTAGTGATTGAGCTTTCATGACTGCAGCTTACCTCAAATTGAAAATAAATTTATAGATAAATGCCTTTGCTGTTCCAGCAAATTATACCGCTGTAACTCAAAGGAGCCAAGTTGTTTATTTTGGTAGTAGAAGAGCAATCAGAGAAAACAAACAAAGCGCTTTATGAGTGCTGTCAGATTAATAATGATGCTACCCAGTGGTGATGATACAAATGATTATTTTTCAGTACACTATGCCTCAGCATGGTAATTATAGATACTATATCATTATTTTATCAAGATAATTGAAGCTTGCTTCAGGATTGCAAAGTTCACGGTGCTGCCATTAAACAGTGAATTACTGTGCAAGAGAAAATCCACAGCAAACTAGCAGTGCATTATTTTGATGTGTCCATGTTCACACTGTGTTTTTCTTAAGTGAGCACAGAAATGTGTGTGCATACACACACGCACACACATGCACAAACATCAGCTGACAGTGTTAAGATGAGGCTATACATGTGATACATTGTTTTTCTCCCAGCTTCTGTTCTGGTGTATCTGGGCAAATCCTGTGGTGATGAGGCAGAGAATCTGTCATGGAGAAGACATAAGCCTTTCATATGCATAATAGAGATAAGAGGCAGCCATTTTATCAGGCGAGCTGTCGCTTCAACATGCTCGTGTGTTGTGTGTCCACGGGAGCGCCTCCAGAAACATGTCCCTTTAATGACACGGCTCATGCGCGCCAAGAGGATGTCCAGTTTCTGCCGAGCTCTAACCTGACAATTATGCCAGTTACACCAAGCAGCAATGTTGACAAACACACCAGGACAATTGCCGCAGTTAATTGGTAGCTGTGTTGTGAACGTCTCCTGCTGTGACCTCTTCTGCAATTTAACTAGAATGGAGGAGAACTGAAAAAGGGTTTCTAGAATATTCCCCAAGACTTGTGTTCTTTTGTAATGGGGCAACTTATGTGCCATCTGAACAAGCATAGAAATGGATCTAGTGTTTCAAGACAGACAGAAATATCCCTTCTGCTAGTCACCACTGTATGCAGATTGTTTGTGTTGTATTTCCTGCTGGCAGGGGACAACATGTAGAAAGTTGTTGTGGTGGATCTTATTGCCTCTGAGGATCAGATCCCAAATACTGACCTGGCACCATTAGCTGCTACTTATGTAACCCTTAAAGAGCACTGCTGTTGGCACCTGTGTATGAAGCCTGGCCACATATGAAGGGAGATGGGAGTATTATTAACAGTACAGTTGCTGCTCATTTGCTACAGCATGAAGTGTGAGCACTTGGTTAGAATACATAAAGGCTTTTTCAGCACATTTTTGAACAAGAACAGATTTGTAGTGGATCAGCCAATTTGCAAAAAAATTCAGTTTTGATAAGCACGCATCTTTGGAAAGAAAAAAAAAAAGATGATCCCGCTTTTATTTTGGAACACAAAAACATTATTGATTTCTTCTAGGAATGATTTTTTAAATTTTTCTATCAAAATGACAAGGTTCTACATGATTAGCATAAAGTTGTCATTTTGAACCACATGAAGTGAAACTTTGATAAAATGCAACATACTAATATCGATTTTTTAAAGCTGTGATACAATGCCTTGCACGGAGAATTCAAAGCAATAATGACCGGAGATTATAGTTTAACACTGAGGATAGGAACTAACAACTGGCTGGAGCTGTGGTCTGGTCAGCTAAGCACAGGGTGGAGAGCAGCCGGGGTTGTGCCATGGGCGTGATATGTATCTATAGTTTCCTTAAAATTGAAGTCAGACCTGGTCAGTGTGAAGTGTCAGTGACCATTGAGAGTTTGCTATAGCTCTTGTAAGAGCACAGTGATGCACAGAGCCATGCAGGAAACTAAGTAAGCAGCTTCCTCTGCTGGCCTGGTCGAAACAAACAGAGTTTGGTCTCTGCATGTCCCACTCGGTTCTCTTACATAACACGCTGTTAGCTGGAGTTAGCAAACATTAGAGGTCAGCTGGTTATTGGGACAGTGGAAATGCAGTCATTCACTGGAACACTGTTTACTGTAGAAAAATGAGATTGTTGTTTGAGGTGTGAGGCAAACAGTGATCTTCCTTCTACCATTTGTTAGGAGTTTAAAAAAATAAACTTTTGGGGGGCGTATGATTGATTTGTTATTTAGATCATATTCCACACAATGCTAAAAAAAAGCTCAAGATAGAGGGTGTGCTAAATGTAAAGCCTGTAAAACCTGACTGATATGCCTTGTTGTATTTTGTTTATGTCTGTGATGCTGCCACATCCAGTCTTTTTGTTATGTTCTTTGGATCTTCCCATGCCTCGAGGACATAAGGTTTTCCTCTTACAGTATGTTATCATATTAATACAGTCTAACCAGTGGTGTTTGTTAGAAATGTCTAATGTCCCTTAACCGTGAAGGTGCTGTGTTTTACACCTATGTTTGATGAAGAGAAGCTGGGGAATTCATTAGTGTCCATTTAAATTACATCAGCCACACCACTGGCTACAGCCCGCAGTCCACTGCCAGCTCACTGATTAAGAACAGGGGCCTTATGTAGGTGGCCCTTTACATTAATTTAACAATGTTGCTGCTAGTGGCAAAAAGGGCCATTGAAAAACACAGTTTTTCTCTTGTCCAAGGGAAATGCTCAAATGAAATAAAAAGTGTGAAGATCAAGCACCGCATTTTCTGATCCTGTGACTCACCTTGCTAAGTGGTGACTGAATAAAGTAGGAAGAATCACAGAGGGTAGGCGACGTACTGCAGCAGTTTTACACATGATGGTATTGTAGCATGCTGCACAACAGGACCTGATCATTCAGGAGAGTCAAAAAACACATAACACTGTCCAATTAATACCCACGAAAACAACCTTCACTTACATGTGGTATCTGAGATGTTTTCAAGGCTTCGCTGTTATTGACAACACATGTGAAAACCACATTTTTGTTGCTGTTGGAAGTCTCCATCTTAATTCAGTTAAACCCCCCTTTTGTTTTGATGAAAGAAAAAGCTATGTCAATCAGGTGAACTAATGGGAATGTGCATGTTGTAATTCACTCAAAGAGAATGGTAAATTGAAAAGAGTTTGCAACCTTTTAACGCACTCACACATACACACACCGGCGCTGACAGTCAAGCTCCATTATCTGACAGCTGGAGAGGTTAAAAATAACGGTGCTCGCAGCAAATTAGACGTATCATTTGGCTTCTAAGTGAGAGATGAATCTTTGTGTGGATGCTCCTGCCATGCCGTGACACAGGGGCAATATATCAGGCTGTGTTTGCCTGTCTTTCTCATAAACTCCAAATGGAATTGTAAACAGATGAAGCAATTTTACACCAAATGTATTCTCTCTGAGTCGCTCCTATGCTACAGTGAGAAGTATAGCTACCACAGACATATACATTACTGGCCCATGCACTCTCAAGCCAAAGTACATAAATCATAATTTGGCCGCCCGCAGGGTTATTGCTATCGCTCAAAGCCAATGCTTGAAGTGTTTTATATGTTACTTTTTTATCTGACAATAAATCTGATGTTATTGCACATACTGTATGTGGAGAGGACTTTTGTCTGCTGTTCCCCTGCTCACACATAAAGGTAGATTCACACCTGCTGTACAATAAGTTTAGACAGGCACAATTACAGTGTACAAATACTCAGATAACCTATTCAAATCTAAATTCTGCTTGTCGCAGTCACTCTCCAATCTGGATAGGCTTGTTCATCCATGCCGTAGACCTCCGTTGTTGTGAAACACACTGCTGCACTGGGTGACACGTTTCTTCATTACAAAACACCAGACCTGCATATTTGTTAAAAATGCTACCGCAAAAGCTTCAAATGACCACAACTTTTCACAATGCCTTAAGCAAAGCAAGACTCAACTGCACACGCGAGAGATCTCCATGAAAGCACAAGGAGCTAGCGGACTGTAAGCAAAGCAGAGAGATCATAATGAAGAAACATGTCACCCACTGCAGCAAGTGCAAAATAAAAGTAATCGATATTTCCCGTCAAATGTTTTAAAACTAGAAGTAACGAGACTGATTTGAAAATGTAAGAAGTAGAAAATACAGACATTTGTGTTAAAATGTAAGGAGTAAAAGTAAAAAGTTGTCTGAAAAATTAATAGAGCATTGATGTCTGAAAAATTGACCTAAGTACAGTAACACCTCTGCAGTTCCACTTCAGATGGTAGAAGACGTGTAAATGTGGGATCCCTGTTAGAGTACAGTACGTGAAACAGTTTCCATGGAAGGCTTGCATGACGGCTGGGGTGTAGCATTTTTTCTAAATACCTAACAACATCATTGTTAATTCATAGTTATTTAATCACTTATTAGAGTTAAGTGGAGGAAGGATGATCTTTGTGTCGGGATATGTCAGCAGGTAATCTCTTGTACGTTCTTTCTTAAGACCCATGCTCCTAATTTGTCACTGACTGCATGTAACTACACTCTTCTGGAGTTTTAAGATGAGTTTTAAGTCTGCTTATTTACTGTGCTTAGTGTATCTCTGGCTCAGTCTGCTTGACATGATTTATCTCACCCAGATTAACTGACAGGTATTGATGCGATACAAGGATAAATGCAGTCGATTGATGGAATTAAAGCCCACCCTATTGTTCCCATGCTGTGCATCACTGACACATGCGAGACCCATGTCTCTCATTAAAGAAAATAAATGCTTCAGGCATCCTCACTGCAAAAGAATCAAGTTTGTCTGTGTATGTGCATACGTGCATTCCTGTGTGTATGGGAAGCTATCTCAGATGTTTTCCCTCTCTATAATCTCTTCCTCCGTGCACAGTGGATTTAGCCTGGCCTTGAATGGGAGAGAGTACAAATTGCAGCTGAGTTTCAACAGTAGAACATTCACCCTGTTGACAGAGCCCTGGACATGTGATTACATTAAACAAAGGGGCAAGAGCATTGATTTTTTTTTCACTTTCAGTTATTGCTTGTGAAAAGGACAAGATCACATCTGCAAGTGTAGCCATGCTCTGCTGCTGAAGACCGTTGTTATACCCATGTGCAATCCCTCTAGTTTCTTATGTGAGGCAGCTAAGCTACTAAAGAAATCTAATCTTTACATAATAAAAAGAGAGAAGTTTTCTCCTCTTTACGTGCAAGGCAGGCCCTCGGCTGTGCATCTAAATTTTAGGGAGCTAGTGTTAACTCTATATTTGGATTCCATTGGAGTGGATTAAGGATTCTTTACTGCAAACCCACGGGATTCTCAGAGACATAAAAGAAGAGACTGTTTGCATCCATGCTATACAAATAATTGCAGGTTTCAAATTGAGTGTAATTTCAAGCACCAGCTATATGTGAAAGCCTGGGCTTTGATGTACAAATCCACAATTCATGGGGGATTAGCACCCCATAGGTTAGGTTGCTAATTACAGGAGAATGGTTATACATATCTAGCAAGGAAAGAAGAGAGCCTTAATAAATGTGAGGTTTCATCAGGAATCAGGATAAGCAGCTGTGATAAGCGGACATGTATGTGAATCGCCGTGGATTGATACTGTTCTGCCCTTCTTCACACCATGAAAGGAGAGAGACACTGTCTCTTCTATTGTCTTCACAAACAGTAGAACTTGTGTGATATGAGATTCTCAAGATGAATTTGTGAATGCAGGTTTATGCAATTATATAAATTAACCTCTCAGATATTCTTCCTGTGTCTCTTACTGCAGCAATTTCTCTTTTAGTGTATTTTGCTTGCAGCATTCACTGCTGCATTACCATTATCCTTGGTTGCCTTCCACAAACCACCACTGGCTAAATGAATCTATTATTTTTGCCTAGAGCTGAAAAGATGCAACAAAATGCAATGCACTAATGGGAAATTGAAACTTGATAAGCTACACATTTTCTTTATAATACCCTGTCAACAACTTTTTAACTTACAGTTGGAAGTATCACTGCACTTGACCTTAAATGATCTGAATGTTTGAAGCTTAAAAGGTGGCGTCAAAACTAAACCTTTCCATGGTTAAAAAAAAAAAAACATAATTCAACTCTGCGCACAGTCATTTAGTCAGGCTCTGGCTCACTGGCTCTGTGTGTTGTTGATTCCTCTGACCGATGATAGCTGACCTGGCCAGTGTGGCCTTGTGTTTTCATATGGCCCTAAATTAAACATGTCCCAGCCAAGGCAGGCACTTGCTCTGCTGCGAGGAAAGCTTTTTCATCTCCTAATGAATGTGCCTGAGGGGGTCCCACAGGGGGATCCACTTCACCCCTCATTAGGCGGGGTGCTGCCTCTGCCTTCATGCTGAGGAGCAACCTCCTGGAGAGGGGCCTCCCACTTCATCTGAATGTCCCACGCTCCCTTGCCCTGGACCAGTGGACTGCGCTGCTTTTTCTCCCTCCCTCTCACTTGCTTTCTATCTCTCCCTGTCTCCACTTCTTCCCCCTCATCACAAAGTGGCTCGTCTTATGGTCGCAGTCCAGGGATGACAGGGATGAGGGGATAGTCCATGCTCCTAATGTCATTTTAATGGCCTTGTTTGGTCAGGTATGGTTGTGATTTATTGCCAGAGAAACACTTGTAATGTCCTTCTAGATTTCTACTTGACTGTCTTTGTCACCACAACACAAACATATGCTGACCACATGTCAGGCACTGAGGTCTAGACATACTGTGTATTGGCCTTGGTTAGCAAAAATGAAAAAGAACTGTAGAGATGGAATAACTGTGGAGGACCCTGTGTCCTGCTCTGGCTTAATGCAGCACTGCAAATAACCACTCTCATGTGGAAATTATTGACAGCTTCCTGTTGTTAATGATGCAACAAAGTACAGATGATCCCTGGTTGTTATGAGGCAGCAGGAAGGGGAAGAGAGCTACACTGGCTGTCAGCTGACTCCAAGAGCTTTTGCATGACAGCAGAACAGGCTGTTATTTCGGGGCTTTTGGGATGTGTTAATGCAATCATTAATCTTGGCACATGTTTACTTGCCTGGGATTAAGAGCACCACAATGCATTCACCAGCAGTCAGGGAAGCAGGTTCACCAAAAGGTAGCAGCAAGTGCTCAGGCCTTCCATTGCAAGCAAAGCATGCATGGAGGGAAGCATGCTTTGCACATGGCTGCTTAATCCTGCTGTGTTAAACAAAACCAGGCTAGTGTTTGTAGGGCTGTAAAAACAGAAGTGCAGGGGGAAAGTGCCTCACATACTGTAAGCAGTCTCTGAACTCTGTGTGGCAGTGGAAACTCCTCGTGCACCCCTGTTGTCTAGGAATGCCTTTCATAGGGTCTGCTACAACTAGAGGAGAGGAAGGATGACAGTGGAGGAGCTGAATTACTGAAGCTATTTTTGCATTCACTGTAAAATTTTGAAAACAAAGTTTGCCAAACAGGAAGCATTTTAGAAACGAATATAAATTAATTGTACCTAATATAAAATGCATTTTGAGATAATCTGGTATTTAAAAAAGTGTTTTATGATCCCATGGAGAAGGAATTTAAAGAAGCAGGTTCAAAATGTAATAATCACCAAGCTTGGAGATACGCTGTTTACACTGGACAGAAAGCATATGTAGATATAGTTATGTAATATTTGTATGTTTAATTTCCTGCAGCTGATTAAGTGTGCTGAGGCTTAAGCAAGCCGTTTACAATCATTGCCTCAGTCTGGTCCTGATACTGCCAGGAGCAAAATGGAATAAACAGTGATTTGTAAAATGCCTTGCAAATTTCATCAGTAAATATTTTACATAGTCGCAATCACAATATTTCAGTTTAATAATGTTGCACATTTAGTAACACTGAGGATAAGTGATGCATGGTGGAAGTGTCTCCGTCACTTAAGACACTGTTAAGCCAAAGGCACTGTATGTGGATTAAATAATGGCTCTGTCTTACTATAATTTTCTCTTTGCACCTAAAAGAGAGAGAAAGAAGATCTTTGAGGGCCAAATAGCAGCTTATAGTGAGTATGTGTACTGTACCTGCACATAGAATACTCTGCCTTACATGAAGAGAAAGAAAGACATAGTCCAAATGAAAGCAGAAAGAACAAGCCCAGTGAAACAGGCTCTTTGAGAAGGCTTTACTTCTGGGGCCCCATGACATCAGTGATCTGTGAAAAGGTTGGGTGCTTCTAGTTTCTGCTCTATCAAACTCTGGATCTTTGAGCAGCAGGATTCAGTATCCCAGCTAATGTAACAAGGCTCATTTGTCTCAATCACACGTCCCTGGAAGTATCGGCTGGCCATTGATGCCATTCATCTTCCCTGTCCTTGCCTGCTCTTTTTCAGCTGATGAAAACCCAAGACCTTCAAGCAGAATGGTAGAGGTGCTGTAAAAAGTGCTCATCAGGCCAGCCATATAAAAAACTGTAGAGTAACAGAGGTGCTATATGGAGCATTCATTGTTGAAGTTTGAAGACAGTAACCTTCATTTGAGGTAACAAGACTTTCACATGTTTAGGTGACTGACTTTTGGATTTGGAGATTCTTTGGCACGTTGTCATCAGACAGTGAGAACACATCCTTTTATCTTGGCTCTTCTAAGAGCAGTTGTTTGTGTCTACTGCCTGAGTCTGAATTACCATCAGCACACAAATTTGGCAGTCTAGTCAGAACAATAACAAACGTGTTATTAAAATGATGTGATTACGTATTTTCCTCTCAAATGTAATGCTATTTGTCATTCACAAAACCATAGAACAAAATGTACGTAAACTGCACTGAATAGTGGGGTAACGTTTTGTTGTCATTTGATGAGATGGGCATTTCCAATACAAAAAAGAAATAAGTGCATTAAAAAAATATATATATATACTGTGTGTCAGTATAGTTTTAAAAAGGTTTCTCCCAATCTGTTACCTATACCTAATATTTCAGGATGACACTTTTACTCTGTGGTCTTCCTTATTTTCTTACTCGTAGAGATATTGCAAATGTTTTTGGAATGAAACTCATCGGTTAATCTATTAACACGTGTGCTGCATCCCTGCACAGAGCTGGCTTCGGCTGATGTCAGTGGAAACAGTGACTTGTGGCATAACTACAGGCTTATCCTGAGCTTCTCTCTTCGATGGAGCAAATCAAGATCGTGATTACTATCTGGTCTATGCAGCTAGGCTGTGTTGTCTGGAAACATGTTTTCCTAAGGAGACCACAGAGGGACAATTACTGTCAGCTGAACTATTCAGACTGCCCTCCATGTGTGTTCTGGCTGCGTGCCCCTGACCCACTGACCCTGAGCAGCAGCATGAGACCTCCAGTCTCCCTCTTTCACCCCCCCTCATACCTCCATTACTCCCCCCAACATCCAACACAGGCCTATCTGAGGCAACCAAATATGCACTGAGCAAAAATGATTGTGTTGCTCATATATTCTGTAACCCTTCTGGCAAAAAGACCATGCAGGAAGATGTATGAATGTAAGTTTTGATTTCTTTGTGTGAAACAGTAGAAAGATCCTATTCAAAAACCCACAGCAGAAATATTGTTGTCTTACAGAAATGCATACTAATACAGCAATTATAGAAGGAAGGGACTTGTACCGTGTGGCAGTAACAAATTCCCTGGTGCAATTGAACAAGGCTCTTTGTTGTTATGTAAAGGTTTCTGTGTGTATTTGCAGTGGATGTTTTGAAGGATTCATTATTTATATATTCATGTGTTTTTCTAAAGCAGCCTACTGTGCTGTTGTCCCTGCAGGGAGATATGGGGCTGAGAGGTGCTTAAATAAGGCTCTGTACCGCAATTGGGGCTTTAACCGTTGCCTGCTTCGTTCAAGTGGTCAGAATAAAGGTTCAGAAGCATCACGTGATCCTCAGCTAAATCTTAGAATTCAAACCGCAGCCTCTGCGCCAGTCAATCAGTCAGTCCTGTGTGATTTCAGCCTCAGTGATTTTGCGTTTTGGTGCATCCCAATGCTTTGCTGCACAATTCACAAGTAAAGCAAACAATCCACAAGCAACTCTGACTCAGTCTTACAGTACAATGAGAAAAGTTTTTCCATTCAAAGACACCTGGGATTTTAATAGAGAATGTATCACATTTGATTTTATAAAGGGTCCAAACCAAATGATCTAAACTCTTTGGCAAATGAAATATCTGCAGCACTGAATTTTCATTCAGCTCTTTGTTACTAACTAGAGGCTGGTAAAATGCATATTGAGTGCTGTCGGCAGATATTTTACCATCAGAGTAAACAGTGTGAGCCTTTCCTCTTCCTGGCACACACGTGCACCTTCCACACAAGCTTATACACAGAATGGGCGTGCGCTTCAGTCCGTAGCACCTGGGCACAATTTCACTTGTCACTGCAGTCACACACAAGAAAGAGCCTAGGTGGGGGCAGATGGCTAGAGGGGGGTAAGTAGTGATGGGATGAGATTTTTGATCTCAGGTGGGGCAGACAAGGGAGAGGAGAGGAGCACCACACACACATTACCCTTCACGGTGCTCGTCTACTCGGTAAACCCAGGCTTTGGTTGTTTCCCCCAGTGTGCCCGCATGCACACTCCGAGTCAGGAAGCAAGTCAATTTTTGCCACAACTCATAAATTACTGCCCAAATTACTGTTACGCTGGTGGAGAAAACGACATGGTTAGAGATGTCTTGTGCTGCGGTTTGGGGATACATCTTCCCCTCTCCTTCTCCCCTTCATAGAGGGTGTCACAATGCACTTCAATAAAACAGTCAAGTAAAAACAGGGAGAGACATGAAGAGAGAAGCACTGCTGTGTCATCCAGGCATCTGGAGTTGGGCAGTGTTGAAATATTAATAGGCCTCACACACAAACAAACACAGAGATGTACGCATGAGTTCATCCAAAAACCAGCCCAGGGCGATGGTCCAGACCTGAGTTTTAGCAGAGTCACTACATTGCTGTGAAGGAATAATAGGGGAAGACTTAAAGAGTCCATCTTATGAAACAGAACTACCTCTTCAAATATAGCTGGTCTCTAGTGAAGGGAGATCACAGCTTCGGCAGCTAAATGATTGGAAGGGAGTTAGCAAGACGCCGCATTGAAATATCAAAATGTGTCCTACACCCTTTAGTCAGAATATTTTTGATGACTTCAGCATGTTTATAGGTTGAATGGAAGCTGTTTAAAGTGATGATATAGAGTTTTGGTCTGCAGGTGAATTTCTGCACATCGCTCTGTGCTTTCTTTGTGCTACAACCCAGCAAATGCCATCGGAACAGCTGTGCGGTGATATGCCAACGGTTTCCGATCCCTAAACAAATAACACATTTATACTATTCAGCCTGTGTTCTGTGCCACAACTGTCCTTTGCTGCTGACATTCAAATAACCTTTTTTCTGCTGCATAAACGCAAATAAAAAAAAGTATTGTGTTGTGCGACTTCACATGGCAGCAAATCTGTGGCAGATGAAAAGAGGCAGCATTCTGATTTCAGCTCTTGTTAGGCTGTCATATCGCTACAGCTACATCTGACTGCCATGGGTATCTGTTTAGAGGAGAATGGTTATCAACCGACAGCTGATCTCCTTCACCAAATGAGAAGTTTATGTGGCCAAATAAGTAGCTGCATACAATGGTGGAGAAACGTCGCTTAGTTCACATTCAGTGTCCCTGGTGCACGTGTATTGATCATGTGTAAATGAAAGCATTTTTAAGGGAATCTGCCTTTGTATAATAGTCCTGGGAGCAGGCATGTGATCTTTTAAGTTTTTGTTTGGTTTTGTTGCAAGATAATATAAATGTATTAGCACCGTTTGTCTGATGGCAGACAAATTGTTATTTCGCTCATAATGCTGCGCCCTGTCCAGTTCCTTACATCATCACTGACATGAGCCCGCTGGGTTGCATGCCTGTGTCACTGACAACACAACTGACACACACATATATACACACTCACTGTCACTGACACACCACCATACACAAGAAGCAAATGTGTTTTTCCTCCAACTGCTTCACATGCTTCTTTTCTGAAAGATGTGCATTGCAAATGAGCCAATACCAAAATTGGCTCTGCATATGCAGAACAGCGCAGAAGCCTCAGTTTCAAACCTCATTTGTTGTATACATCTATCTTGAATCATCAGACCATGAGAAAATGATTTAATGCTCCAATCAAGTAATGGATTAAGCTCTCAGCATTATGACGGCAGCCTGGACATGGGTCTCTAATGTAAGGGATGGTAATCCTCCAACGTTGTCAGTGGTTCAGTGGGAACAGCCAGGAGATCTTAACTAGTGGATTTACGTGTGTGAGCCAGCCTGTGGGACTGTCTGTCTTATTTGTTTTATGTGTGTTTATGGAGCTATATTGAAAATGTCAGCAACATAAAAAATTACATCTGGCAACAATAGAAATATGTTCTCTTCATTGCATACTGTTGTTTTTTTTTTCTTCTGGAACTATTTCTAAATATTTCATCAATTTTTCACTATACTCCTCAGGTTCAATACTGTATATTATGAAGTTTTGTGAATAATTCTTTTTATATATATATGAATGAAGCAATACTAGATTTGTAGCAGAAGGCATTCTGTCTGACAGCGTCTATTATTGCTTATTAAAAATAAACTATGACAAGGCTCTTGTAAGTTATAAGTGTTCATTTGGCAACTTCTTATGGGTGTTCACATTTGACTGTCAGATTCAAGGTCTTTAGTAATTTAGAGTAATTGTAGCAGTGGGTTAATCTCAGTGCTGTGGAGAAAACAGTGAAGGGCACTGGGTGAACATGCAGAGCCCTTGCTGCCCAATTGTACATGTGCTCTGGGCGACACATCATCCCCCTCAAAGTGCCTACAAGTGGTGAATCAGTGTCCTTGAACTGCTCAGCCGCAGACAGACAAAGAACAAGCCTTAACATTCGGCTTGACTGTCTCCTCTCCCTGCCATGCCCATTGTCCACGACACCCACACCAGGCTGCCATGCTGCACAGAGGAAATCAGTCTTGAGCCACTGTTTGTCCCTTATGGTAATGCATGTGGTGTGACTGTGCTGAGGTGTGATTCATACATAATCTTGACGTCTCAGCAGGTGTCTGCATGCAGAGGCCATCTCAGAGTGCTGTAAGGAGCAGCAGGCTGCTGGGATGGGCTTTAGCATGGCTGCCCATCTAACTGTGCCTGGCTTTGATGTCGTAAACAGAGCAAGCAGGGCTGGCTGGCAGGGAGGAAGGCAGGCGGGCACAGTGAATGGGGTCAGTGGCACTGCGCTGGTCAAGCTCAAGCGAGCCAGCAGCTGCCTGTTTCACACCGAGAGACAGTTAACACTGCAGCTCATGTCAATAGATATTGACTGGGGGTGCTTAAGAGCAAGCCTTTTGTTTGACTGACTCCCCTGTGTGAATTCACTTTAAATTATCCTCAGTGTCTAAAGTGTAGCTTAAAGACCATTTGACCAGCGACTCAAGAGGACAACTTGCAGCTATACAGATATACAAATATTGACTTGGGCTGATGGTGTAGGTGACTTTACGGTGTATTTGATGTCTGTTGTGTCATTGCTCGGTATTTATTCTGCTAGACCCCCTCTTTTTGAAGGCAGCTTATCCCAGTGTGGAAATAACTATATGTTCAGACTGAGGTCTTTTCTCATACAGGCTGCCTCAGCCGGTCCAGAGACAAACTCTTTTCACCGTTGAGTGCACTAAGCATCCAATGGCTTGTGCAGCGGTGGAGTGAGAGGGTGTTAGCTGGTGAGGCTATGTGCACTCAGGGCCTTTCCTCCTGCAGATAGGGCTTTGTGAGGCATGATTGTGTGTGTATGCCCTGCCTGGTCTGGCACCCCCATGTCTCTTCACCCACTGCTTTCACCTGATGTGGCACAGCCTCTGTCAGGTTTGAGCGAGCTCCCAGCCAGCTCTGCTTCTTCAGGAGAGATGAAGGCATCTCACAGCTATGCTGTGGGGGTGGGGAAAGCTAGCAGCAGCCTAAGCTTGGAGCTATCAGAGGCTGGTGCTCAGAGCCAAAAGCCTGTGGGCTGGATAGGGTGGGTGGAAGATTGGCTTAACTTGGCAAGACAGCCATAGCCACAGCCCTGCACTGCCACCCAATGGCTGGGGCCTTTCACTACAGCCTCGAGTTCACCATAACCACAGCTAGTCATAATTACAGCACGCTTCAGTTGTTGTGAGTGCATGTCAGAACAAATTATGTAAGTAATGAGGTTGAAAATACTAAAGGAGCCGGAACACACTGCATTGCTAATGCTCATGCAGGGAGAACATAAAAACAAACAATAGATTGCACTCATACAGAGATAGACCTAACTGACATAACGAGCAACTGTGCGCAGTAAGGAAAAGATTAATTAGAAATTAACCCTCTCAGTTAAGTTGTCAAAGACCACCTCCTGCCTGGATTTCACTCTAATCCAGGCCGACGAGGTGCAGTGCCCTCTGTTGTATGTGTGAATCACAAATCGCAAGAGGTGTTGTCTGGAGTAGAATTAATCGTGCATGTTCCACCATCCCCTTTTGTTCTTTTTACTAAAATGTAGGCTAATTCCATGTAAACATGGATGGTCTTGTTGACTCCAGCAGCGCGAGGAGAACAGACACTGATTCCTGAATGAATAGAGTGTGGCTCCGGGGTTAGTGGATTAGCGGCTCTGTGTTAAGGGCTTCTCCCGGGCATGCCTCAGGGACAAGGACATTATCCACATGACATATTACAGGCTCCTAGGCAGCTGATTAAAATGGGCAGGGATCTCTGGATTGAACCCCAATAAAAGTACTTTTGATGTGATCAAATAGTTTAAAGAGGTTTGTTGTTAAGGTATGTGAGGGATATTTGAAGAGTCTTGGGAAGAGACATGAGGCTTTTTAGTAGACAGTTATTCCTGGCTAGAGGGGAGAGGCTGATGTAACACTTTGACATATGTACCATCACTTTTTAAATGATTTTTATTGCATTTCCTTAATAAGATACTAATATTTTATTAAGGCAATGCAACTGGTATAGACCCTAA
This sequence comes from Monopterus albus, assembly GCF_001952655.1. Classification (NCBI taxonomy): domain Eukaryota; kingdom Metazoa; phylum Chordata; class Actinopteri; order Synbranchiformes; family Synbranchidae; genus Monopterus; species Monopterus albus. The sequence goes on from NW_018127885.1 coordinate 3,962,990, forward strand.
GTGGTACAGAGTTGTGTTGCAATAGCTCCTTGTGCTCTGATTGGTTGGCTGCATGGCTGGTTGATGAAAATCATTACATTGTGAGGAAATATCCTACAGCAATCTTTTTGCGATTTAGATCAGATAGCAGAGTTCGTCTGCCGCTGCAGTGCACTCTTGGCATGGTGGGACTGAGATGTTGGACATGTGGAGGAGGGCTGTGAGATAAAGATCTCTGAAGGGAGAAAGAATGAAGGGAGGGAGACAGACGGGGAGGTGGAGGTGGAGCGGGATATAGCATCAGTGGCTGAAGTGATAAAGCTTAGAGCAGTGGGACAAGCTGGGAGTTTTGTGCCTCTGATGTCTGTGTGTGTGTCTGTCTGTTCTGTTGTGTTGCCCTGTGGTCTGATCCTGAAGAGAAGGCCAAAGACGGATGAGGTCTGTCCTCTCGGTGCTTTTGTCCTCTGTGGCGGCTGAATCACAGGCTTGTCAGTAGCACAACTTCACAGTGAACGCTCCACCACTCCATCCAGCACTGTGGGCACATTACGATTCTTTGTGGTCACAGTGGATTTACTTTAATTTTTTTTTTATGGTTTTAAAGTTTAAGAGGCTGCATGAAGTCAGGTTTTCCAACCGGGAATGCATCTCGTCATGTGGCTAAATGAGCCTTTGTCATTGCACAAGGCTAGTATCATTACCGCCGTGGCATATTAGGGTTTGTGGGTTGCTGGGCTTTTCCTTATATAAACTGTGCTTAGGATGCAGATTGACACCATGTTTACATTGGCTGCCTGTAAGGACTTAAAATGGCCTCCTTCACTTCACACACACACACATACAGTACACACATACACAACTTTGTAAATATTCAGCTAATGCTCTGTGGAAGTGAGGATGAGATGTTTTTAGAAGCACAGTGCCCTTTCATGTACCAACATGGATCCATAGTGAGGGAGTTGTACAGTGGCTTGTGACAGCAAAATGTGATTCTTTTTTTCTTTTCTTCACTGCAGCTCAAATCGAAATAATTCCCTGCAAGATCTGTGGAGACAAATCATCAGGCATCCATTACGGCGTGATAACATGTGAGGGCTGTAAGGTAAGCATCAAGAGCCTGAACCTGTTTGTGTCACGGGGAGTAGTGTGTGTGCATGTGTGTGTATGTGTGAAGGACAGGAGAGCGGCGAGGGGGAAGGCAGGAAGTACCGAGGTAGTAAAGAAAGTTCCTTGCTTGGAAAAATGTTAGAAAATGTTGCTGAGGTTTTATGAAGATTTGGAGAGGGGACTGTAAAGTGTAAACACAGAGAGCATGATCATAAAGTGGTCAAGCACAACACTCGGGCATCACAGAAAACCACAATTAGTAGGACAAAGTCATTCATCTGCCTTACTCTGCCTTTTCCTCCCAGGGACATGTTTTTTAACTTTTTTTATTTATTTTTTTTGCTTCTGCTGCAGCCTGCTCTTGAAATAAAATGATCAAAAGAGAGTGCTTTGAATTATAGCAGATTGTTGGCTGTTTGCTACAGTGTGTTGGTTCCATTGAAGCCGCCTTTTGTACTGTTTCAAATGCACCAGCCATTCACAGTGAGGGGAATTTTGTGCTTAGAGTGTATTCTTGTCCCCGTGCTTGTCACCAGGCACATCATTAGCATTCCTCAGCCAGCCTGCACCTTTGCTGTTTGCTCTTGTGTGTGTGTGTGTGTGTGTATGTGTGTGTAAAGGAGAGGAAGCCAGAGAGAGAGAGAGAGAGAGAGAGAGAGAGAGGTTCCTTTCAGCTATTCTTCCCAGAACTCCTCTCTCTCACACAGGAGCTGGAAGGAACAAAACACTAAAGAATAAACTGCTGAAATCTATCTTTAATGATTGCTAATTAGTCCAGGCAGAGAGGCCTTTAATGATATGTGCGAGTACAAAACTTTGGACCATAAATCATAGCATTATTAAAGAGTGCTGCTTGTCACTGGCAGTTATAGCCTGTTTCCATAATGGCTTCCATTATAAAGCAACTTGGCAGCTGTCAGCTGTTTTCTTGTAATTAAACAGCCAATGAGCAGCAAATTAAGACATATGTGTATGGAGCAGTAGAGTGGGGCATGTTAATGATGTGCTGGAATCAATTCATTAAGTCCGAGGATAAGGAATCCAGTCGGTGTGCATTCACAATCCTTTAGCACTGCACATGCCACTGCTGCGTTAATCAACACTAATAACCCCACTGAAGGAAAATAACAGCCACTGTTATCATTCCTCCCAAAACACACCACCCTCTTTCTGTGCATACTGTTGAAATACAGCAGTCTTTAAATGCCAGAGGTTACAGCCAGGAAAATACCACCACAGTAGTATTATTACCCAATCAGTTTGACAGCAGTAAAATAAAATATCACCATTATGAACACAAAAAAATCAAGAACAATCAGAAAAGCATTTTGTCTTCACAAAAACACTATGAAGACATGGACTGATCCCCTAGTCTCAGAACATTCACTGTGTTTCATCCATGGTGTTTCCACGCCCCTTTTCTGTGCAGGGTTTCTTCAGGAGGAGTCAGCAGAGCAATGCGGCCTATTCCTGTCCACGTCAGAAGAACTGCCTGATTGACCGCACCAGCCGCAACCGCTGCCAGCACTGCCGGCTGCAGAAATGCCTGGCAGTGGGCATGTCACGAGATGGTAAGTGCTTTATGGAAGAGGTGAGCAGATGTACCAGGATGGCATGGAAAGCTGGGAGGAGGGGAGAGGATCAAGCCCTTGTGTGGGCAAGACTGCTTATCACAAGAGGACACCGTTGGCTGTAAACAACAGTATTCAGTATTGTTCTACATGAGGAAACAACTTTTTTATTGATGTGGGGACAAAAATTTTGCTCTTTACAAAAATCTTTACTAGCCTGAGGTATATTGCCTGAAAGAGTCTAAAAAAAAAAAACAACACCATAAATCTATTGCAGCAGCTTAACTCATAGCTGGTTGTCATTAGCCAGTAATTGTACATTGATATCCCGATGGAGACACAAAGAAAACTTAAACACAGAATAATACTCTCATTTTTCTCAGAGACACATCAGATCTAAAAAAAACTTGAACACGGGTTAAGACACTGTTCTGTCTGGAGGTGAATGCTTTGTCTGCAACCTAATTTCTCAACAAGGGTTGATGAAATAGGAGGTTCTAGAGGATGTTATTCGTGCTGCTGCAGCTGAGATACAGTGAGGGGAGCACACAGGTGGGGATGAGCGCTGGAGGACTCCAGACCAGACTGAGCTGGTCCAGACTGGGCCAGATTTTTATTTTTTTTATTTTTATTTTTTTCATAAAGCATGCACAGGAATACACACAGACAAGTGGAAACCTGAACATACATGCACAGAGACTGGCACATCTTTACTTTACTTTAATTCAGTAACACCCATAAGTATATATTCATGAATGTGAATGAGCACAGAAGTACATTAGCACTTATGAGGGCCTTTGCATAGCCACACTCATCCGCACATGCATGCACACACACACACACACTCACACACAGGACAGACGAAGGTGACTCTTGCCTTCACTCAACACACCAGAGCCCATCTGCCCACTCTCGCCTCTGCATCTCGCCACTCGCTTTCCACTGTGCATAGACAAACACATGCACATACACATACAAACTCACTGTGACCAGCTGACATAGTGCCAGGTCCCTAGAAGTCCAGCCAAGTCTGGAAACCTTGAAACATGAGGCAGCAACTTAGGTCTGTCTTATTGTAAGTGTCAGTGACTGGTAAGCTGTTCCCACTGCTGCATCTAGATTTATGAAGCTGCTCACTTTTGTAATAATCTCTGTCATTACTGATCCCTTCTGAAATGTGGATTTTTTTATCATATGTTATCTGGTAAATATTGTACATCAGACTAGCAGAGTATGATGCTAATAGCAGACATCTTTTAGTTTGTTATTAACATACAACCTCAACATAGATTAGTGGAGTGTTACTGTCATAGGAGGGAATATATTGACAGTTAAATGTGTTAGACAGTTTGTAGCCAGTAGGGATTTAATATCCCTCAAAATCCCCAGTTCAGTCCCTTTCCTTTGTCTAAATAACTATTTTTGTTTCAGACTCAGGTGCCAAGATTTATGATTTCTTCAAAGGAATAAGAATTTAGTAAATGGGATGAGATCCTTCTCAGAGACTCCACAATTTCAGGCATTTTCCAAAAATGTGTGTCAGCATCTTGAAACAAGTAAATGAGACTGCTACTGTAATTTACTACATTGAAATAAGTCTTTTTATACTAGAAACAGATGAAATAATCTATACACACATCCTGTAATCCCACTGGTGAGATTATTTTACATACTGGAGAATATATGTTTAGACTCACAATAGAAGAGACAAAATGACTCAATTTGGAGGCTGCATGAGATGAGTGTGTAATTTTATATTATCTGCTGTACATCCACTTTTTAACTACCTCTGTCATTTTATTTTGAATACAAATTTAAATAAAATGATTTATGAAGAGAAGCCCCTGGATTCCACACATGGACAGACAACATACAGCAACGTCTGTTAAGTTTGATTGTTTATGGTGCTTCACTATAGTCTCACACATTCTGTCCTGCTAATCACAGCGGTGAAGTTTGGCCGTATGTCGAAGAAGCAGCGAGACAGCCTGTACGCTGAGGTCCAGAAGCACCGGCTGCAGCAGCAGCAGCGCGACCACCAACAGCAGCCTGGAGAGGCAGAGCCACTCACACCTAGCTACGGCCTGTCAGCCAATGGCCTCACAGAGCTCCATGACGACCTCAGCGGCTACATGGATGGTCACACCCCTGATGGCACCAAACCAGACTCGGCGGTCAGCAGCTTCTACCTGGACATCCAGCCATCTCCTGATCAGTCAGGCCTGGACATCAACGGCATCAAGCCAGAGCCCATCTGCGACTTTGCCCCCGGCTCTGGCTTCTTCCCTTACTGCTCTTTCACCAACGGAGAAACCTCCCCCACTGTGTCCATGGCTGAACTAGGTAAGGAGCTGGGGGTGGGGGGGCTTGAGGAGAGACAGCGAAATGGAAGAGGGGGGAGAGAACAAGTCAACCATGGGGCAAATGACACAAAGGTTCCTTAAAATAGCAGGAGGTTGGAGACTCATCTTCAACACTCATTAAAAGAGCCTCTTTTTTGTAATTAGTTTCCATTAATTAGGGCCAATCAGGATCCAGCAGGGCAGGCGTCTGGGGAAATCATTTTTTTAGGCTCCCCTGTGCCTAGGAACTTCTTTTAACAGATGTGTTTTCAAAACCATTTAAATTCTTATAGTCTGTATTTCTCTCTGAGAAAATGTGACCTTTGTTTCAGTGACTAACATGGTGCCCCTCCTCCTCTTCATGCAGCTGTGTCATAACTAGATTGACTTTGCTTCAGCCTTAAGCTATGAGCTTCCTACAGGCAGTAAAAGGAAATGTCAACAAGCCTTTTCCCAGTCAAAAAAGCCCACGTGTATCTGCCTCTCCTCCTTCTTGAAAGCTCAGTAAATAAGCCTTCTTTCCCTGTGGCATATTTCATCAGTGAGGTCTTCACTTTCACATAGTCCTGTGAGTAACATTCAGATCTCGACTGTGATCTTCTGGGTTTGTGATGGTGGTTGCATTTCAGAGCACTTGGCCCAAAACATCTCCAAGTCGCACATGGAGACATGTCAGTACCTGAGGGAGGAGCTGCAGCAGATGACCTGGCAGGCCTTCCTGCAGGAAGAGGTGGAGACCTACCAGAGCAAGGTATCGACGACCACCAGGCCTGTGCTGGCCTCCACAGCCGTTACAGTAATCAAATACATAGTTTTAAAGCAGATAACCCATTCTCTGTCCTTTCTGTTATTAGCCCCGGGAAGTCATGTGGCAGCTGTGTGCTATCAAAATAACAGAGGCCATTCAGTATGTGGTGGAGTTCGCCAAGCGCATCGATGGCTTCATGGAGCTGTGTCAGAACGATCAGATAGTGCTGCTGAAAGCAGGTATGACAGCCTGCCAACATGGCCTGCTGCCGTCAAACTCACTCACCACCCCCACCACCCCCCTTTGGATTTGTCACAAGAGTGTAGCTGACCTGACTGCACAAAGCCCTCTTCTTCACACACACAACACACACACTGTCACAGAGAGGAGACCCCATCCTGCCTGTTTCCTGTCTCTCTCTCTCTCTCTGTCTCTCTCTCTCTCTCCTTGTGCCTTTCTGTGGGTTCACCTGGCTCTGGAGCTCTGCGTCTCTGGTGGGTGCTCGGCTGGCTGCGTCGGCCCGGCCCATGGTTGATGATGGCTGCCATTTCCCTCTCTTTACCCAGACACTGATGATCCCTGCCTATTCAAACTGCTCTCATGAAGACAAACTTACAGAAACAGATCTATGGCTCTGTGCACACTGTCAGATATACTTATGCATAATCACAGATGCTTAAACACACATAGTGCACATGCAACAAACATCCCTCCTGGGTCTTATCCTGGGTATTATTTACATTAGGACAGTCAATATGAATAATGGAATAAAGCCTGAGACCCCTTGTCAGACATGGCATTTTAAAACAGTAGCATCTTGCTCACAGGAAGTAATGGCTTCTGTTGCAGTTTCTTGATCCTCTTATTCACCCCCACAGACTGGTAGAAATTCCATGACAGAATAAATTCCCTGCCTGTCTTGTTAAATAAAAGTTAAATGAATAAGCACTACCACTACTGAATGAAGTACAATTTTTAGCTGGCATGTCATTATGGAAGAATAGCCATGTGTCTATGATATCATCATCTGCAGAGGTGATTTTTTTTCTCCTTCTTTCATGCCGGGCTTCTTTATTTCAAAGTGGCTTTGTTACTCATATTGTAGAAGAATAGCACAAAGCACAACCATGTGTTTTGCATCCGTCGCTGATGTGTAGCTGTTAGGGAAAAAAGAAGCAAAGCTCAGATTCAGCATCTTGTTCCTGTCTGTCTTCACAGGCTCTTTGGAAGTTGTGTTTGTCAGAATGTGCCGTGCCTTTGACTCACAAAACAACACAGTCTATTTTGATGGAAAATATGCCGGACCTGATGTGTTCAAGTCATTAGGTAAGTGGAGAGGGTGTATTTTTGTGAGCATATGTGTGTGTTTGTGTGATGCTGCTGTGTGTGTATTTTTTTTTTTACTGTGTCTTACTCCTTTTTTTTTTTTGGTGTAATAGCCAAAATTAGAGTCTGCTGTTCTGTTCTGCACGATGCTGGAAGCAAACACTGAGCACTCATCCCTGCCTCACCTGGCATTGCTGTCTCTGCAATGGTTATTTATGGTAGAACAGAGACGTTCGTGAGCCTCTGCTGCATATGGCTCATGTAACTGGAATAAATAAAACCAGATGGGATGTCCTTAGGGAGAGAGCTATCAGAACCATCATTGACAGTCTGACATAAAACATCTCAGGCAAAAGCAAATAACATTCGTGTTTGACTGCCATGACATTAGTAGGAGTCTCCACCATGGATTTTCTTGCATTTCCCATGTTTTGACAAAAAAGTAAATGTGTCCCATAGCAGCAGTAAAAATGCTCAATTCTGTTTTTAGTATGAGTTTACCAATCCCTGTAACTATCTCTTTGTGTATATATGAGTGAGAATTTGTATTTGTCTCAGCGTCCTGTATGTCCTGTAGAGGGGTCCGCAGCGGGGGAGGCAGAGTGGTGGGCTTCCAGAGCCACGGTGGCATCCTCCTGTCTCGCTCTCTATCCCCGATAATTGACTTAACTAAAAGTCTCAATAGTGACCTCATTTTGGCTTGCACCACCTATCTGCCAAAATTGACTCGTCTGGGAGGCAAAACTCAGTAAAAGCATTGCCTGTTCTGCTTACGACGCACCCATGTGCTGTCAGCATGCCGTCGTCTTTTTTTTTTTTGGTTCCTTCTCCTTCCTCTCCCCTCCCTGTGTGCCTCTCTCCCAATAAAGATCAAGACTGAATGCTGTTCTTTGGTCTTGCTCATCTGAAGCCCTGTCTCTGTGTCCTTTGCTGTGGCAGGCTGTGACGACTTGATCAGCTCCGTCTTCGAGTTTGGAAAAAACTTGTGTTCTATGCACCTGTCTGAGGATGAGATCGCCCTGTTCTCTGCCTTTGTGTTGATGTCTGCTGGTAGGTGTCACTCACAGTGCAAAGAAAAAACAACAAAGGTAGACACACATTCACCACAACAAGGAACGTTGTTGCCCTCCTGTTTTTCCTCTATCAATTAATAGTGGCACCTAATCATTTTCTTTCACATCAGTCAAGTTGGCTGTTAAGTGGCCTACATGTGATTGTGTAGTAACAAAAAGTTATGATAATTTATCTTGCAGACCGGTCCTGGCTCCAGGAGAAGGTGAAGGTGGAGAAACTTCAGCAGAAGATCCAACTGGCCCTTCAGCACGTCCTGCAGAAGAACCACAGAGAGGATGGTATACTTACAAAGGTACAGTGCAGTGCAGTGCACACACCATCTATTATTCCAGAAAGAGGCTGTTTCCTAAGCATGCTCTGCCCTCGTAGCAGTGTAATCTCACACTGCTTAGGATCTTTATCCACAGGCTACCAACCATTTTTAGTGCAAAAGATTAAACTAACAGATTTCAGGGGAAGCATTCATAATATTACATGAAATACCTTTTTATCAGTAGAGAAATAGCAATTTAACAATTGTATCAGCTCCATAATATGAAGTCAAGTTTTTTTCTAGTGCCTGAGCACTTGTCTCAATATTTACAAGTCTGTTTGCCCCTGTGTGAGAGGGAATACACTGTAGGGAAGAATGTTTTTCACTACCATTGCTCCATGTCCTTGCCTCCCTGTGAATCTAAACAGCCTGTCTCCTCTCTCTCCACAGTTGATATGCAAAGTGTCAACACTGCGAGCGCTGTGCAGTAGGCATACAGAGAAGCTTACAGCTTTCAAAGCAATATACCCAGACATTGTACGTGCCCACTTCCCCCCCTTATACAAGGAGCTGTTCGGATCAGACTTTGAGCAGTCCATGCCCATTGACGGGTAGCAGCCCAGCCAGGTGCCAGTGTGCCCACCGTAGGGGAATGTGGAGGAGGATTCTGAGACACTTTATTGGTGCCCTGCACAAACCAGAGTGGACAGGTGGCACAATGTTCAACTTCTTCTTTTACAATGGAGGGGAGGGCTTAGAGAGTTGATTCTCAAGGTTTACTTTATTGAATTTTGTTTCATTTGGAAGACTTGTGGGACCTGACTCCCCATGGGACATGAAGAAGCGATAGCGATGAATAATTTCTGTCTGGTTGAATTTGACCTTTTTGTGCACATTTCTTACATGGAGCTCAAAAAACTCATTTTGCCTGTTCAGTAATTTTCACCAGTATGTATTGCATCACTATTAATATCATTTATTTGTACATCTGGCTCATATAAACAATTAATGAGCTTTTTGTTGTTGAAATATCCGAGGACTTCAATTCAATTAGAAGCTAAAATCCACATCAGTATTATTTTTCAAAAAACAGTTCATTATTTTCATTTTCAAAATTTTAAATTGTGCTATCCCTATTCCTTTCATACACTTAATCCTCAAGCTGAAATAAACAGCTGAAAAATGCGCACACTTTGGTCAAGTTCTGCCATTTTTCTCTTGTGTTCGGTCTTTCGAGCACAGTGGTTCGAATGAAAACTCACACCGACTCAGAGGGAGGGTCCATCGGCATACTGATGCAATCGACACCTCTCTCCGGACAATCGTTTAAAAGAAAGAGAAAAAAAGAACCTTAGAATTCTGGTAATTCTAATGAAAACATGATGATTTTAGCTGTCAAAGACTCCATCCATCCACCATTGTTGCATAGTGAAATCATGTAAGGCCACCTCTTATTAATCCTTCTCTGGATAGGTGCCCTGGAGAAGCACAGAGCACCAACACAATGAAAAGGGTCCATTCCACCTGTTTTATAATGTACTACAGGGTATATGGTCATAAGTACTTACTATACAGAAAAAAGTAATGTTTATAGAATCTATTTTAAATAACATGTATGATATTAGTAGTTAGACCATTCTTAATTGTTGAATTGATAAGGCACTTTTATTTACACCGTTCTTTAATTTAAGACTTGTATATTTACCTAGTGATGTGTTGCATGTGCACAAGAAATTCAAGTTGAACCATGGTCTCAGAGGCTAGTCCTGGGAGCTGCAGATGATACTGGAAGTCAGGAAGTGTAAGGGCTGTCTGTTAGGATGGCTGGCGTGGCTGCTTGTCGGCGAACAAAGAGGCATGGTTGAGAAGGCAGGTTAGAGACGCTGCCTGCGTGACACCTGTCAAAAATATTTTAGCGAGTTTGCACACATACAAAAACAACCAACAACCCTTGTATTGATAATACCTGGAATGCTTAACACTTGTTTGAACCTTTTTAAAATACAACAGAACAGAGATGTAGGTTGAAATATCTGAAGTACACTTACTTTAATATTTTTTAATATTAGTTCCTAAATATTTGCTATTTTTACTGTGAAAAACCTCATGTATTTTGTCGAAAAAGCCACAAGAAAACAACATTGAATAGCCTCTGGTTGAACTGGAAACATCACATATTGACTGTAATCCGATTGTTCCACCTAGTGGAAGGTAAAGATACAGCAAGCAACATGACAGCCTACTGACCATGATACAAGAGCTCAGCTAAAAGCACATGTATGAGCCTCTCTCAAATTGTTTTTAGTTGTCTCTGTGCAACTGCCTTCTCGCCACAGTCTCAGCCCGGTAGTGCCACAGCAGGACACAATAAAAACAATGAATGGAAAGTGAATAGTCAAAGCCTTGTCTGGTAGTAAAGCTTCTATTTTTGTAACATGTTTGATTATTAAACTCATGAAAGAGAATGAGGGAGAGAAAAAGATGTCAGGTAGCACTTAACTGTATTCCCGCAATAATTAGACTAGCTGTTGTTTGTGTGATTAGGGGAGAAAACAAAACAAAACAAAAAAATGGTAGGACAAGTGCTATTTTCAGAATGCTATGTCGTTGTGCTTCTGTTTTGTTGAATGTGTCTTTCTTGTCAGTGTGGTAGTAAAGTGGTAGAAAAAACCCTGGATGTGCCAAACGGTAGTCGTTGCTTCCGCTTTCCAGTCTACTCACCTGTAATGTAGAATGGATTCCTAAGACATTCCAGCAATCTCAGTAGCAATTTCTAGAAATATCTTTAAAATAGAGCAAAAAAAGAGAAAGAAAGGAAAAGAAAACATCATATCCCTTTAGAAATCCAACAAAGCATGTTAACACATCTGTCACCAACCATAACATAGCATCCAGTTGTTTGTCTTTTGTTTTCTGTTTGCACACTATCATTCCTCTGCCGTGCAATTTGCACAAGGCGTTAATGCTTTGTGCTGTCACCCCTCAGGGAAGAATTTCTTTTGCGTTTTTTGTTTAGGAGGACATTTGTTTGTACTCATCGCTTTTAGTTTATGATTATGTTCAGGGATGTTCCATGAGAAATGGTAGAGATTAACATTTGAATATTCATCACTGAGTTGTTCGGAATTTTACAATACTGATACCTTAAGGGGTCTTCAGCCACTCAAAGCCCACTGCACTCTATAGTAACAGCAACAACAAAAAACCATGTCATTTGTAAAAATAGCAAACCCCATCACGTTTACAATCCACAGTTTTATCAGCACACAGCATATTCCTGTCACCCAAACAATCAGTTTTGGTTTCAAATGGTGTCATCAGGGTCTTTAAAAATGATCACCCTCTTTGTTAGAAAAAACCAAATATTTGTATGCAATACTCAATCTGTTGTGTTTGGGTTGTGGTAGAAATGCTGTACCTAAGTAATAATCTCTGTTATGATCCAATGCTATTTGGATATGCACAAGCCCTCTATGACTAACAAACCTCAGTCTCCCAGCAAAAGAAACAGTCTGGAACACTGCTAGACAATCCAGGTTGAGAGGCCCAGTGGCCTGGCGAGAGCAGCAAAGAGGATGAGGTGTGACCGCTCAGGGAGGTAACAGGTAGACCGAAAAAGCCACTCGCTTTCCTCTGGACAGTTGTACAGCATTTGATTAGCTCTTTTGTGAATATATGAGGTCTTTAAAATCTCTTGATAGCATGATAGCACTCAGTGGATAAGAGGAGGCTGAATATTTTGGCATAGCACACTAAAGATGCAGTACAGCAGAAAATAATGAAGAGATACAGATCTGGCTGATTTTCTGTTTTTTTTTTTTTGGGAAAAAAACCTTGTTTTGTTTCTTAAAAACCTTCGGTTATCTTAAGCTGAATCTTATTTAATGGCCAAATAAAACAACTTAGTATTTTGTTGAATTTGATCAGTTAAGGTTCTTTGTCATAAATAAATAAAATGTGTTCTTTTTTTATTATTATTATTCTAGTCTAAATATTTGAGTGGCTTGAAATATTTTTGACAATATAAAACAAGCAATTATAAAACAAGCAATATGCCTTGTGTTGCAATTACGGGTCTCCACAGTGCAGTCATCTTTTTGATTTGACTTTATTCATACAGTCTACACTCTCAGTCCAGAACAAAAAGTATTTTAGCCCCATGACTCGTTTTTCATCCTCTTATGTACTGGTGTGGTTTGCGATATTGGCACAATAGCAAAAAAATGGCCATCAAACACATGAATACTTGTGTCCAACTATAAACTGCACCTTCACACAAGCCTGTAAAGTGATGTCCTTCTGTATATTTTCACTTGAGATATCCCAGTTTAAGTAAGGGATCGACGCTAAGTGTGCTATTCAATCAGTGTATAGTATACAGTAACATGTGCTGGTCCTTCTGTCTCTGCTCTGTTGTCTGTTTGTAAAAAGCAATAGTGCGTGTGTGTGTGTGTGCGTGTATGTATATGTTTGGTCTCACAGTGTGTGAATGTGATAAACCCCAGACAAGGCTTTAATAATTACAGAGGAACAGGGCAATGTGGAAGAGGAGGTCTTGACTTTGCTTTGGACTTTTTTTTTTACAAAAAGGTTTTGGAAATGCTGAGCTTGATCCATCCATAATAGGTGTAAGTTTCAAAAGCATGACATAATGCCTTCAACAATTCATGGGTCTGCCGAATGCTGTGAGGTAACTCTGACCAGTTTCGCAGGGAAAACATCCTTCGCTATCGGCCTCGGACAGCCGCAGCCTAAGCTGAAATGAATTCTGGACTGTAAATTCTGAAAACGAGTCTTCTTGACCATAAATTGTGAGGATCAGCGTTATGTCACGCTTAAAGTTGTACTGGAGTATCGGCGTGTTACCCAGAATTATGAGTCAGTCATCACATTTTAACAGAACTCATTTTCCAAAGCACAGCTTATAAGGATTTATGATTAAAAATATGTTTAAGAATATAGTTTAAAAAATGAAAAAGCAACTTTTAGCCATAATCGAATGTCAAGCAATAATATATGTCTGTGTATTATTTTTTTGATTCTTTTGTGCATAATAGTCATTGAACATCTGCATGTAAATACACCTCTTATTTATCATGTTTTTTGGTTTTATTTCTTGTTGATTTTGTGGATGTGTCATCTGTATATTTGACCAGTTCTGTTCCCAGGTGGAGAACTAGGAACTTGACCTGTATGCTGTACCTGTATATCTTATTTTCTCACTTGTTCTCTCTCCCTCATTCTCTGCAGTTTATTCACCATATTTAATGTTATTATTGATCACATGTATAAAGGTAGCTTTGTAACTTCTGTCTGTATAGGTAAGAGGAAAATACTGCTACTAAGGCCTACCCAGTGGAAATATTTATGTGTTTATCAATTACACCATATTGTACGATAACTCTGTTTCTAGTTTGCTTCCCTCCTTTAGGATTAGTTTGATAGAGATAGGGTGTGCTGACCTTTATTTTGTGTTGCCCTGATGTGTGGTGCTAGGTAAGTTAATTTTGTGAACAAAAGTACTGATTCCTAAGCCTGGCCACCCTATTAGTCCATTCATTTCATTGCATATTAACGTATTATTGATATTAGGATGCAATAAATAATAATAATGATAATTAAAATGATAGTGGTAAAATTACCCAGCCAGTACCTGTATCAGTGTGCTAGTCTTGGGATAAGGCACTTATTTCCTTCTGACTTATAGCAAACCTAGTATCTGCTAATTAACAAGCTATTTAAGGTTGTTTTTCTGATTTGTGGAAACATGATAATATTCAAACTGAAACAGCAGTATTGTGTTTTGTTGTTTTTCTGATTGTAAAAACCACTCACTGAGGCTATAGTTTGTCAGGTTTTAAGATACTAAATATTTACCTCTCTTGTGTCTGCATAGTTCTTCACCTGATGCAGGGATGTGGTGCTTGAATTTCATTTAACAGAGCCTCAGTATGCTTTTGTTATTCCCCATTTTAGACCATCCCGAAACAGCGGTTTCTTCAGACCAGTGGCATAAATGTATAACGTGTTACAAATGTACATGGAAGGATTTCCATTTGAGGACAAAATTGACCTTTTCTCTTCACTCTGTAGCAAATATCAGTAAGAATATGCTCGCAATAATACACAGCGTATCACACTGAGTGCCTCTCGGTGTAACAAGATGCATACATGCTTTTGATTGTCTTTTTTTTGTGGTTTTCCAGATGTACTGAAGTGACAATGTATTTTGTACATGAGGATGAATTCTCACTCTCACATACTTCAGATGTTTCAGATTCTTTATGTGTTGTTGATCATTTTCACGTGGATTAATGCACTATGTTAAAGGGTTTCGATGTGTAAGCAGCCTGTTTAGACTGTACAGTACGTCACCCCGCACCTTGTTTGACAAACTGGGAACTTTGTTCTGTGTTGATCTTGAATTATCAAATAAATTCTTGCAGATAATATTACAGAAAAATTCATCTGCATATTTTTTCTCAGTTTGGCAAAAGTAATAGGTAATCCACATTTCTTCATGTTCTCTTAGTTTTTTTTTTTTTTTAATTCCACTAAGAACAGAAGATTTACGAATGCATTGTATATCAAGTATATGTGTGTCTGAAAAAGAGGCATTCAACACAATAGGATTTCTTTTATGGTCTGTGTTCATTGTGTGCTCAGTTGATTAGGGTGAACTAACATGAAGGGTGGGCAGAGCAAAGGTGGATTTCTTTTCCACGCAAAAGCAGTACAAATTATGGGCAAGCCGAAACTAGTGTGTGGTTGTCACAAATTTCTAAGTCACACATTTGCTACTGATGTTAAAATGGGGACAAATGATCATTTACCTTTTTATCCAGCTCTTTTGAACTCTCTTTAGCTGGTAGTCTATTCACAAATGTAGTTTTGCTCCTTGTTGTCTGATTCTTAAATCTGAAAATAAGTATTTTGATTCATTTTGTAAATACAGCTGTAAAGAAAAATAAGAAATTTAATGTTGTCTTTTAAATACTTTTCATTCTAATATGAATGTTGTTATATTGTACTTAGAAACTGTACCTTTAATATTACCTTTATTAAAAGTGCATTGGACACATCGATTTTAGATGTGCTTTATGTGCTGTTATCCCATAATAAAATTTATCGCTTGTAATGGGTTTTTATTTCCTGATTGATTAACTGTCTCTGCCATCTCCCTCTCTCTCTTTCACTCTCGCACATGCACTCCTTTTAATAAAATTGATTAAATACAATATTTTTGATTCTCAATAATTTTATCAGGGCTAATGATCCTAATTTGTGTGATAATGAGAGGTCACCTCACTCTGCTAGAAATCTTTCATTTTGTGAACAAATTATGGAATAATAATCTTTTTAAAACAAGCATCTAAATATGTTCATCTGACCATAAAATCTGAACAAATGTATGACAATTTTTAACTATTTAAAAATGGTTTATAAAAGTATTAAGAAAACACACTAGTCTAGGACATTTTATCTAAAACAATGTAAATATATTCAAGGAATTAGCCATAGCTGGAAAAACTTAATTCTAGTGGTCATGACATATATCAAATGTTCAATTCAGGCAATGTTCTTGTTATAAGATTCATCAATCAAAAGTCAAACTGTGTCTGAAAAGCTTTAAAATATCTTCTTCAAAAGGGAACATGAGTCAGTCTAACAGTTTAGGGCATTGAAATGTAAAATTAAATATGTGACCATGAGTAATTCTGTTCAATTGAATAATTATGAAAGAACTATATAAACTAATAACATAAAATCTGGAGCTGCATGTTTTCATCAGTTCATGGAAAATGTGACAAATTCTGTCTAACAGATTATCTAACAGTTGTGTAGTTTCTAAGCTTTCAGTGGAAAGTGAAGTGGAAGTGTCTGCTATTTCCTGCACATAATTTGAACATTAATGTTTGATCTCATCTTCTCAAAGTTGAAAAGATGTTGTCATTTTATACAGTAAAAAGCAATCTTTCCATTTTCAGCAAGACAAATTGCAGGTTTCTGCAGAATTATATTCTTATAACAATAATTTTGGACTGAACTACTCTGCCTGGTGTACCCTGTTGTTATACACAATCATATGTGGATACAAACATCATCATTAAGGGTAGAAAAAGGGTTTGGCTATAAACATCTGCACTGGAGTTGGGATCACATATTCACATTTACTCAGACTTTACAGAACTGGGGAAGTGCAATTGATGTACAGTATTTGGGATTATTCAATTACTAATTTTAAAGAAGAGAGCATAAACTGTGATCCTAATTGGGTTGAACTTTGTGTTACAGTGAAATATAGCAGAAATGGACAACTAAAGTTCCTTAGACAAGAACATTTTCTGGGTGTACTTCTGCCATATAGCAATAAATGAATTGTTTGTTTATAGGAGTTAGAAGAATACAGTACTTTTTAATCAGCTTAGCTTAATCAAAGTAAATGCATTTGATTTATTTTTGATTATTTGAAAAATACAAAACTAATATATTGTGGGATATATCATCTGGTGCTGCTAGTGGGAGCACAGAAGTACGTGATTAACTTCGCTTGGAAGGGATATTTTAGATGAGCTGCAGGAAAAACTGCAAAGAAATATTTTCTCTTTTGGTCTTGTAGAATATGTATATTCAAAAAATATACAGTAGCCTACAATAAGTAGGCAGATGGACCGCACTTAATATCCAGAAGGGGGCAGTAATGTACATAAAGCGTTAGTGTCAACATGTTTAAACCAGACGAAGATGTGGCCCGTCAAACATTTGTTAGCTGGTTATATGTTCTGCGGTTCAATTTTATTATTCCTGTGGATTGCTAGACAGTGACAATAATGGATCTAGTATGGTAAGCTAATATTTTCTGCACGTTTTGCTGAATGTTGCAGTGTTGGATTTTGTGGTAATTCAACTAACTAATTTAACCAAAATTTGGACTAGCTAAGTTTGTTAGCTAACAAGGTGGTTATTATGTTTGATAGTTGTGTTGACAGCTAAGCTACCAAGGCTAACCTAACCAAACGTTAGCTAGGTTAGCTACTTGCATAATACTCGTGCGCTTAACCGGACAGCGACGACCAATATGTGGGCGTTTGTAGCTGTTATTTGTTAATGTTTACTGTTAACATTAAAATTAGAACATGAGTCTCTGTCGACACTGGGGAAGTTTAAATGAGATAGCTGCACCAGGCCAATCTTGGCTAGCAGCTAACTATATTTATGAACAGCTACTGTAAAGAGACAGGCTAACGCTAGCTTAAAACTGTTTTACTCAACTGGTTTGAAATATTTAGCTAGCGTTATTTTAAAATCTCTACGTAGTTTTAGCTAAGCCACTTAAATATTCTCTGTCAGATTAGCTTCTTTAGTTCAACAATAATGCTAACAGTTGCTGTTGGCATAGATGGAAATTAAATAAATGCATTTATAGTAGTTACTGAAGCAGGCAAAGTTGTAATGTAGCGTTAGCTAGGTTATCCGTGCTGTAACTAACACAGCTTGAGTGTTTTTATTTTCTTCTACTTTATACTTGACTTCTAGAGGCATATATTATACTTTACTCCACTTCGTTTATTTGATAACTTTACTTACTAGTTACTTTTCAGAGTAATTCAGAAGCTGCTAGGCATTACAAAGTGTTTCAAATAGTGGGCTTTTTGTATGAGGTAATTAAAATCAGGTCCCCCTTTACCTACCGCAACACTAAACTTAAGAACACAACAATTCATCAATAATTATAATCCTAAAATGTCATATACGTGATTCATTTGAAATGTGCCATGCTGTATCATGAGTACTTTTACTTTTGATGCTAATGCTTTGTACTTTTACTACTTTGTTACTTTTAAGTAACATTTTGAATGCAGAATTTGTACAATATATTTACACTGTGGTGTTACTACTTAAGTAAACAATCTGAGTACATCTTTCACCACTGATTGTTAGTGTAAATACATTTAATCTTAGATTTTATTGGTCATATTATTGGTATAACAATATCACTAAACACTGACGCTTGGGAAACACCTATTAAATTATTTTCTATTACATATCAAAAGAGGTGTAAGTCTGTACCAGTGCAAAATGCTATGTAATGAATGTTTGTGTACAACACAGAACCTCTAATATCATTTAACATCTTTTAATTTAATTTAAGGGAGAACCCCCCAGTTCCTGATGAGCCATTCTTCACTCAAGATCTCTACGACAAGTATTCACTTGCGCCTAATATCAGAGAACTGTGGGTGTTTCTCCAAAGGTATGTCATGAAATTGACATTAATAATCCAATAGTTTAGATGCACTTCACTGTGCTTGTAAAGGCCAACTAATAATTTTTTATCTGACCTGTTTCTTTACCCCCATTTTTCTCTTTCCACAAGTTCTGAGGAGAGTGCCAACACACAACTGAAATGTGATGTTGGGGCTCCAAAAGCATCCTGCTCTGCTTCCACTGAAGAGGCTTCAGAGTTGAATAACAGCAGTTGTATTAGCAAGGAAGAATCTATTTGGGAAATCTGTGCTAGTGATGGTCCACATGAAGACAGTGCTGCAGAAGGTGTAAAGAACTGTAAGGATAGAAAAAAATCAAAAGAGAAGTTCAACCAGCTTGGGGATGAAGTTGTTGCTGCTTACCCTGAGCCCAGACTGCCCTTCCCCTGTATGTCCAGCCTGTCTAGCAAAGACCAGAACACTTATCTTGGCTTTTTGATGAGTAAGAAAAACAAGAGTCCACCAGAGGTACCGCTTTTACTTTTCAGTGGTATTTTTATCCAACCAATCCCTGTTGTATCGCTTTACTCAAATAATGTACTCTATTATTTCAGAGCTTAAAGACACGGGTAAATAATGAAGTGATGCAGTTCATCAGGTACCTGCAGGATGTGGCTAGGATATGTGCTGATGACTACAACTTCATATCACAGGGAGCTATGCAATATTCAGAGGTACTGATATTTCAAGGATTGTACCTGTCAATAGCTCTGTGAGGTGTTTTCACAAGTATTGAGCAACAGAACCCACATTTGTTTTTCAGGATTTCTTCAGGTGTTGTTTGGAGTGCATTAAGGCATTTCCTCAGCTTTACCAAGTCAATGAGATGACTAGTTTGACAGGGGGGACATTCAACCCAGGGCTCATGCTGACTTTTGAAAAACAGCTGCTGATCATGGTAATGTAATTCTACCACACAGGAGCTGTTCCAGTCCTAGTTCTTAATGCCATTGTCCAGCTTTCTGTTCAACCCTTTAAGTATTGTATTGCAGAATCAGTCTTTTGGTGTTGATTCATTTCCTTCATTTACATATTTGAACCGTTTATTTCTCCAGGGCAATGTGGATATTACAGACCACAAGATAGTGCCTGCTGATGCACAGCTTGCATCGGATTATCAGAGTGTTTCATCAGAGAATCCTCCAGCTAAAAAAGCTAAGGACATGCATGCTGTAAGCCATTGTCTCACTTTTGAAAATTATTCCAATAAAGTAAGTCACAAAGATGTTTTACTGCTAATGGCATTCATGGCTGCGGGTCTATTGTAGCTCCATTTCATCTTTCGCAGTTTTCACAAAAGACACCAGAGGGTGTTCATGTCTTGCCCAGCGAAACAGATGTTATGTTAAGTTATGTTTCTGAAAGATGCAAGGTCGCAAACAGTACTGTCAAAGTGCAGTTTATTGTAGTACATTGTGTGTTACTTGTATGTTTGTTACAGTCAAGGTTTTGGTAGGATGACCTAGTCTTGTTTTTCTCTGCAGACCGTCAGCAGTGATAGTAATGCGGAGAAGCTGTGTTCCCATTATGAACCTCATGTGTGTCTAACTCGAGATGCCCTGGTTAGACTGCTGGACAACCATGGCCCTGACTTTAAGGAGCAATGGGAACTGCCTGTTTTGGTCAAATCAAATCCAGGCAAAGGTACAGCATCATCACAGAACCACTCGGCCTGCTATGGTGGGCATTAGTTTAATTGGTGCCTACTTGGGGTCTCCTTCAAATGGATAAAAAGGCTGAAGAGCAATAGATCCCAGTCTCCCCTCTCTCTTTTTTTCATCTGTCCTTTGCGTTGCTGTCCACTTTCAACAATTAATACCAAAGATAAATAGGAAGAGCAGTGTGTGTAGTGAAGTTTGTAGAAACAAAACCATATCATGTTTTTTAGAGTTTAATTTTATTGTGTGCTTGTTTGTATTGTGGATATTTTTTTAAACACTTCTTTTCAATAAGAGATCATTTGGATTTTCAGAGCAGCAACAAAGAATTTACCTGTGTAGTTTTTGCTAGCTCAGTAGCAATGTACAGTATGCTTTGGAAACATTCTTGGTGATGAGATGTTTCAAAGTTTATTCTGTATGTTTAGATATAAGACAAAAGGTTAATGGTTTTACACTTAGTATAAAAAGGTTTCGTGTTGACAGTCCATATAAAGCTATTATGTGTGATTTTGATCTTGAGAAATGAGAATTTGTTTGTGAAATGAATATACTGTAAATGAGAAAAATCAGTGTGTATTGATATTGAATGATCTCATGGTGGCACTGTTTCACATAGTCCTTTTATTTCATGTCTTATTTACAGGTAGTGGTCAGAAGAAGACTGTGTACATAGACTCGCCCCTTCTGAAGACACTAATGACACCAAGAGAGAGGAGTCATATCTACCATGGGGAGAGTTTGAAGCTTTCCATTAAAAAGAATGGAAGAAAAAATGTGTTCCATTTAATGATGGAGCTTCCTGCAAATGAGAATCAGCTCTCTGCTGTATGTTGGTGCACAAATTGATAAATAGATGAGGTCATACTGTATATGTAGTGTGAGTGTGTGTGTGTGTTTGAAGTCAGAGAAATGATTCTTTGCTTTCTGTTTCTAACTTAGGAGAGCTCACAAAGAAATTTAGTGTCTTTTGAAAACAACGGCCTTGATTTTGAGGTAGATCTCACTGACCTGGAGACGTTTGGAGTTGTGACACCCACTAAAAAGCCCAAGGTGCACAAAATAGAGAGTGCACAGGATTCATCAGCTAAAAGCGATAAAGCTTCAAATTCCTCATGTTTAAGTAAAAGTAAAAAGTCCAGTGAGCATCTTGTAAACACTAGCAGCAGTCCTCTAGAAGAGATGGACACCATGTTAACAGAGGAGACGACTCAACCAAAGAGTGTGCAAAAGACTGAACAGATGAGGCAGGACTCTGCACAGGAAAGTGATGAAGATCTCGTTTTTACAGGAGACTCTGATGATGATGATGATGAGAAGCTGGTCATTGATGACTCCATGTCTCCAGCTGCAGCACCTACAGCACAACCTGAACCTAAAACCTGCTCTTCAAACTCCCCTATTACTCCTGCCTCAGATGCTGTTCCGGTAAATCCAAAGTTATCTTCCCCTCAAAAAGTTACAAGGCGACAGTCCAGAAGATCAAAGGTACCTGGTGACCAACTGGGAGAGATCCTGCGAATGCAGACAGCGATGTTTAACTCTGCTAGTGATGCAGCCAAATGCTCCACCAAATCTGTGGAGACCAGCTCACCCACACGATGTGCAGGACCCTCATTTCACTCCCATCCAACCTCCCTTGTTAAGCCCTGTGTATCCTCATATTTGGAGAGGAACCAGGACCAGGATAGAGAGACCTATGCTGCTCCTCATGAATCTGCACCAGCAGTCAGTTTTATTACTACAGAGCACCGAAGTTAGTGTTAAATTAATTTTTATTTTATTTTATGGATTTACGTTGTCTAAATGCTTAATTAACATACACTGTGTTAATGCCATTCACACAGAAATACTGTCGCAAGAACTGCAGGAAGGTGCAGAAGATGAACAAGATTATGAGGCCCCAGAAGAGGGCAACCTGCTCTACAAACTCTACAGTCTGCAGGATTTGCTGCTCATGGTGCGCAGCTCTGTCTCACTGACTCATACCAGAAATGTAGGCAGCAGCCAAAACCAGGTTTGTCTATGTACTTTGTCCAGAATTTCATAGTTTCATTTAATAGACTGAAGTATCAAATTACGTAACAGCCCTGTTTCTGTTCTTTTTTTTTTTTGCCCGAATAGTATGTGCCAGTGCATGTCTTGCCCAAGCTGGAGTATCAGTTGAGTTACGGTGTTGAGAGTATAACCAGCAGTGAAGCTTGTCAGCTGTGGACAGAGACATTGCTGCACTCCAGCACAGTTTCATATATAGGTAAAACCTTGATTACTATTGCTTGCAGTACTATTCTTTCTAAATACAGTTCAAATCAAGGCGCATATGTTCCCAAATTACTCTCAGTTCTAGTGTAATATGGAGTATCACTTTTTTCAGTTTTGACATACATTGTAAGAAAACAGGCAAAGTAACATTTATGTGGCTTAAAATAACACTTTGTGTGGCTGTACTGAATCTGTTGAAGGTTCAGTACAGCCCACAAAGAACATCCTCCCACAAAACCAATGGGATGGTCTTTAGCTGAGTCACCTTCCTGCTATGACTGTATACAGATCAAGTTTATTTTGTTGCCATAACTACAGCCACACTTAATTATGGGGATTTACAGAGTAAGGTGTGTGCGCAGCTCAGCTTAATGTTATGCTGACTTTAAATCATTCATTGTTCACTTTCTCTGCATGTAGCTGTACCTCAATATTCAAATAAAGACTCCACCCTTTTTTCGCTGCTATCTGAATTGCTTTATTGACTCATATAGGAGTTGCCTTGAAGTGGATGTCATTAGCTACCCAGTATAATAATGGTTGAGGTAGCTTTGTAAACAGCAGCCTCTAAAATTATACCCTTTTTAAGTCTGTTAGCATAGCTGACACATAGTATACACTGACAGTACTTAGCAGCTTGTATAATGGTTCTTTATATTGGCTTTCACAGCTATAACATTTAACAGGCTTAGGTTACTAACAGTGGTATAAGAAAACGAATAGCCACTGGGAAAAGCGTGAAAACATTCAAGCTCAATGAAACGATATACAATATCTCTCACTTAATGGTGTTATGCAATAGGTAGAGCTAATAAAACGCTTCCTTCCTTCCTTTAGTAGCTCCTAGTTCATCATGTGATTTATCATGTGGCATTCCTCCTATTTGTGTATTTATAACTGAGGCACAACAATAATCCATTATTGAAGGAAGGTGCTGTTGTGGTAAGCAGACATTACAAGCTGGAGTGGGAGGCAGGAAAGGAGACAGGACCAACAAGCATTTTTTAGCCCCCACTCAAGCTTGTAACAAAGCTGGCTTTGTACGCACTAGGAATGGGATTGATGATGAAGTAAAGCTCTTGATGTGCACGCTTGTTAGCCCTTGTTCTTTTCTCCGTGCATCTTTCACTCTCCCTCTGTCTCTGTAGCTCACATCAATGCACACACATCAAAAGTAGCTCTGCTGAGAAAGCTGCCAGACGACTGGAAACAGAACATCTCCTGTGGGTTCAAGTGAGTGTTGTTAGCAGATGATTAGGATTAACCCAGTCACTCCTGTATGATTGCATTACCTAAGATTTAGAGGTCGTCACTTTGCTGTTCAATCAGGTTATTAATAATCCAGGTCTTTTCATCAGTGGTAGCCATCGTTGCCTCTGTTTTTGTCATTTGAATCAGTGTTGAAATTTAGATTCCGACCACAGTAACTCGGCAGTATCTCTTTTCCATCCACAGGCCGTCCAAGTCATTGAATATATTGCACCACCTCCTGAAAAAGCTCACTGGGTAAGTTGATTCATCATTGTACTGTTGCTTAAAGATTTTTACCACACAGTTCCTTCACTCTCATTTTCTCCCCTTTATTGCAGGTTACTGTCTGTTTACACTGAAATAATTTCTGCTTTGGTCTTGGTTAAAATGTTTAGATTTAATGGAACAGTTTTAAATTTATTGGTTTGAAGATGAGTGTTTAATGTGAAAAACCTGTAAAAATTCATATGATGTTTTGAGAAGGGTTGGGTCTTTTTATCAGTTGGAGAACATTAGCAGAAGAAATGTCTGGGCATATCCATCTTCATGCTCTGGTGAATGTTGTGAAATTGTTGTACAGTCAGGTCTGACAGCCACAGGCTAAAAAATATGATAGTCTGTCTTTGTGCTTGTGCTGAAGAGTTACACATTCGATTACTCAACAGCACACAGTAGATGTGTCACCTTCTGCCTTCTCAAGGATCTGTTCACCAAGATTATGTTTCAGTCATTTGGCAGGAAACAAGAAATGCTGCCACATGTTTCATTGTGTGAGATTTTGACTTTAGCACGCCCTCAGTGACTTTATTTGGTTTTGTAGGTTAGAAGAAGGACAGTACCTGATTGCACACAAAGCAGGGGAACCATTTGTGACCTTATTAAAAGCAGCTACTGGAAAAGTGAGTCGAGCAGCGTACAACCTGCATCAGGTCCACAGCTCTGTCCCACAGCCCCCAGCCTTTGGCCCTGTACCCTGGATACCTGTGGATCCAGCTGTGGTCCTACCCTTCCACCAGGAGCACAGGCGTGTCCCTTGCACCTTCCCACCCAAGCACTTCCTACAGGTGTGTGCTG
Organism: Monopterus albus; assembly: GCF_001952655.1. Classification (NCBI taxonomy): domain Eukaryota; kingdom Metazoa; phylum Chordata; class Actinopteri; order Synbranchiformes; family Synbranchidae; genus Monopterus; species Monopterus albus. The sequence goes on from NW_018127885.1 coordinate 3,987,903, forward strand.
CTTAATTTATGTAACCATAGTTTATGTGTTGACAGGTGGCATTTTGAAAAACTAAAATAACAATGGAGACACAATCCAAGATAAATAAATGCCGTCTCCCACTACACTGCACTGAGTGCGGAGCCCTTGGCCGTGTCCTCATCAGACCGGCTGGACCTGCATACCAATGCATACCTGGCTTGCGCCAGCCCAGAACTAACAGGCACAGCAGAGGGCATACCAAAATCAGCAGCACTAGGGCTGGTGCTTATAACAGCTCAGTGTGGTTTATTGTTGTAGATTCTGAGACATTCATCAGATGCCAAAAATTCCACATAGTGAAGACATTATCACATCTTTTAACTTTTCAAAGAGCAAAGGGGGGACAACAAGTTTAAAACCGGGTGTTTGGATTATCAGCATTTCTCACTGATGTTTGTAATTTTGTGAACAAGAAACATAATATGTGATGCTACCTGAATTTATTTGCAGTTGCAACCTTTTTGCCTTCCTTTGTCCTACCAGACAGCAAAAGATGGATCATCACAATCTAATGACCAGGGACGTGGGCAGTCGAAGAACAACACAAGAGGCAAAACAAAAAACAAAAAGAAACGTGCAGCCAAGCGTAAAAAGTATATCAAAAAGCTAGTTCAGAAGTCCATTTAAAATCTGTTATCATAGTTTTGGTAAGTCAGAAGAGGATCTGGACCTGTATGAGTTATATCATACTGAAAATGTGTGAGGACCATAAATGTATATGTGAATGAGCACAGTACTGAATCTATTATTTTATAATTGTATATTTTGTCATTTATTAGTTTTGTAAAAACAGAGCAACAATAAACTTTGTCTAAGGGCTCATCATTACTGTCTGTAATGTGCAGAAAGTTTGTAATGGTTGGACTGACTGAAGCTCCTGAAGACAGATCTCCAGTCATTGTGCATAGTTTATGTGTGGGAAAACTTCAGCAAAGCTTAAGAGCCTTGAGCCTCCTTGCTTGAGCTTGCAGAGGCTTCTAGTTGAACAGGGTGGAGTGCATGGAAGAGGAGGGAGGAAAGGGGAGGGAGCCTGAGCTGGGAGGTGAAAAGGGGAAGTCTTTTTGTATTTCAGAAAAGTTAAACCTTCCTACCCGTTCCACTTTGCCAGGACGAATCTCTGCATTAACAACTTTTAACAGCCTATAGGTAAGTTCAATGTAGCTAAAACTTTTTAATGTAGAACAACTGGGTTTCTATATGGGATTAACTTTACACTGCAGAGTGGTTGAACAGAATTTTTCAACCTGCGGTCATGAGTCATGACTGCAAAAAAGTAATCATTTCCATTCTGTCTTGTTTTGGCATGTTCCTTTTCTTGAGTTTTGGTGAAGTAAGAATGAGTTCCTGGTCTCCAGTGTGTGCTCTTTAACCTGTTCTCTGGTTTGCCTGGAATGTGCTCAGTCGTACTAGGCTGGAGTACAGCAGCAATTTTCCAGGGTGTGTCTCCCTGGCTTGGTGTTAGGAATGTGTATTGGACTGGACAAATAATTTACTAAAATCATTCTGAATATCAGCATGCTAAAATAATGCAAAAGGCATTAATTATCGATGGATAAAGTTTCCTGGAGTGATTTGTGTCTCACTGGTACCAAAAGCAACACCTGAAATGATTTACTCTGTCCTCTGTCCCAGCTTCAGGACACTGTCTTAGTAGCTCAAGTGGCTACATCTTCAGAAAAAAAAAAAAACATGACCCATTGTTTTGTTCAGCTCAGACAAGTCAGTGATGGGCATGCAATGAGATTTGATTTCATAATTATGGTGGTTTTTGGCCTTTTTTCCAGGAAAGTTAAAAATGGCAATGGTATCAGAGTTTCTGGGACAGCTGGCTCTCCACGCAGGGGTAACATCACACTTCTTGTTTTAATGTTTATTGTGGATTTTTTTCAGTATGTTATAGCCTGCATACTGTTTGTTTATTATTGTATTATTTGCTGTGAATCCTCAGACCAGTGACCCGAAGTTCCCCACTGTGGTACCTGCTCTGGACTTTGACCCCGACAGAGATGCTACCAGAATAGAGAATGCTATCAAAACCAAAGGCAAGATAAACTGTGCATGTAGCTGAAAGAAATCGGTGCTGAGTTGTGTAACTTCTCTCTATGGGATAAGTAACTGGTGTTTGTGAGTCAGCATCCTGGCTTGAAATCTTTTGTCTGTGCTGGGAACGCTTCCAAGTCTGTGCCTCAGAGATGGCAGAGCTCTGTTGTGGTCTCTGACTGAGGCCTGGTGGCAACGGTCTGCCCACCAACTCGCCAACAGCCCACCATTTTGTTGCAAGGAAGAATCTCTTTACTAATGATGCCATGGGGGATTACAGAAGAGGATTAGAGCTGCTTTAAAACATTTATTTCAGTTAAGAATTTTTCCTCTGAAGTCAGCTTTAAAGTCAGAATTCTGAGAAAAAAGTCAGAACTCAAATAAATGTTTTACAGCTGTTCTAATCCTCTTCTGGAGGGGATATCTCCTGAGCATGTCTTGTTAAAGCAAGCCAACTTTGCCAACAGGCCCTCTGTTTGTCTATATTGTTCTACTTTGTCTTGTGTCCGGCACAAACCTGATGGTGATGAAACTACCATTATATTATTGAACCGCTGAAACAACAGAGATGTGATTTCATTGAAATATCCATCATGTGAAAAATGAGTTTGTAATGTAGCCTGTTGTAAACATTTCTATTTAGAGCAAATGCTCTTTATAACTATGTATGTTCATATCTCTCCAAAACTGCTATAAGGCGTTTGTAGGCCTCACCATTTCACATTTAGCCCAAGGTGCTAAGCGAGACTATGTTGCTGAAATTATTACAATGAGAGTTAAATAGTATTTTCTACTCACTAAGTAGCTAGTGCAATAAAAGGTTTTTATCATGCTTATCAGGAGTTTTTTTTTTTAAGTGTATTAATGTGTATATATCATACAACTAGGAAGGCAATATAGCAGAATTTTAATTTTACTTCCAATTATCAATATAAGCATTAGCCCAAAAACCTTGTACCAGTTGTCATGCATCAGTTTTGCCTACAGTTTTAACCCCATTTTCCTTCCAACACATCTTTTCACTCTTAAGCTATCTAGAGTCACCTGTGTTGCAGTCCTTGTCCAGTTTAATCCAAATAACATATAACAGGATTTATTTTTGTTGGTATATTTAGTGGTTGAATTCCATCCCTTTTGTCTCATCCAGTGTACTGTATGTCTTTTTCATATGAACATTAGGAGTGGATGAGCAGACCATCATTGATGTCCTAACTAAGCGGACCTACCCCCAAAGGAGAGAGATTGCTTTTGCATATGAAAGGAGGGCGAAGAAGGTACAGTAGACTTGCACATAAAAATCTCGAATCCTTCACAGTTCTGACTGTGGGGTGGGACACACTAAGTTGTTTTTATATTTTCAGGACATGATCTCAGCCCTGAAGGGAGCGCTGTCTGGCCCTCTGGAAACAGTGATGCTCGGACTGATGAAGAGCACAGCCCAGTATGATGCCTCAGAGATCAAAGGATCTATCAAGGTATAGGACACGTAGTGTATCAGTGGACAATGATTGAAGGATTGCACTGCCCTCTACTGGAAAAATGACAAAATAGGCTTTTGGTTTTTAGATGGAGGTGAGGTTATGTGGTGTACAGTATGTTTTCAGGTGTCATGTATAAATAGTAATGAGGATTCCTCTCACCTTCAGGGCTTAGGAACAGATGAAGAAACGCTGATTGAGATTTTGTGCTCACGCAGCAATGATGAGCTGGTGGAGATCAAAAGTGTCTACAAGGAGCGTAAGTCCAAAGCATCCCAGGCATTCACATAAAGGCCTAGAAATGCATCAGAATTTGTCATGTTTGACCCATATGTTGTTATACTGTACTGTATGTTGACTGTGCACTGTTGGGCCCCCATATGTTGTTATACTGTATGTTGACTGTGCACTGTTGGGCCACTGCTCAACTTGAGCACACTCTGTCCAACAGAAGTCTTGTTCTGTTTTAAATGCCCTTGAACCAGATATACAACTTTGTGATTACCCAGGTTATATGGGGAGAACTATCTAAAATACAAATAATATTTCCCTCAGTGTTCAAGAAGGACCTGGAAAAGGATGTTGCAGGTGACACTTCTGGAAACTTTTGTAAGCTGCTCCTGGCTCTGGTGCAGGTAAGATCTGTCTTTATGATTTATACTGTATAAAACAATGTCACTAAAACCAACCTGAGTCATGTCTTATTACTGTGCAGACCAAGAGAGCAGATCCATCCAGTATTGTAGACTATGAAAAGATCGATACCGACGCCAGAGTAAGTCCAGTCCCCATTCCACTTTGTCTTTGAAGACAAATCAAATCAATTTAAAAATATCATTTTTACATCAAATTCAGTATTGAGAATGTCTGAAATGTAAAGTTCTCCCACTGTGAATATGTTACATTGTTTTGGTTTAAGAGAATACCTGCCTAACATTATTACTATAAATACAGTGCCTTGCGAAAGTATTCGGCCCCCTTGAACTTTGCGACCTTTTGCCACATTTCAGGCTTCAAACATAAAGATATAAAACTGTAATTTTTTGTGAAGAATCAACAACAAGTGGGACACAATCATGAAGTGGAACGAAATTTATTGGATATTTCAAACTTTTTTAACAAATAAAAAACTGAAAAATTGGGCGTGCAAAATTATTCAACCCCCTTAAGTTAATACGTTGTAGCGCCACCTTTTGCTGCGATTACAGCTGTAAATCGCTTGGGGTATGTCTCTATCAGTTTTGCACATCGAGAGACTGAAATTTTTGCCCATGCCTCCTTGCAAAACAGCTCGAGCTCAGTGAGGTTGGATGGAGAGCATTTGTGAACAGCAGTTTTCAGTTCTTTCCACAGATTCTCGATTGGCTCTGTCCATAGGACAACAATCAGTCGTATACTGCACAAATCTGGCCTTTATGGAAGAGTGGCAAGAAGAAAGCCATTTCTTAAAGATATCCATAAAAAGTGTTGTTTAAAGTTTGCCACAAGCCACCTGGGAGACACACCAAACATGTGGAAGAAGGTGCTCTGGTCAGATGAAACCAAAATCGAACTTTTTGGCAACAATGCAAAATGTTATGTTTGGCGTAAAAGCAACACAGCTCATCACCCTGAACACACCATCCCCACTGTCAAACATGGTGGTGGCAGCATCATGGTTTGGGCCTGCTTTTCTTCAGCAGGGACAGGGAAGATGGTTAAAATTGATGGGAAGATGGATGGAGCCAAATACAGGACCATTCTGGAAGGAAACCTGATGGAGTCTGCAAAAGACCTGAGACTGGGACGGAGATTTGTCTTCCAACAAGACAATGATCCAAAACATAAAGCCAAATCTACAATGGAATGGTTCACAAATAAACATATCCAGGTGTTAGAATGGCCAAGTCAAAGTCCAGACCTGAATCCAATCGAGAATCTGTGGAAAGAACTGAAAACTGCTGTTCACAAACGCTCTCTATCCAACCTCACTGAGCTCGAGCTGTTTTGCAAGGAGGAATGGGCAAAAATTTCCGTCTCTCGATGTGCAAAACTGATAGAGACATACCCCAAGTGACTTACAGCTGTAATCGCAGCAAAAGGTGGCGCTACAAAGTATTAACTTAAGGGGGCTGAATAATTTTGCACGCCCAATTTTTCAGTTTTTTATTTGTTAAAAAAGTTTGACATATCCAATAAATTTCGTTCCACTTCATGATTGTGTCCCACTTGTTGTTGATTCTTCACAAAAAATTACAGTTTTATATCTTTATGTTTGAAGCCTGAAATGTGGCAAAAGGTCGCAAAGTTCAAGGGGGCCGAATACTTTCGCAAGGCACTGTACACCTCAGGGTCAATCCCAAAGAACTGACAAATATAACGCCATGGTTGATTGATGTGCACCTCTCAGTAATGCACTGTCCTAAGATCAGCCCTACCATCGATATTCATTTGGTGTGTGATATAGAAGTTGTTTAAATGTAATTTAATTTAATAAAATCATTACTAAATTAGTCTAACTTTGGCCAATGTCATACTTTACAGTGTGCAAACCCTGGATAATTTTGGTATAACTTGGTGCAGATGATAATTTCTACAGTCAGTCATTTTTATTCTGGACAGAGATAATAGTACTGAATTTTGGCACTGATATTTTAAAGGAGTAACACTAACACTGTACAGCAAAGTGTAAAGTATGGCGGTGGTCATTGGTATTTTCTTGGTTCGACTCAGGCGCTCTACGATGCCGGAGTAAAGATCAAAGGGACTGATGTGACCACCTGGATCTCCATCATGTCTGAGAGAAGTGTACCCCACCTGCAAAAAGGTACTGCTCCTTGTTTTCATGTGGCATGATTTTTGACTCTCCTAAATAAACTGTGCACACCAACTGATGTTTACCTTTTTCTCTGCTTGTTAGTGTTTCAGAGGTACAAGAGCTATAGCCCTTACGACATGCAGGAGAGTATTGTGAAGGAGGTCAAAGGAGACTTGCAAAGGTCCTTCCTGGTGCTAGGTACACTTCTTCATGTTATTACAAAATGTATGATAGCATAATACAAAATGTATTTTATAATTAGATTTTCTTTCTTTTGTTCCAGTTCAGTGCTTCGAAAACAAACAGCTGTTCTTTGCCAAACAACTGCATGAAGCCATGAAGGTAGCTACAGTGATCTTTTTTTTTTTTTTTTTTTTTTTAATAACAGATGAAAGAAGCACATCTGCCTGTGAAAGTGCAATTTTGCTGCAGGATCATAGAATCCAAAGTTGGCAAAAGTTATCTTACAACAGTGTTGCATCAGCAGCTGTAGTTAAGTATAGAGCATGTGCAACTTTAATAAGTGCTGACTTGTGCTTGTCTGCTCAGAGTAAAGGAGCCAAGGAGAAGGTGGTGACCAGAATTATTGTGTCACGCTGCGAGGTGGACCTGAAGAAGATTTGCTCTGAATACAAAGCCACCTTTGGCCAGTCTCTGCAAAAGACTATTATGGTAAGTGTATTATACAACCTTCCCCTGGCCAGTTAGTGATTTACAGGCTTGTTCTGTTATGCAGTCTTTCTGACCTGTTTAGCACACCAAGGGAGACTACCAGAAGGCTCTGCTCAGCCTGTGTGGACCAGAAGAGTAAAATGAATGATCGTATCAAAAGGGCCTCGCTTTGCAGCACTGGAAATGTGGGCTTATGAATATATCTCAATGGGATCAGACTCCAGAAAAAACATATCCTAACATTTGAATGCAGTGTTTTAGGAGATAGCTGTTGCTTTTTCATACATGAAGAATCTTTATTACAGCTTACTTTTGTTATACCCAAAATGGCCAATAAAATTGCTCTGTTAGAGTAGTGTTCCTTACTTTCCCTCTATCCCGCTTTTTGCTCTTATTAGATGTTCACGTATTTGACCACCAGAGGGTGCTGTAGTAGCACGGCTGCAGAAAGCTCCAGCTCCTCTGTCTCAGACCTATATACAGTAATATCTCATATCTGACAAAGACAGACTTTACATTTCTAATTATAGTGAAATGTTTTATTTCTAATTGTGTTTTTGCATTCCATCATTATCCCTTTTTTCACCTTACTGGAAGTAACTTAAGTGATAATAAATGAAAACAGATATGCATATTTTTTGGCACAAAAGATAAAAAAAATAGTACTTTTTTCAGCTTGTGAAATTTAAAAGTAGTAGCTAAAATTGTTCACATTCAAAACTTGCACAGTTTGAAAACTTTGTTTTCATAAAGCCATAAATCTCAGAGTATGATCCATACATTATGTTTTCATACAAAGAATTATGAGAAATGATCTTCATTTTCCACTATGTGGTTTCCATCAAGATGATTTAATCATTAGTGTGTTTTTCTGTGTTTGTTTGGTGCTAATATTTTAATTAAAAATGTTAATTTTACCTCCGGCAAAGCTGATTAGCATAGCACTAAACAAGCGTGTTTCTGCTGTTTAGTTTGTGGTCTCTCAGGATGAAGCAACTACCACAGTGTTGTCAAGGCATCTCCACTAAAGTATTAAAAAAAGGGCCCCAAAAGGCATGATCAGTACTGCTGAACACAGCAGTGAGGAAAAGGATGTGAAGGAAAGCGCAAAATTATTAATCTAATTAAAATAAAATGGTGCACTTTAGCTCAAATCTGAAAGAAGGTCATTTATTACTGGGAAAGAAATTGTCATAAAATAATGCTTCTGTCTAATGTTTTCCCTGGTTCAGTAGCTGAGGAGAGAAATAGCTTCAAATTTTAACAAGGCATTGGATTTATGATCATTTTGTAATAATATTGATGAGAACATTAGCCCTTTGTGATGGTTTATGTTTATAGGTAATAAAAAGACAAAATATAGTGTAAAGTAAGGTAAAACAGTATTTTGCAAAGCCTGGAGTGAGATTTATGTGTGAATGTGGTGACAGATTAATCTCTGCATCATAAAGAGAAAGGTACCACCATATTTTCCCCTTTTTTATATGGATGTACAACATGCTGTTCTGTTCAAGGCCAGCCCATAGGGACCAGCAGCAAACCCAAGGGGAACTCTCTTCTCAATTGAAACGATGCAATTTACTGTCCCAAACACTGGCACTTCATCATTCAGAGGACTTTAACCCCATGAATGTCAAACACAGAGCATGCTGGGAACGAGATGGAATACCTCACATTAACATAACAACTAGACCCAGATGACAGGTGCTCAAAAGCCTTAAAAGTGAAGAACAATGCCATATAATCCCCTAAAAATGTTTGAATTTGACAGCAGCTTTTCAATGACTGTATGATTAGAAAAACCTGTAGGAGTTTATTTTTATAATAATCTAAGACCAATCCCTAGTGTCTGGAAGGCTTTAGTGGTCAGATAGTTCCTGTTCTTTTTACCAATTCTTGTCCCAGATCGAACATGTGGAAACATCCCCCCTCCTTCACCTCAGAGACGAAGCTCGGTGCCACAGGCACCTGGCAGCATTAAAGTTTCACAGTACAGCTGTATAGCTGCTGCCGGCCCGCCAGACATAACCAAACTGCACATTGGGAAGGTATTAGTTTGTGTCTTTGATTAATTCATTACAATGAACTGAGCTCAAAACTTAGAGGGCCAACAGCTTTGTATTTTCTTCTACTTGACGTGAACCTGGTGTAATTATTTTGTGCAAAGCAACAAAGGGTGTTTAATTATACAGTAGTATGTCACCAAGGTCTACTTTCAGTTGTAAGTATCTGTGTGTGTGTGTGTGTGTGTGTTTTCCTGCAGCTCTGTAGGTCGAAGGCATATTCTAAATGAGAACTCCTACAGGCTAAGCTAGAAGACCTGCTCCTTTAATACATCTACAGAGTCAAGAGAGCCAGAGTTTGATTCACATTTGCCTAATTATCATTTTTTTAATTCAGCAAAACTATAGCTTCTTCATTGACAGTGTGACCTTTGTTTCTGTAATGTTGAATATCCTGGCTCATTAAGGGCCTGGCAAAATAATTCTGTATATATGGTAAATAACTGCCTTATGCTGCTTCCCAGGGGGGGAGTTGGCACTACACTGAAGGACATCTCCTTCTAAAGAATGGCGCTCTGCTGATGTTTCTCTGCTCAGACCGCAGAGCCGGATCCTCTGCCTCTGGCAGCGTCAGGCCCGCTTCCTTTTATGAGGTTCAAACTGAGACAACAGCACAGGCAGATGAGCGCTGTGCACTCGTCATGCCATCAGGCTGCCTCCTTTGTACAGCAGACTGGTGATTGAACCAACATAAGAGAGCAGAATAAGGCCTGTCTCCTCCTGGGTTCTGGCGGCAGTCAGTCCATCTGCAGACAAAAAAAAAAAAGACATATTGAGAAGTTTATAAAAGAGCTTTGTGTACATGCAACAAAATTTGTCTTTGAAGAGTTCTGCTTCTTTTCTCTTGAGGTGTTTCTCAACAATTTTCTCAACAAGGTTATACCTGAAGCACAGTATGAACCTTCATTTCAGCCTGTTTAATACATTATTTACACATAAGATGTGGTTTGCATAAAAAAGATTATGCTTTATCAGTTGCATATTATGTCATGTCTGATACTAATCACAATCTAGTTTGTTAAAAGCCATGCCTGGAGACAAAGGCAGACTTTTATGTAGTTTATCAGCTCAGCAGTATTTGATGCTCAGGGTTGGACTGGATGCTGAGTTTTCTCTTTGCTTGAAGCTCCTTCTCTATTGCCATGTGCTTAAGGGATGAGAATGCCTTGTGGCCGGTTAACCTACATGCTTTCTATCTAGATTCACTGTCTCGCCTCCTTCACTTGGCCCACAGAGATGGCATTTACCCACCATACCTGTTCTGCAAGTCACCGCTCTGCCATGCAAAACATGCAAATGAGTTTCCTGACAGAGAACTATGCTTGCTAGGATTGTTGTGATCCACTAGTTTTCTCACACTGATTGTTGAAGCACAGAGACTGTACTTTGTATCATGCCAGATGCATGTATGCACACTGTGCATGTACAGATTAATCTTTTGTTGGGGCTGTGTGGCCTCCAGCCAGATGCACTAATGATAATTTTCTGTGAAGTGGTTGTAATGGTCTGGCCCCAGCTTCAGCAGCTCCTCTCTTGTTTGCACATGCCACTGGATCAGTTTAGGTGTGTGTATTTTACAGCAATGATGATAATATACCCAGAACTGCAAAAGGGGGAGGACAGTCTCTATCAGGGTGGCATATTAATGTTTATTTACACCATGGCTAATAAGATGTGTGCTCCGCAGCTAGGTGAGGCAGAATGATGGAGGATAATTAAACAGCTTTGCTTTAGATTCATCCATTATCCATACTCAACTCCTGCATACATAATGTAATAATGTAAAATAAGGCTTGTCGTGGCAGTGGTGATCATTCTGAGGAGTTTTCATCCTTGGAGCCTGGTATAAATCAGTATCGTGTGTCACTGCCGACAGCATGTATAGATGATAAATTTGGGAATTGTCAAAATATGTATTCAGATGTCAGTGAGCTATGACCCTTTACATAACACAATTTTACAAGAACACACTGACAAGGCTTTGTGTTTCAGTGTTTGGCTTTCAGCCTCTAACCTGTTGGTGGTTTGGGATAGACTGAGTGGGCCTCTAATCCATATTGTCATGATGCTTAATCCCATCTATTGAAGGCAAGCCTTGTCACCAATGTCATTGTTGAACTGGCCACTGGATCCTATGCACACACACACACACACACACACACACACACACACATATACACACACACACACACACCCCCCCTCATGCAAGTGTTGAACTGGCCACTGGATCCTATGCACACACACACACACACACACACACACACACACACACACATATGCACACACAAACACAGCCTCACCTTCATGCAAGAGATGGAAATCAGCCAGGCAGACACTCAAGCATGAACCAAATGTCAGTGACAAGCCACTGGGAGAGAAGAAGAGCCCATGTTAATTATTACAGAGAGAAATCATAGTGTTTCATCTGCAACGCTTGCCATCTAGGATATCTGTGGATCATGAAGTCATTTTCTTTTTTTCCCCTACAGGGATAAACCAAGAGGAGACACAATTTCAACGAGCAGGTCTTTAAAAGCAGTGATTAACTCTGTGATGGATGTGTTTTTTTTTCTCCTCAGGCTTCTGCTTATCACATTATGGAATTGTGTTGTGTGTACTTCTCTAAAGTGATTTATAACGATATAAAAAGGGGGAGTATGTCTGTTGAAGGATGAGCAAGTTAGAGAAAACCGTAGAATTCTTTTGTTCATCAAAATGTCATGGAATTACAGATATTGTTTGAAGCCAGACACTAACGCTCTGCCTCCTCTGACAGGGGAAATACAAAGTTTTGGAAAGGTGTCTACAAATTTCCTCCTTCTGCACCACTCTTCTTTCATTTGATTTTGAACGTGCAGGAAAAAAAACAGCTTTCCTCCTTTTCTTCTTTTGACAACACGTTTCCCATGTGCCACTTAACCTTTGGAGATTTCCCATTCTCTCTGATCATTCACTGTTTGGCTCATGTTAATTAACCCTAGGGCACAGCAGAGAGTTGCAGGCTTTGAAGCAAAAGGAGGGGGGGGAAAGGAAAAAAAAAGTTAAAGGAAAAATTATTTTATTGCTTTCTGTCTCTTTGTGGCAAATAATTTCCCTATCCATGTGAGAATCTTGGTGGTGCCAGTGAAGATAATGAGTGGCATGGGTGTTAGAAAGGATGGAAGATGGTTTGTGCTTGGGTTTGTGTCCCTGTCACCCTTAGTCCCTCTCCCTGTGAGGAAGTTGGCCCGAGTAGGCTGACCTCCCTCAGGTGGCCATGGATATGGAAATCAGATCAAAAATACAACACAAGATGGTTTTCATAGCCTTCAGCTTCCCTGAAAACAAAAAAGAAAAAGGATTTTTGTCTGTTTCTTTTCATTCATTCTGGCTCTTGGCAAACTGGTCTTCTCTATACTTGTTTGAAATACACAAAGCACGTTTCTTGGTGAAAAGTGCCACTGGTGGCAGGCAGAACAATATTGCCTGAGCCCAAAGAATATGCTGTGCATGTGAAATTATTTTAACTATTTCATTACTTGTGTCTCATCCCCCGTGTTTAAGAAAGCGCTATGGCTCAATGTAAAGAGCATGATGTGTCGGGTGTATGGCAGGATCTAACCTCTGGCCTCTTGTCATCAACAGCTGTAGGTATTGTAAAAATACAGAACCCACCACAGTCAGGTGACATACATTACATTTACGCTGACACCTTCAACTCCAGCAGGCTTTTTTTTTTTTAACTCTCTTTCAAAAGCAACTTTTCTTGAAGCACCAATGGGTTGAAATCCACCACTCGAACACAGTGGAAATATTCATGAGGAAATTTGCTGGAGCAGATGAGCCACAGCACAACCAGAGGCTCTATTCTCTGGGTTCTCAGGGCAAATCTGTTCCTCTGCTTCCATTTGATGCTTGTCTAAAGTACATAAAGACAAAGACAGGAAGTGCGATTAGCCATGGAGAATAGGAGTGCGGTGCTTCCTCCAGGATAAGTCTTGAGGTGGACTGATCAAAGCAATGCCCAGAGACAGACGGAGACTGAACCAGCACTTTTTTTAATGGCTACCTCTGCCTTAAGACATGGGAGGTTTTGGGGGGGGGTCTATATATATTTCAGTTTTGACACCTTTGCTGGAAATTATTAATATTTTGTTACCCCACAATACAGAACAATAGGAACACTGATGCTGTTCATTTTTTTATTATTAAACTATAAAATGTGTATTACCAGTTATAATATTGTTTAGAAAATATTCTATAATTGAAATTCTGTAGTCTTGATTTATATTATAGTGTATCAGTGTCTGAGAGCATTATTTAGAAACAGAATTCCTATGAAGAAATTAATTTCTGGCTTTTGACAAATGCTTTTACATTTTTGTGTATAACATGAATCCTGACTAGGTTGCAGTAAAATTCTGTAAACTATTCAGTTTTTTTAATGTTGTGTATCAGTCTTCATCACAGTCTTTTGCATTTCAAGGGTGCTATTATACTGTATTTCTTACAGGCGCTAGTCACCCCAGCATCGTAACATGTGACAACTTTACCAGCTGCATGTCCTTTCAAGTGCGCCCAGTGTTTTTTAGTCAAGGGGGAGAAGAGATGCAGGTATATCTTCAGTTGGCCTTGGGGTTTGTGACTGAAAGTGCAAGGCTCTAGCTGGTAATTGAGAAGGACGTAGTGTGATCAGTGTCAGACTCGTTATATTAAAAAAGACAACTTTGATATCTTGGCCTCAAACACCACATAGGTCTTATAATGACAGCCGCCTGCTGCTTTGGATTTTGGATTCGTTTATTTGGATTTTTTTATGCACAGTTTCTATATTCAACCTTACATATGCACACGTAGTACTGTGTGTTTATTTTCTTGAGATGCATATCTACTTGTTTCTTTTGGTACAAAGTCTTTTTTCCCTTTGATATACAAGTGATAAAACTGAGCCCAAAAATATTTTATTAATGTGATTACTTTTGTTAATTAACTAACTGAAGCTTTATATTCCTCCCACAAAGATTAAGAGCAGAACTCACAGACTGTTTATTAATATTTTGTTAACATTTTGGCAATAGCCAGACAACCATCAGTATGCTTGTTCATAAAGGCACAAATTAGAATTTCTGCCTCTAAACTAGGAGACTAAATATATACTTACATTTTATTTCAAAGAGAAAAAATCCTCTCTGGCAAGAAGGCTGGCTAGGAAGAACTTTACTCAAGGATAGGAAGCACATCATTAAAATGGGGGAGAAATATTAAAAAGGGGGGATATGAAAGTGTCAAGATCTACTCGCCTTTGGCTACTCTGACTGGCTTCAAAAACATCTTGAGATCCTTCCATCCCGCAGACCTGCACTCTCCCTTGTTATTTGACTTTATTTGCTGGCTTCACACTGATTTGAGCTGTAGAGTTTTCCACTAAATAATCGATCACATACAGTACCATAGCAGCACCGGGGCCCTACGAGGAGCCCTTTTTTTCTGCGTGCAGCATGAACACAAGTCTGACGAGTGCTACTGTCCCTTTACATCTCAGGTTTCATCAAAGTCCATGCATCCTCCTAAGCATCCCCAGACTGCGGTCTGGCTGGCCTAATTATAATACACAGAAATATGAATGCTGAGGGGAGTTGCCTTTATAAAAGTGTAGGTATGAGGTAATTACCTGTTTTTGGCACCTTCTGTCTGTCTTTGGTCTCTCATCTATGACATGGACAGGTGCCGTAGTGTCAGCACACACCAAAAGATGAGCCATGAGTAAGGGACATTAACACATTACTCCCACTCCCTCATGGATAATGGAACAAGGTGTTCATTTGAATGATAAACAAAATGACTTGGAGACACTGGGAAGATCACTCACACCTGCTCCACCCTGCTTCAATGCGAAGCCGAATAATATGCAAAGGGGCAAGGATTTTTGGTGTCCCGTTAACTCCTCTGCGTATCTCCGAGGCATTCTGGACAATTATGAGTCAGTAGAAGTAACTCCACCTTGCTAATGTTATGCAGTGTTGTGTTCACTGTCCTCTTATCATAGAACGGCTACTTTCATCTGTAAAGTTCTTCGCCAAAGCCTGTGTTCTTCAGATTAGCATAGACTTCTAACTGAAGCCCTTAATCAAAAACAACAAAGCACAATGGCATCGAGGTGATCGAGGTGTCCGGAGTGATAAATAATTCTGGACTTTATCACAACAGTCAAATAAAAAGAAATTAAATATTCATGTGCCGAAGTATGCAAGGTAAATATATATATATATTTATTAATTTGCCAGGGAAAGAATATTCTGCAGCACATAGCTGCAGCATTGTTTATTTTCATTTATGAAGACTTTCAATTCAAAACAAACTGAAGTTATTTTAGTTTATTTTGTTGCCAATAAACAGCTGGGGGGAATGTTGTTCAGCAGTGACACTCCGACTAAAAAAAAGTATTTCAAGTCTCCTGAAATCGACAGCGGTGTGGCTCACATAACACTGCCACGCTTGAAGAGTGACTGCTCAGAACTGAGTCTAAAAAGAGAGCGCTGAATATATATTGGTTAACATCCTTTAACAGCAGATACAATTAATGTGTGAAGCTGTGCTTGAAACCCACGCACCTGCCAATCACGGTGTTCATAGAGCTAGATCACAGTGTTGTTTTCCTATTGTAGTCAGCTATGTATTTATTTCCACTGGTGTAAAAAGATTGTATTTACTGGTCTTTTGAAGATGAGGCAGAGCTGTACATGCTGTGCAAAGACTTGCAAATTGCAAGGGAAATAAAAGAAGAAGAAAAGGTAGTGTAGTGTGAATGTAGTGTTGGAAAAGCAAACTGTCTTCAGTGTTATGTGTATGTATTGAGAGACCAAGCAAATTCTTTGCTTGCATAGATTTAGTGATTGTGTGCCTGCTTCAGCTTTATCATCTTGTGCTTATTTGACAGGAGAGAAAGCTGACGGCTGTCTGCAGCTTTAGCCAAAACTTATTCTAGATTTGACAAACTGAGAACTCAAAATGATAAGAAGCAACAAAGGTGAAACTCATGACATAGACTAAAAAAAGAGTCCCTTCTTTGAATCTACCATCTAGGAGAGTCTTGTGCCTCTAAAAATGATTCAGAATGTTCTGTTTAATTGACTTACAGCATCATTTTTTTCTGTATGTCTAAAGAAGCCTTTGGTGTGTGTGTGTTCTACAGGGAGTCTCAGCAGTTCAGGTCTCACAGTCCTCATGTGGTTACAGCAGTGTATCCAGAGTACTGCCAATCCAGATGTCTTGCCACCTTTCTGAGAAAGAGCCCACAAGGTACAGGCAGTCACAAATCCCTCATCAGGACATACTGCTGTCTTTTATCAATGTTGACCAGCCTCAGCTCATCGTGGCTCCTGCACGGCTGCATCTGGGAACGTCTCTAATCCCTCTTCTTTATCATCTCAGGTCAGTAAATGTGCTACATTTCCACCTTGAGAATCATAGCAAAGGAAATACTCTGAAGGTATGTGAAGAGGAAATACTCGGAACTGTGGATTTTGTCTGTGGATAAGTTCAAGCTTTGTTTCTCCTGAGATGCCTCTCAGAGTTGTACAGAAACAGCATTCATAAAAGGACAAGAAAAGTCAGAGTCGAGATGGTCAAAGTGATCCTGACTCAATCTAATCAGAACTGAGATCATTTCAGCTATTTCCTGTCAGCATCAGGGAGGTGAGGATTAAATAGATAAAACATAGGCTTTCACATATAGGCCTCTTTGCTTATTAGATTGATTAAAATGTGCTCTGCAAAGGGAATTAATTTGCAAGTGAACAGCAGTTAGTAGGCAAACGCGTACAACAGATGACACAAACCCCTGAGGGTACTCCATGGTTAGTTTGCTCCAATTTAGAAATTACACAACTCGTTTACTAAATAACAGGCTCATTTTTCCCTGAACTGCATTCTTTAGTGCCTCACTGTCACTTGACTTTCAGATGTGTTGAAAATGGGTTAGTCTATTCCAGTGAATGAAGCCTCCTGGTAGTACCACTCACTGCAGTAATAGATAGCCATTTATAATTCATGAGGTGGCTAGTCCCCCAAGTTAATTTTGCCCAGGGCACTGTTTACTTCTGCTTTGTACTTTGTTTAAAGTCAGTTGTTGACAACTCTTGTACATGTCAAACTATCACCGCTAATAATTGCTTAAGGAGATAGAACTTTTGCAAATGTTGGCTCCACCAGAGGTATATTCGTTTCACCCTATGCAGAACTTCTTCAGATGAATTTTTGATTCATCTGCTTCTCGCTCTTGACAAAAAGTCCTCTGTAATTCAAAGCAATAGCTGTGAGAGAAATTATAAAAAAGAATAATGTAGTAAGCTCTCCATAACGTCCTGCTTTTCATGTGAAATAGAAAATGTCTCGCTCCCTCTCCTCTCCCACCGCCCCCTCTCACGTTCTAGCTCTGTCTCTGACTTTTTATGTTATTTAATTTTTTTGCATATTGACCAAAGAAGGACTTCTCTGGTAGATAAGGATTGTCACACACTGGATTGCCTGAATTTATTGTAGGAGACTTAAGGGCCTTGGGCTCTACCTCTGTGGGTCAACCCTGTTCCTCCCTTTGTGTTGATAGCACTGTTCTCTCAGTACAAGCAGTCACTTGATTAGTACCAATTATCCAGGCTGTCACTTTCCCTGGTGAGGGTGGCCCAGGATGCGCCCCGTCCCCCACACTTCCCGACTAGAGCGGACGTGCACTAAAAGTCTGTGCTTATAGCTGTAGGCTATGGGAATGATTTTGAATGCAGAGATGGGGGGGGGGGGGGGGGGTGTGAGCACATAGCTGCAGCATTGTTTATTTTCATTTATGAAGACTTTCAATTCAAAACAAACTGAAGTTATTTTAGTTTATTTTGTTGCCAATAAACAGCTGGGGGGAATGTTGTTCAGCAGTGACACTCCGACTAAAAAAAAGTATTTCAAGTCTCCTGAAATCGACAGCGGTGTGGCTCACATAACACTGCCACGCTTGAAGAGTGACTGCTCAGAACTGAGTCTAAAAAGAGAGCGCTGAATATATATTGGTTAACATCCTTTAACAGCAGATACAATTAATGTGTGAAGCTGTGCTTGAAACCCACGCACCTGCCAATCACGGTGTTCATAGAGCTAGATCACAGTGTTGTTTTCCTATTGTAGTCAGCTATGTATTTATTTCCACTGGTGTAAAAAGATTGTATTTACTGGTCTTTTGAAGATGAGGCAGAGCTGTACATGCTGTGCAAAGACTTGCAAATTGCAAGGGAAATAAAAGAAGAAGAAAAGGTAGTGTAGTGTGAATGTAGTGTTGGAAAAGCAAACTGTCTTCAGTGTTATGTGTATGTATTGAGAGACCAAGCAAATTCTTTGCTTGCATAGATTTAGTGATTGTGTGCCTGCTTCAGCTTTATCATCTTGTGCTTATTTGACAGGAGAGAAAGCTGACGGCTGTCTGCAGCTTTAGCCAAAACTTATTCTAGATTTGACAAACTGAGAACTCAAAATGATAAGAAGCAACAAAGGTGAAACTCATGACATAGACTAAAAAAAGAGTCCCTTCTTTGAATCTACCATCTAGGAGAGTCTTGTGCCTCTAAAAATGATTCAGAATGTTCTGTTTAATTGACTTACAGCATCATTTTTTTCTGTATGTCTAAAGAAGCCTTTGGTGTGTGTGTGTTCTACAGGGAGTCTCAGCAGTTCAGGTCTCACAGTCCTCATGTGGTTACAGCAGTGTATCCAGAGTACTGCCAATCCAGATGTCTTGCCACCTTTCTGAGAAAGAGCCCACAAGGTACAGGCAGTCACAAATCCCTCATCAGGACATACTGCTGTCTTTTATCAATGTTGACCAGCCTCAGCTCATCGTGGCTCCTGCACGGCTGCATCTGGGAACGTCTCTAATCCCTCTTCTTTATCATCTCAGGTCAGTAAATGTGCTACATTTCCACCTTGAGAATCATAGCAAAGGAAATACTCTGAAGGTATGTGAAGAGGAAATACTCGGAACTGTGGATTTTGTCTGTGGATAAGTTCAAGCTTTGTTTCTCCTGAGATGCCTCTCAGAGTTGTACAGAAACAGCATTCATAAAAGGACAAGAAAAGTCAGAGTCGAGATGGTCAAAGTGATCCTGACTCAATCTAATCAGAACTGAGATCATTTCAGCTATTTCCTGTCAGCATCAGGGAGGTGAGGATTAAATAGATAAAACATAGGCTTTCACATATAGGCCTCTTTGCTTATTAGATTGATTAAAATGTGCTCTGCAAAGGGAATTAATTTGCAAGTGAACAGCAGTTAGTAGGCAAACGCGTACAACAGATGACACAAACCCCTGAGGGTACTCCATGGTTAGTTTGCTCCAATTTAGAAATTACACAACTCGTTTACTAAATAACAGGCTCATTTTTCCCTGAACTGCATTCTTTAGTGCCTCACTGTCACTTGACTTTCAGATGTGTTGAAAATGGGTTAGTCTATTCCAGTGAATGAAGCCTCCTGGTAGTACCACTCACTGCAGTAATAGATAGCCATTTATAATTCATGAGGTGGCTAGTCCCCCAAGTTAATTTTGCCCAGGGCACTGTTTACTTCTGCTTTGTACTTTGTTTAAAGTCAGTTGTTGACAACTCTTGTACATGTCAAACTATCACCGCTAATAATTGCTTAAGGAGATAGAACTTTTGCAAATGTTGGCTCCACCAGAGGTATATTCGTTTCACCCTATGCAGAACTTCTTCAGATGAATTTTTGATTCATCTGCTTCTCGCTCTTGACAAAAAGTCCTCTGTAATTCAAAGCAATAGCTGTGAGAGAAATTATAAAAAAGAATAATGTAGTAAGCTCTCCATAACGTCCTGCTTTTCATGTGAAATAGAAAATGTCTCGCTCCCTCTCCTCTCCCACCGCCCCCTCTCACGT
Source organism: Monopterus albus (assembly GCF_001952655.1). Lineage (NCBI taxonomy): Eukaryota > Metazoa > Chordata > Actinopteri > Synbranchiformes > Synbranchidae > Monopterus > Monopterus albus. The sequence continues at coordinate 4,007,886 of NW_018127885.1, forward strand.
TCTAGCTCTGTCTCTGACTTTTTATGTTATTTAATTTTTTTGCATATTGACCAAAGAAGGACTTCTCTGGTAGATAAGGATTGTCACACACTGGATTGCCTGAATTTATTGTAGGAGACTTAAGGGCCTTGGGCTCTACCTCTGTGGGTCAACCCTGTTCCTCCCTTTGTGTTGATAGCACTGTTCTCTCAGTACAAGCAGTCACTTGATTAGTACCAATTATCCAGGCTGTCACTTTCCCTGGTGAGGTTTGACAGTGCAATAGCATTGACTTCCGAGACAGTAACAAGGGGAGTGTCATTTCTCCCACAAAGATGTCTCCTCAGGGCTGCACCGTCTTCCATCAGTCAGTCAGTCACCAGCTTAATATTCAGCTGTACACTGTCTATAGGACCCGACTGGGTTACACTCACTAAGGTATATAAGATTTACTCGTGTTGGTTTTAGCCTAAACCAGAGGTACTAACTTTAATATGAATGTGCTCAAATGTAGCACATACATTAACAATACCAGTGATTTGTATAGAGCAAAGTGAGGTAATACTTGGACGGATGAAGGCTACAAAGGTGCAAAATGTGATAACAGCAGGTGCCAAACCTGAACAAAAGCTGCTACTAATGTAGATATTCAAAAGAATGCACATTTTTGTTATGGGTCAATGAACAAATCTTCCTTTAATTATTATGGTGGTGTCCTCTGTGTCTTTACTTCAGTGCCAGAGGTAAAATTGAACCTATAATCATTTCACCTGTGGACTGATTTACGCCTCAGTGTCACTGCAGTCACCTGTTCTTAACTGCACTGCGCTATTTTTCCTGGTTCCAAAAACACAATCACAGTGTTTTCAAGCCACTCTTTAAACAGTACTGCTGTGTATTTACTGATCTATTTTCTGCTGCTTTTATGTTGTTACTGTGTCTCTTGTAACTTCTCAGTATTCAGCAGTAGAGAAGTGCGACGCAGAGCTCCTCTAAACAGAGGTTATCCTCAGTATGGATGTCTGCAGGGAAGTAAACACCACTGGAGTGCAAGTGAATATTTTGTATGAGAGGATATTAATTATTCATGCCCGCTTCATTGTGTATGATGATGTGTCAGGATGTTTGCCAATAAACAACAATATTCCTTGTAGGATTGATCCAATATGAAAAGTTGTTGCGCTAGTTCCTCTCAGTACAAAAAAAATCTGAAGAATGCAATATGTGGGAGAGCAGGCACTAGCACTTATTTATGGAAATATCAATATTGTATCATAATGCCGAATCCTCTCCCCTTAGTTTAAACAAGACAATCAAAAGGGTACTTTAAATCTGGACTGTGAGAATGGTATTAATACGAGGATTAAGGAAAATGTGAAACCACTGTATACAAAGCTGTGTAATCAAATCAGTTTAAGGAAGGAATGTAAACTGGGTCAGTGCGGTGCTGGGATTTTCAGGATTGGCAGAAAAGTACACACAATAGAAAATACAAAAATACCCTGTTCCTTACCTTGTTTTGAAATGTTTATTCTGCTCATACTGAGGCACTAGCTAAGTGTGGCATGCCCCAGTGATCCGGCTCGTCGTCGGCTCTTGGAGCGGAGTGATAAGCCTGGTGTGTCTGCAGGGGGAGTTCCTGCTTTCTTCTTTTCATGGTAGCGGTGCCCCCACCACTGTCTCCCTGTGACACCCCAGGGAATACATCGCCACACGTGCAGGACAGCAGGCCAGCCTGGGCGTTATAATTGCCATCTCCTCCTGGTACACACTGTGCACTGTGGAGCACGGTGATTAAATCAAAAAACTCCTCTGCATCCCATCACTTTACCTTGCAGGCAAAACAGCAGGTTCCTCTGGGACGGGGTCATCATGGCCCCCTCTGTGTTCTGTGATCTCTACAAAAGGGGGAGGGGGGCAGTCTGCTCACTGTTACTGGTGAAAGAAAAAACATAAAGAACATAATGGGGGTTGAAATCCAGATTTGTCTAAAGACTTCTGTATTCATAACATTAATATATAAACATTTGAATTAGTGAAAGCTAAAAGTGGAGGGTGAACAGGAAATAGAACAATGCAACTTTTTAGTTATTATTAACATTTCTATTAGATGCTTCCTTTATCATTCCTGAAACGCAGCTAGAGCGCCTCCTCGATCATTAGCACCCTGATTTAATCCTGTCTGTGGTCATTAAAATACAGATAATTCATCTGATGCCATAAAGTAAATTAGACCAAGGTTTTATACAGAGTTATCGTCCTTGGACAACCTGCACATACACAGGAAAAGACCATTATCACTTGGGTTAATGGCTTTGTTAATCTGAAGACATTAACAACTGCTGGGTTGTCCCCAGTGAACGTGTCAGGCCGTGCATTGTTAAATGGTTTGCTAAGTAGATTGATTCCTCAGCTACAAAGCACAGCAGTGATGTACGCAAGCAGGTTAATTAAACATTTACACACAAACACCCAACAATCTATTGTACTCTAATTTATGACATCAATATGCACTTTCATCAGGATTTTTTTTTTTTTTTGAGAAATGTTTTTGTTTGCTTCATCATATTTGGCACCATGATGAGTTTAATGCGCTGCTGGTGCTGAGGGGCGACTGGAACAATTGAGCTCTCTGCACTCACTCATAATAGGGGCATATCAGTCTCTCCACTGTGCAAGGAAACACTCAGGTAAAGATTCAAGCAACTGTGCCCACACCTCCACCTCCAGTCCCTTTCATCTCCAGCACCAGACACTGGCAGAGGAAGCATGAGCACTGATTCCTAATCAGGTCTCTCTCCACCGCCTCCACCTCTCAGTTCTCTTTAACACACACAAATGCACGTTTACACATTTGCACACAGAAGTACACACATACAGTCCACCACAGAGACTCCCTCACAAGGCTCTGATGAACAAATGTAGAAGTGAACGCCACACCGCCTCCAAAAGAAATTTCTCTCTCCTCCTTATTCTGAAAACTCTTGGGGTCATGATGATGGGAAAAGTTTGCTTTTTGTTATTTTTCCCCCCAAAAAAATTTATGTTTGTGAGTGCAAAGTGGGATTTGAGCCAGAGGCATTGGTAGTTTCTATCTTTCATGTATCCTCTGCTGACAGAAACCGAGATGACAGGAAGGCAACGAGGGAACAATCAATCACCTTTCTTTTCAGCGTTCCTTTTGGCTCACATATCGGTCAATTAATTTGTTAACACTGGGGTAGAAAAAAGCTTCTTTAGTGGTTGTCTAAGTGATGGAGCGTAACACTCCTGCACTACACAGCAACAGTGAGCTATGATGAATTTCAATCATTACTCCATATGCCAGGCCTCATTAGCTACGGATGTGTTTGCTTACAGCTTTGCCTAAATAACTCAAGTACTAGATGCATGTTGTTTTTCTCTCCCCTTTTAAGTTCTCTCTCTCACTTAATCTCTCTCTCTCTCTCTCTCTCTCTCTCTCTCTCTCTCTCTCTCTCTCTCTCTCTCTCTCTCTCACACACACACACACACACTGGAAAAGCCTTTATACACTTGCCAACCGTGGGCCCTGGGTAAGATTCCTTCAGGGCGATGTGTATCCACAACAGTGTCTCTCCCTCAGACATGTGGCATGGGTAAACAGCATGGTTAAGCCTAAAACAATGTGCATCCCTGATGACTGCAATTATTTATGAAATCAAACACAATTCAGCACTTCGCCGAGTGGGACAGCTCTCCAGATCACTCAGCAAATCTTCACTCTTTGCTGCTCATAGAGTGCACTACCAATCATTACAGGAAAGATTATAGTCCTTTTATCTTGACCATCAAAATATTAATAGTCAGTATGGAACATGTGTAGACGATGCTGCCTTGACAACATTACTTAGAGCATGTTGTGATGATGGCTAAATTATTCAACCAGAGGTGTTGTTTTTCCAGGCTGGTGGAGTAGCACAGAGCGGGAAACGCCAGTGCCAGGACAGCATGCATGCTCTCGGGGCATTGGCCTCCAGTATGCAGCTGCTGTGGATGGCGTGCTCACATTGTCATCCACTTTCTCTGTGAAGAGCAGTTAACTATCAGTGCAGACACAAACAGACAAGCAAATTTCATTTACCAAAAGGAAAATTAGAGAGGTAGACTGAGGGGCCAGGTCATTATCATAAGGGCGCCTGTTTGTCTCACACTCTCGGGACTTTAATCAGTCAACACCTTGAACCAGTCACATATACACATGTGCTGACAAGCTACTGTCATCCAGGAGCTTTCCTCAGTGTTACACCTGCTGACCTCTGTTCCATCAGTGTTTCGCTTTCAAGTTGTGTAATTGGAGCATGTTCACACTCCCCTTTTACTTGTATGTACAAGAGACTCTGCTTGTATTTGTGTGTTTCCATTTAGTATGACCACAGCTGAATGATCTGTGTAAGAAGAACGCTTATATAAATGTTTAAAAAAAACTTTAAAGTCCTCATTTAAGACTGCACGAGTAATATGTATAATGAAAAGCAGTATTGTTGTCCTTAGGTTCTATGGATTAGAAACAGTTAACAGATGATAACATTTCAACATTTAAAAAAATCTAAAAATAAGTTACATTTGTATATGCGTCTAAATGCAAAGTGCAGAGCAGTGCAACAGATTTACTGAAGACAACATGTTGTCTGACAAGGTCAGATATACAAAGGACAGAATTTGCCATCCTAATGGCCTAAGGAAAGAAGTGTTTGTATTTTGAGGTTGTGTTATGCTGCCATGCCTAATTTTGAATCCCCTGCCTTAAACAACACAAATACAGTATATGCACATTATTATGAGATACATTTCTAATTTAGCTATTAATCAAAGGACAGAAGATCTGTCTGGACCAGTGTACATTTCCAGTGCATAGATTCTTACCCTATAAATCACAAGAATAAGATAAATATGGGAGGGCAACAAAATTAAATGGTACTTAGCCTTGTGAAGTGCACTGTAATAGATTTAAGGAGGAGGTTTAGCGAAACAAAGAGGTGTGCTTCCTGCCTTCTCCAACCAGTGGTTATAACCCTCAATGATCTCCCTTAACACAGATGAAGCCAAAGCTCATAACAAGACCTACTGGAAATGTATCTCATTAGCTGCCTGCATACCTCTCCCATCATTTCACAGTGGCCTCCTTGGGAATATAGAAAGAGGGCTTTGTCTGCTTTGTCCCCAAGCTCTTGTCAAAATCTTCTTAATTATGATTAATTACATACCCATAAAGATTTCCTCTCCCAAGTATACAAATAATAGAACGCTCTCACTAAACACTACATTATTCATTAATTATATTTCTGTTTGC
>NW_018127885.1:4013228-4036616 GCF_001952655.1 Monopterus albus
CAACGTGAAAAACATATCCGTTTCTCAGCAAAGTGAGCCCTAGCTCCAGGCTCCTCTGCATATTGGAGGTTTTCCCTCTGTGGGCTCAGTTGTTATGGATGCTGTTTATGGTGCTGCTATGACAAGTGTGAAGGGCAGGCATGGTGAAAGATGTATCGCTCGCTTATCTGCTCAGTGTCTGAATATGTTATAAGATTGCAAATGACCCCGTAAAATGACAGTCTCACAACAAGCGAAACCTCTTTTTTCTATTTTATTCTCTATAATAACGTTTTGACACAAAATGACAGATGCTGCTAAAAGTCTGTAAATTCAATGAATTTGTGTATATGTGATGGATGTGGCGGTGGTGGTGGTGGTGGTGGGGGGGGTCTAAAACACTTCCTATGAGATCAAATTATCTTTTTTGTTGTGCCAAAACTCCCATTCACAATAGAAGTTTTTCATATGTTTATAGAAAGTCATCGAACAAAAACAGCTAACTGTGAGTAAAGTAGCAGGAAAGTGACAAGAGGCTGGCTAATGATAAGGTTTATAAGTTTTGATAGTTTTTACGGCCTTCTTGTGGAGCGGAAGCACATCACTGAGATGTGCTCTTGAGCTGCGTAGAGAACAATGTGCCTTTGAGACACCCCGCTGCACCGAAGCAGCCTCGTCCTTCCGTCTCTTGCTGCATATGCTTTATAGCTGACAATAAACCATTTTAGTGCAAAATAAATTGGAATCATATTGAAATGCTGGCGCTATATATGTCATCGAAGACATACAGTTATCTTTTAGCAAAGCTGGAGCCTAGTTTATCATCATGTGAGTGTTGCGTGAGTCTGTTCCACATCATTGGCTTCTCTTGCTTAGTTAGATTGTGAAGGTCAGAGTTCTCAAGCTTTTTATGGCTGTTTGACTTTGGAGAATTATCACACAGGCAGGACATGGCTGATATATTCTGCACAGTTCTACCTCAGCATAGTTTCATACATGTAAAGGATTCAAAGCCATTATCTGGACCAAATCTTCAGACACCGTGGATATAGTCTTGGTCTTACACTGGAACATTTGCATTAAAAAGTAAAGTGTACAATTTGTATTATAGTGAACATAAAGGAAATGTAATTTTACTATGGTATCAGGTCAGTCTGTGTTTGTAAATATGATTTTTTTCTGAAGATAGACTGAGGTTCTGTCCTCTGTTTTCTTATACTTTTAAAGCACATTTCTTCAGTTTCATCAGTGGATAATTTACTGAAATGTGACTTTGTAAAGATTCTGTATGTTTGTACTACATCAAAGTCATGTTTAATTTAATGTAACAGTAAATCTTAACATTTATGGATATCCCCTAAAATGATATTAAAATCTCCAGACTGTCTACCTAGTCCATGTTTGTAATTAATGTGCCTTGGTTGTGTCAGAAGAATATCTCTGTCAACACACATAATTTAAATTATCAGGGGTTCTGGAAAAAAAACCATTGGAATACTGACGTCTTTTGGTAGAACTATATGGCTGTAATTGCTTAGCTGTGTTTTAAAGCTTTGCAAATATAATTAACACCCCTGGTAAATGAAAATGGCATTAGCACACAGTACATTCAGACAATTACCATAAGAAAGAATTAAAAAGTTTTCTAAATGAAAGCTTGGGTGGGGAGGGCTTTTCCCCCTGAAACAACAAGGTGACATTTTATTTCCAACTGTTAATTGATGTTCTGCTGATTAAAGCACGTTTTAAGCCGACGACCAGGGGGGCTCTATTTCTGTTAACTATCAGCGTGTAGGCGTGGATTGCAGCAGAGTTACAAGGCCAGACTGAACCCCAGATCTTCTTCTGTAGTGCTTTAGAGACCCAGTTTCTTCTGGGGAGGTTGCAGGTATAAAGAAGAGAAAAGTACAGTTAACTTTTAAAACATAAATCCCGTATTGTGTGAAAGTTGGAACACTTTTATTGATACCGTACTCTGATTCTAAAATCGTACTTTGGTAAAGACTCATATTTGTATTGTAGTACTTTATTGTACAAACTGGCAGCAGAGTATTTGTGATAGAATCTACAGGTTGTTGTATTGTAAAATTAATATTAGTTCACTTGTAAATAACCCATGTCATTAATCACTGCACAGTATTTGTTAGAGCAAAGCAGACTAATAATTCAAATCTGCAGCATAACCTAATAATGGAAGTGTACAATTGATAAAATGCCAGGAAGGAGTAATCTTTTAAAGCACCTCCTACAAAAAAAACGCAACACGATCTGCATAATTTACATTACTTACTTAGATGCATGTACAGCCTGAGCCTAAAGTAGTTTGTTTTCTCATGTTTGTGCCTATTAGCCACAAATTAATTAATCTACCATCCAAAGCTCAATTAAGCCACGAGCTATATTAATAATACTGTACATTGCCTGTTTCCCAGAATGCAGAGGAAGTACTACGGAAGCACTATTATTATTTATTATTATTCACAAATATAATCACATTTTGTTGCAATAGGTGCACCCACAGAACTACTCAAGTTTATATGGTAATGTATTCAGAAGTGATCTGAGCTGTTTGGGTAAAGGAGATGATGAAAAATTCATGCATGCTGATTTATTTTCTGCCACTAGGGGGCGAGATGCTCCTCACAGGTCTCACTATGGAGAGCAATAATTTGCAGCTATAAAGTACTGATGAGGCAGTTGCAACAGGTTCTCTCTCTCACAACCTTGGTCATCTTATTCTAAATGCTCTCACTCTGGTTTATAGCCCATGTGCAATGATACATCCCAAGCACCAATCATATAATTACCAACGTCTCAAACTTGAGTGTTCATTCAGCTCGGGTTCCTTCAGCCTTTCACATTCCTCTATCCATCAGCGATGTGGAAAAACTTCAGCTCCTCCATTTAATATTGTTTGTTTTGTTGTTGGTCAACACAACAGAGGAGATGTGCTTTTCTAAAGCTCAGTGTTAAAGAGGCACCCCGGAGAAGAATACACACAGTGTTACCATGGAGCCCATTGATGTGCAAATGCTTTCATTTAAATATTTTTAAGAGGATCAGCTCAGATTACGTTAAAGTTTGACAGAGATAATTCGATGGCTTGTGTAGCAGCTTTGTTTGTGGAGACCATCATTCAAGGCACGTCAGACCACCTTCACAAGCCACATAGCGTTTTTAATGAAGTTTACTTTGAGAAATAGGCCAAAGCTCGTACCTCTTCTTCATGCTGGGCTATATTAGGGAAAACTTCTCAGACCTAACAGAGGATGGCTGTTTTTGAAGAGTTGATAGTTTTAGTTATGCAGTACTGTTGCGATGTCTTCCACAAACACATTTTTTAAACATGTGCGCTCATTCCACTTAACAAAGCTGAGAAACAAATGTCAACAAGCCAGTATAGCTGCATCCAGCGGATATATTTGCTCTTTTTCTTGCATTATAGATAAATGCACCATGGAGACCCCCCAGTATTTAGGACAAGGGAGAAGAGCTTAAATATTTATGCCTAAGCCTCTAGAGGCCCGCTATTAGTAGTAAAATGTTTTACTTTCTGGGCCTGTCACTCTGCTCTGGCTCCCATTAACAACAGGGCTGACAGAGACCTCTGGGTCAAACACTTTGAGGTAACAAAAGGCCCTGATGAAATCACTCAGTGAGACCCAAATTACTTCTGTGTCATTGCTGAACAATATTTTCTCCCCAAAGCATTCCTCCTTCTGCTAATGCCATGGCCTCTTCCACTGCATATGGAAAGGATTGTTTGTCTATAACACTGGGGGATGGAGATGAGGAGAAGTTCATGGACAATGTTCCTGGCTGTGTTAGCCCCCCACAAGCAGCGAGGCTCCCCTCCCTTTGTTTTGTTGTGCTTTGTGAAAAAAGTTGATAAAAACAGGTTGTAAATGGAGATGGGCAGTTGGAAATGAACATGTTGGGGTGGAGCAGTGAAGCGGGAAATCCAAATATACAAGACCTCAAAGAAAACTGGCAAAAGCGGAGAAAAAAAGCCCCGGGGATGTGTTGTACTGCGAGCATTGAAATTCAAACTACTGGAGCAATTGAGAAAATTGTCCAAAGATTCAACACTAAATGTTGACATTTTTAACAAAGTTACACGTCCTTTGGAAGGAATGATAAATAACATTTTTACTTAAATTTCTTCCTTTGTATTTGACACTCACTACATCAACAACAATATTGTTTGTCAAAATGTTCTATTTACCAGATCATTTGTATTTGTGCAGTGCATAATGTCTGTGTTGAAATGAAGGCCCAAAATTCAAAATTTGCCTCTGTTTGCTATAAACTGAAATATCAACAAGATCTAATATACTCAAAGCTGACAAAAAATCTCCTTCAAGATGTATCAACACACACATGGATATTATCTTAAAAGAAAGACTGACAGTTGAAGTTTGCTTTCAGAAGCCTCAAGAGTAACATTAAGAGGGGCACAATTGGATGAGCTACAAACAGTATCAGAAAGGTCTGGAAAGGAATGAGCAGGCAGGGAACCTTCAAATCCCCTCTCAACCCTAAGTGGGTGGTCCTTTCACTGTGGGTAACTGTGCAGTCGCCAGGCATTCGCACGGAGGTTTTGAGGAGGACCGGCTCTCCAGACACAACATTCACCATCCCAGGCCCATACATCCACAGAATTAGATTCATGCTACACTGACTTTATTTAAGCTAAGAGTCCTGGCAGTGGCAGCATTAAATGACAGCCAGTTCTTGGGGCCTTTTCTCTGGATTAAAGGATGATTCAGGAGAGGAAAGCAGAATGGCTTAAGAGAGAATTCATTCAAGGAGAAAGAAGTCTATAGTTTATCTGAAAAAAGTAACTGAGACCTGCAGAGGTTGCCAAAGTGTATTGAACAGTGTAGACATGTGTGAAGATTGACAGAGAAATGTGCTGTAGCGGAGCCCCCTTCCTCTTCTCAACAGCCATCACAGGACACACACACACACACACACACACACACACACATATATCACTAACCTTTCCCATTTTAAATGTAACAAAGTTTGTGCAAACATGAAAAGAATCCAAAATAAAATACCAGTGGAACAATGCTAAAAACTATGGTTTACCCCAAATGTTCTTTATTTTTTCAAATATAATTTACCTTTTAAATGATAAAAAAAACTACTCATTTGGTTTCTCATTTATAACTTTAAGCATATTTTATAAACCTTTACAAACATTTTAAAATGACATGTTAAAAAGAGGATTAAGAAACAAACAGAACAATTAAAAGGTCAACATTAATAAACCCTTGTTCCCCTTACTATCACTAATCTCCTAAACTTTCCTGTCAGATGTGTATCTAAATTAGATGTTTTAGTAATGATGATTAAAAAGAAAGCCCACTATATGTAACTGCTTTCAGGACCATTGTTTCTCCCGTAGCCAATATTTGAGTGCCACCCAGACCTGGGAATGAAAGGCAGTGAGCCTCCAAGCCAAGCACATGAGAACTGTTTAAGTTGGCCCCACAAGTCATACATTTCAATGATTTCAAAGAGACCTCCAATTAAAAGCTACAAACATGTCTTTGGAATGCGAACTAACACAATTAAAAGCGCTTCATGAGTGTATTAAAGGAATAAGTTGTGAATTAGCACTTTGAATACACAAGGCTGTTTTCATTCCCAAACCCTTTCACTCATTCAAGAAGCAGGGGGAAAGAGATCTTTTTGAAGTCAGCCGGTCCTCTTTCTTTTTTTTCTCTCCCTGAGCAAAAGAAGATTGAGTCAGCCTAATCTGCTCCTTGTACATTTGAATGTCTTCTGCAAAGAGCTCATCCTGGCTGCTTGATAAAGGCCCAGGTGCAGAGACAGTGGCCGTGCCTAACTTCATCTCTGTGGGGGCTGTAAATCACGGGGGGGAGCCCACTCTTTGAAGATACAAACTTGCTTTCCCCGCTGATTTGTGGCCAGAAGGGCAAGCCCTTTTCCAGCTCTGCGCAATGCTCTCACCAAACCAGAGGGAGGTAGACTCATAACGGACTGATATGCTCGAGGACCCTCAATCAAGCTGTACAATCAACACTCCCTGCAGTTAGAAGTAGGGTTCCTGACTGTCAAAGGTCAAGTGGAAGGAGCTTCAGGTGACACGATGGGGACTTAGTCGCCTTTGGAAAATTGATAATGACTGGTTATGTAGTCTCAATTAAAAAAAAAAAAAATCAGTCATTGAGACCTGCTGACAGCAACTCCTGCTGGACATGTCAAACACTAGTCATAGCTCTCTTTACCCCAGTGTTCCACTAAATGAAACACAAGACAAAGCTGTGAATCTGCACAGCTGTGAATTTACACTTTCTACATGGGAGTCATAAATAAGGCTTGTAATTCATTCATTGCTGCAGGGCCCAGACACAACGTCAATCATTCTGCATTCAGGCATTTCCATAAGATGCTCACCACATAACTGGTATGAAGAAACACTGAAAGAACAATCAGCCATGCTGGAAGAAGGTGTATAAGATGCTTGCATATTGCAAAATCAAATAAACTGCATTTAACATCACATTAGATTGTAGATTGCAGCTATTCTCTTGTCCACCTCTTTGGCTTTGGGCTTTACAACAAGACCAGAGTTGATCATCTGTGGCACACACACACACAAGCCCCTGTTTTTCATTTGTCCACTACAGTGCCATCTAATGATGCCAAAGAAAAGAAATTAGCCAACCATCGCACGTCCCCTTTGACAGAGTCATTAAGGTGAACATAGCGGGGCGAAAGCAGAGCCCTGTGAAGCTCAGGCTTGCATTCCTCTGTTTGTTATTTAGATCCTTATTTACACTTGTTGTCAGAGACAGGCTGGAAGCACAGCAGTGGCTTCCTCCACAGGCTGGATAACAATGAACCATAGGGAGCAGCCCAGCCAGGCATTTAGCCCAACCCTGCCCTGTCTCGAGGAGAAGGGGTGAGAGAAGTTTACTGCCCGTGAATCCAAGACTTTCACTGCCGACACACACGAAACTTTCCTCTGCTCCGACAGCTCCGAGATCACACTGTCAAGCGGAAGAGATGTAGTTTTATTGTACGTCTGAAATTGAGTCTGATACCTTCAAGTTTTCCCCTTGAAATATGGTGATACAAAGCATAGCTGGTCAACTTCTGCAACACAAAGTAAGTCATTCTTCTCATCTGCTCTAATTTGGAGCTCACATAAAAAAAGTTGGATGCAGCAAGCGAGTGATGTTCATTTGTGGTTCTTAAAGTGCTGCTCTGGCTCTTTCATCACATTTCATCATTCTGTGCTTTTGCTAATGAATTTAATGACCCACCAAAAAAAAGGCAGAAAATAACGGGAACATCACTTTTTCAATGCATAATCACACCGCAACACACACTCGAGCTCCTTTGTGCACAATTTTGAAAAACTTAACTCCTTGGCAAACCCAGACCCTGCCAAATGAATTCTATGTTTTGCATACTGGCAAGATAGTTTGTGGCAGCTTATTTTGCATTTGAATTTCCAGAAAACAAATCAGCATGAGATAAAATAATTATAGATAGAGGACCCACAGAACCTTGAAAGGTTGTTTAATGACAGTGCATCACTTCATTTATAAGGAACCCTGTATCCCTAGTGTATTAACGACACATCATTTCAGTTTAGATTAATGAAGTGTGCCGCTTCTGATAGGAAAACACAGAAATCACAGTTTAAAGGTGGTGTTATCTGAGCCTTGTATGAGTGTGAGCGCCCATTGTAACTTTTGTGTTTGGCAGCTTCCTGAGAAGACGAGCGGTGTGTTCGAAGGTATCAGCAGCTGTGTGCTACATGCCTCTGATCCGGGCAACTATTGACTTCCTGAGATTTGAATTAATTACTTGCTTCACAAGAGAAACTGGATTGCAGTGGAACCCCCTAAGAAGTCCACTCATTCTTAGGAAACTGCCCCATGGACTTGCAGATGGTTTCACTGAGATGTGCTATCCCATAGAGAACAATTACACAGGGGATTGTGGCACTGGCATAAACCTGAAGCACACAGTCTCCATTCTGAACATTTCAAAACAGCCGTAGGGGAGGTTTGTGACTTAACATAAATTAGACCACCAGGGAACGGGGAGATCTGAAGTGGCGGAAGAGCAATATTGCAGATAAATGCAATGTGCTGAAAGCCTCTCCCCCACAGAAAAAAAGAAAGTAAATTACACTGTGACACCTTGGAATTAGAAAATTAAGGCCTTTTAATGTTTGATCAACTTGATCACTGCAACCTTTACTGCAAATATATCCTGATGCCATGCTGGTTTTTGCCAGGTTTCTCTGTGTGTTGTCAGTCTAACAAAGGAAACAATAATGAGAACAATTAATGGCATCAAGAAACAATTACAATTGCTACTTCAGGGGCCTGTATGTTGTTCTGAAAGGGATTAAGTTGCTGCTGCGTTTGTATTCTGCTTACTTTCAATTGGCTTCGGGCCTGCGTTGTGTTTGGTCTTGTTAATGTCAGCGGCTGCGTTTTCCCAGTGAAGAGTGCACTTAGCGGTGGTGAAGTATCCAGGAACGCAGAGGTTACCAGTGGCTGCTAATTAACCTCGCATTGTGTTCACTAACAAAGAAACAAAGGAACAAAGTGGAATTTCAATGCAGGAGATTATCACAATCACAAAGAGCGCAGTGCTGGATCATGCACTTAATAGGGATTTTCACACTGGCCATGACAACATGAGATTAGATCAAAGACTGATGAAGTTACATTAACAAAATAATACAGCCTTGTTATGCAATAACAAGCAGCCATCTGGACCTTTTCTGGGATATGAAAATGCTCCGAGGGTACTGCTATACCAGAATGATACATCCTACTGAGCGACTTCTTCACCATAGTATTTGATTGTGAGAACTTTATTGCAGCTTTGTGCAGTCAGTGAGAAGATAGCATCCTAATTCCAACACGTTAAGACAAAGAGGAAACGGGCTGTGTGTTCCTTGCTGCTTATTGTTGCTTCTGTTTCTACCCCACTGGCTGAATGGCAATTACAGCTGACTTCCTATCCAGCACAGAGCCCAGGCCCGCTGAGGATGCCTTGACCCTACAATATCCAAAGGGGAAAGACAAGGAGCTGTCAAAACACACGCCTCTCCCCTGCTCCTGTGGGGAGTGCTCCTCCAGCTGCTGCCCCATGGGGCTCGCTGCAAACTGCTGCTAATCAGCTCCATCTCATCACTGGAAGGAACTGGCCCCAAGTGGATATGGGCCCCTTTCTCACCTCTGTTACCTATAGTACACCTTTGAAGTCCTGCGTAAGTGTTAGTTTATGACTGGAGAGGGTACGATAAGATCCCAATGAAAGGTGATGGATTAGCTTTTCGTCCCACATTTAAAAGGGGAAATAACAGGCTGCTAAAATCCACAGAATCTATTATAGATCTAACACCTAACGGCTAAATCACTTGAGAACCAAAAACACTGTAGTGTCAGATCTGTTAAGTGGCTTCATTAAAACAGCTTGTTTGTGTGACCATTTAGTCGGCTTCCCACACCGAGGTTCTGTGTGGGTGAGCATTTGGTCAAGCCGTTGGATTTGTTTGAGATAGAGAATAAATATAATTATTCAGCACTCTGCAAGTGCAACAGCTTCACTAGGCGCAACATGCTGGGACAGAGCAGATACTTCTGACTCTCAGAACACACCCTGCACAGGCATGCCAAATTAAACACTGGGAAACACAAATACATTAGGAGCAATTAAAGCAATAGCATTAGATAACGTCACACTTGTACACAGTAGAAAAAGTCCAGTCCTCATTGATGTTAACCATTTTAACGATGAAATTAATAAGTGCATGTGAGTCAGACGTAATGGCTGGAGGTTGAGGTTGACAGGGCTGGAGCCAAAAGTCTGATGAATGGCTTTCTGGACATTTTCTGTCTCACCTTGTCTCAGCCCGCCCAACACTTGCACACATTCAGCAACCAATAACAACAGATCCATCTGTGTGCAGAGACTGCGTAGTATGTCATCACATACTGTAAACTAGAAAGAAAGTGTCACCGCAGTGTGACACCAGATGTCATATCTAATGTTGATGTATTAGTCAAGTAAAGGCAAGTCATGCTATTTATTTATTTTTTTATACTCTCTCCACAACAGCTAATGGAAAAGAAAAAAGGAAGAAACATCAGGAACAATGGATGAGCGGCTGTTTGCAAGATGTTATTACACTTTAAATGACATTTGGAAAAAAAAATCCGAGTATGAATTTCACAAAAAAAAAACAACTTGTTTTGTTGCTGACAGAATGGGAATGATTTCATTTGCACTTCACACCCCGTCTGTAACAATATGCATCCTTATCTTGAATAGCAATTATCACCACGTTTCCTAGAACCATTAGACACCTCCTTCCATTACAGACCTTAAAATGTCACCGTCTGCAAGTCAAATAAAAATAGATTTCCACTCACTGGATGAGTTGGAATATGAGCTGAGTACTTCTAGTTTATAAAACAGAATCTATGGCTGCTACAGCTTCCTCTTAGCCACCGTCCGCTGCAGCTCAGTGGAATTTTGCCGCTGCCACCCGCTGACATAATTTGTTTCACAGTCACCACACAACGGCATGAATCAGATGTTGACACTCTAATTTCATGCACACACGGGTGTTTGGCTGAGCCCAGCCCTGAATGCTGCTGCGTTCCTGTGCCTGGCCATCCAGCTGCCCACTATACCTGCCCTTTGCCCTCCAACACAGCAACGTAATGTATTTAGCCTGAGAGTCACACGTGATGACTGGTAATTTAACCACATAACGCTGCAGCGATGAAGAGGGCAGGTGTGGGAGTTTCACTTGTGGAATATCATTCCCACACTGTATAATTACCATAAGACAAATATGAATGAGAAGATTTACTAAGAGCCACGTTTGTATGATTAGTACTTTTGGATATTTATGAAAACTACCACACAAACTCACAAATTTAAAAACATGATAGTAACTGTAGTATGAGCAAGTAAAGATTTTCATTCAGCTGCTTCTTCTCCAGCCGTCAGGAGGGCACCGTGTTGCTCTGTTTACCACTAACATAAATCTATTTACCATGGTCCACAGCCCTATCTGAAAATATTTGTTTTACTTTGTTGTTTTTATAAAGAACCACACGTACTTGAAGAAATAATAAAATATAGCCACTAGCTGTGTTTTGAGATGTCAAAGTCTTGTCAAGGATTGACACATTTGCTGAGCATAATTAATTCAGGTTTTGTCTATCACTGATTATCTTGCTTCTTCTAAAAGTCAGCACTGACAGCCTGCCGTGGGAAGGAGGACGAGCTGCCTCATGTCCATGTCCTCATTCTGTCAGCTCAGAGTTGGCGTAAAGTATTTTCAACACAACTGACCAGTAGGAATATATACCAAGAAATGTATACACCATAAATAAAAAAAGGCGATGGTAATTTCTAATATCTCTTCTTCACAACAAATTTGACAGCGTCTCTGAATGGGCATAAATCCACAAGATAAACACATAAACAAATAAGTTGTTTGTAGGCAGTGGAAGCCAGATAAAGGCCAGGGTTTTATGAAACACTTGCTTCCTCTTGACAAATATCCAAACAATAAACACACAGTAAATAACAGCACCCTGTCCGTATCAGCTCCCTGCTTGAGGTTAAGTTGAGTTTACTGTGGAGGCCACTAGCTGCATGCATTAAGCAAATCATAAATTATCCATGTTAATTACTTCAGGCCTCCACTTTAATGAATTATTTTAATTAATCTACAACACTGAGGTGTTGCATGTGGTCTATATTTCATCCCCTGCCTGTGATGACCTTCTTCTTTGAGTGGAACAGAGTTAAGAGAGCAAGGACAACACAGACTTGGATTTAGTCCGTTTCTACTGATGCATCTAAACTGTGGAGAATGTCTAATGTGCAGTAGACTGAAATGGCAACCATAGATTTTATCTGTATTATGGAAAAACTGAAGGACAAAAAAAAATAAAGAGACTAGGAAGAAAAAGATTTCAAGCTTGTTAGCAGATAATAATGTCAGAAACAGTTCTTGTTTAAGGGTTTTATTCAGAGGAAATTATTTTCCAGACACTTGATTTCAGATTGCCAGGTGTCCGAGATGGGTTTTCAGAAGCTCTACAGTCTTAGGGTTAAAGTCATTTGGTCATCAGTTTAGGAAAAGCTGAAGGTGTTTGTTTTTAATGGAACCGAGTGGCTTTTAAACAATATCCTTCTTCTTCAACACCGACTTCAGACCACTGACGTCCAGTGGCTCAGTCATTTCTGTGGAACAACTGCCCCGTGCACTGTTTTAAAGAAAGCAGGATGTTGCTTTTGAAATTATAATTTTTGAATTATGAATTTAAAAGTTCATGTTATTTTTACATTTCACATTCTGAAATAAATTTACAATGAATGACTTCTTATTCACCAAAGTTCTTTTCAAATGTTTATCTGTATATTACATAAGCAATTTACTTAGAACAGTACAATACATAAGACAAAGATAAGTACAGTGAAATCCAAATAAAAGGTATTGCACAAGTATAAATGTGTAGTAAATATGTGTTGCCATTATATGTTGTTACAGCTTCATTGATACAGGTGTTAGTGGTTTTAAATGTTTTACTGGGGCTCACTTTAAAAAAAAAAAGTTCCAGATGTTTATTAACCTGTTTTTAAGGTGATTACATAACCAGCCAGAAAAACACAAATCGGATTCTAAATTAAACTGTTTCAGTTTCTATACATGTAATGATCAAGAGTCAGAATTCATGTTACACACACAAATGAGGAGGTAAAAAAAAAAACTAACACTGTTGTACAAACACTCCGTGGGGGAGGGGTGGATTTAAATTCCAAAAGGGTCTCGCAGCTCGTTTCCTAGTTCCCCAGTCAGCAATGCGTTTGTGAAAAATCAGTCTTTTTGTCTTGCTGAAAAAAGGCTAAATCTACATTGGTGGCCCAGTCTAAGTTTGCTATTCTTTGCACTTTCAATTCAAGTGAATGAGGCAGAATGAAGTGGCCCGAGACCCTTTATTTGATCTACTCGATTGCATAAAGTGACGGAATTCTAATGTATTTGTTTAATACCCCGAAAGAGGCTATTGCTCTCTATAGGCTTATATTTGTATTTAAGCTCGTGAAAACAAACGTAAAGAAAATGTTAAAACGCTTTGTGCGCTTTACTGCAAACATTTCTCCGTCTGGATTTATAAACCTGTTAAAGTTTTTAAGTAGGGGGAAATGATAAGGCTGAAAAAGTCTCTTATTACAAGATATATAAAAAACAACACAGCCCTTAAACTGCCCTCCTGTGACGTCTGAGGTGGGAAATATGTACTAATATTAAGTGGGACGATCTGCTTTTCTAAATGTTTATTGTTGGCCTTAATTGTGTTTAGCCTACAGCTTGATGAATGAGGCCAGTTGTCTGCGCTGTGACCATGGCATCGCAGCTCCGCGCATCCTAATGCGCTGCACGATTCACTTCTCTCCTCACTGCTGCTCTGCGAGTCCCACACTCTGAAATCATACAGGTCTGGATATAAGACAAAGCATTTACATTTAAATAAATAAAATTCATATTCATGTCATTACTATTGTTATTAGGTATTATTATTAGCTATTATTAAATCAAAACTAAGAAGGTTTGCCTACTGCCTGCTTTGTAATAATAATAATAATAATAATAATAATAATAATAATAATAATAATAATAATAATAATAATAATAATAGCACCACCTTAGATTAAACCTTCAGAAACATTTTTGATTGTTTACTTCACTTTTAATGAGAAAATATTTTGATGACTTTTTTTCCAGTTCAGACTGTTTGCACACTTTTCGAAAGCACGCATGCTTGCACAAAAATAAACAAAAACAAAACAACAATAACAACAACAGTAGCAACACAAATGTTTAGAATGCATGCTTTACCTAAAAAAAAAACAAAAGTACAAATTGACAGTATCTGATACACTTGGTCACCACAGCCTTTTAAATTAAATGCTTCACAGAACGTTTTCTGGAAAATAGATATCTAAAAACATAAAACTAAAAAGTGCATTTTACAACATTTCAGTTACTTGCAATATTCACATCTTGCATTTTGAGGACGTCTCACAATACTATTGGATTTTGAAAAGATTTCATAACTGCGTTTGCTTTTTTCAGGGATGCAAGAACAAGTCTAAATCCTATTCCTATTTGGTATGCCCTTATTCATCATTCCGATATTAAAAGCAAATAAAAACACAATTGGCTCGCAATTTCATTGACATTATGGTCACACAGAAACGGCGCAAAGGTTTTGCTATTTGATTCAACTGAAAAACTGCCACGGGAGCTGCAAAACACTTAAACGAGAATCGATGGTGCCTCAAACAAACCTCCCCCACTCACATTTCACAATAAACTGAAAAATAGAACTCTCAAATAATTTATATTTTCAAGAGCAATACTTCGCTGTGCGATTCTGTGCTGGACTTCTAGGACACAATTTAAAGCGACACATTCAACACATATACACAGATACATCGATACGCAACTGCAGAGAGACTTGATAGTTTCCGACGACAGAAAATATAAACTTTGGGTTTGGTAAAGGGGCCTGGCAGCCAGACAGCAGTTCGTCTACTGGAAAAAGTTCAGCCGGTCAGTGCACAGCCACAGACTGCAGTGTGGACGGGCTGGTCAGAGTCTCGCTCGGGGTTGCAGGGCTGCTTTGGCTCGTCGCTGTCTGTGGGGACGTCGGGCTCAGAGACTGTGGAGAGTTTGATAGAAACGCGGGGATGTGGGGAGGTAGCGCAGAGAAACCGGGCATGGAGGTCGGGGTGGGCTTGATTGGCACAGGAATAGCCGGTAATGACTGTCCCCCGTGACACAGTGACTTGATGGGCACGCCATAGGCACTGTAGTCGCTGCTTGCCATGGAGATTGGGGCCGCCGTGTCAATCACACTGGTGTTGTACATGTGGGGCCAGGCTGTGGTCAGCTGGTTGTGGAGAGGGTACCCGGCAGACATGGACTGCATGGTGGAGAACGCCAGACTTCCCGGAACCTTGTACTCTCTGGCGATGATGTTCTCGATGGCAAACGGGTGTTTAAAAGTTGATGTCTGAGACACACCGAGGTTATAAGTTGACATCTGGGGAAGGTGTGTACCAGTCGCTGCCAGGGCGCTCAGTCTCAGTTTGGCTTGCTGTTGGAGGTAATGGGCAGCTTCCGATTGCTTACTGGGGCCCAGATGATCAGATGCGGGCAACACTTTGAACCTTTTGCGGCGTCTCAAGAAACTTCCATTCTCAAACATGTCCCCGCAGTTGGGGTGTAGTGCCCAGAAACTGCCCTTACCTGGTTGATCTGGGCGCCGGGGGATTTTGATAAAACAGTCGTTGAAGGACAGGTTGTGCCGCAGAGAGTTCTGCCAGCGCTGAGTGTTTTCTCTGTAATAAGGGAATCTATCCATGATGAACTTGTAAATTTCACTGAGGGGCAGCATCTTCTCTGGGCAGCTCTGGATCGCCATGGCAGTGAGAGAGATGTAGGAGTAAGGCGGCTTCTGGTCGCTGTACGTGTTTCTCCCCGGACGAGGCATCCTTGATATTTTTCAGAAAAAAAAGCAATCTGAAGTACTCTCCCTTAACTCCTTGGTGAAAACGTCCAGCTCTTCATGAAAACAATCGCGGAGGAAAGTTTTGATGCAGGCGAAGCTGGAGTTGCGTTGTGCGTAATACAGCCAGGTTGCGCGCCTTTGCAGTGTGCAGGCGGGTGGACGGTGAACATTTATGAAGTGACGGCTGCTCTAAGTCTTTCTTGCAAAGTAAGTCAGCTTGTCCTGCTAGAAAAGTTGATTAGACTTCATTTGGCGTCCTTGATGAGACGAGCTAAGTGGATGCCTGCATGGTCTTCCTCTAACCATCTGATAGTTTTATGTAGTGACATGAGCAAAAAAGACCCCTGTAGAGGCGCTCCATTAATGTGCCACCTCTTTGCTATCACATGACAATTGCCATGGGAGGAGGGGGCTGGGAGAAAGGCATAATCTGGTTTCATTTACACCTATTTACATGGACACCTTGGGCCAATGGAAATCATTTCCATTTGAAGACAGAAAATGGGGTGAAAAGGCTCGGTAACCGGAATTGAACTGCGATGGCACTCACTGTGTGAAGGTATGCGCTAATACTTCTTCAGCGAACTTTACAAATACATGTGTGTGAAAACAACCATCATACATGTGCTAAGATAGACGCATTTATCCATTTTATCTAAACATGAATGTAATAAAATATTTTTTGTGCAGTGTTGTGTGTAATGAGCAGCCTACAGTTTACAAAAACGTTTTTTTTTTATTGTTAACAATTTTTGTAAGGTGCATGTGATTGAAAACGTTGTTTTACAGATAAAATGCCAAGAAAATCCTTTTTGCTTTTCTCTATTTAGACCCTAAAATATCGCTTATGAAATGTAGACGACATAATAAATATAATACTGCCATGAGCAAGTCTGTTGATGAGCCGACTGTTAGTTTTTCTCAGCTAATTTCGCCTAGAGCTGAGCAAAGGAAGCAGACGATATGAAAACATCAACACAATGCAAACAGTGTCGTTCAAACTGAAATTTCACCAGGCAATCAGGTTTATTGTGTTTATGTAAAGACGTTTTCAAAAGTACTTCAGAAATGCAAATAAACTCTTGAGGATGGTGTGGAGAAAACTGTATAAAATATCCATAAGTCAATTATATGAATGTGAAAACCAAATGGGAAGCCTATTTTGAGCTATTGCCATTCAAGCTTTTGGCCAGGGCCACCTTTCCGCTTGGAAGGTTTGCAATGCCAGGGACCACACACACTCACACGCAGATTTGCTCATAATTTATGCTAATTTTCCCCCATAAATCCACAATGCACCCCATCACCAGTCTGACGGATTACGAAAAGAATCGCATTGCGGGAGACACCGAGCAAATTTGGAGCAGGCTGAAGAAACGCGTCCTCCCTGCTCTATAAGTAGAGAAAATGTAGAGTAAATAAAAGTAAAGGGACAATTAGATGTTCAATTATAATAATGTTCCATCATTTAATAGGCTACTTCATGTTATGGGATATTATATATTACTATAAAAAAAAGTAAAAACGGGAAAAAGTCATATTTTAGTGTTGACTCCCAGCATGCAACTTCGTTATTTTTTCCTGCAGAGTGGCTTTTAACACCTGTCAGTTCCCATTAATGTTCAGCTGAAAAGGTTTTGTCCACAAGGAAGTGGCCCAGTCGACCCATCTGGGGCAGGGCGGATAATGACACACCGCCAAGTGCCAAACAACTTCTGACATTCAGTCTATTAATTCATTCAGCTATTTAAAAGGAAAAAAAACTTATTTGGCTCATATTATTGGCTCTCACTGACATGTCAGTGTACAAAGCAGTCAGAAAGGGTAGCTCATTGCCAAACTTTATGTGGAAAAAGTATGTGGCATGTGACTAATCACACTGCAAACACGGAGGCACGCAGCAAATCATTTGAATATCATTGGCGTGTTTCTTAAACATAGTTCTTAATTTGAAAAATCCCCTTTGAAATGGCAGATCTGTGGTCAGTTTGATTTTGTTCTTTATGCTGCCATGCCAGTTTGCGCTGTGCAAGTTAACCTGCAGCGTTAACCAGCCGAGCTCCAGAGGAGCAGAGGGCTTTTTCTCCTCTCACACACAGACGGTGTGGCTTTTGAGCTTTCAGGGTTATGGGATATTGGTCGACCCTTTGTCCCTGACGAATGCACACACTGAAAATACCACCATGACTCTGAATCTGAAAGGTTTTTTTTTAGCTGCTCCCAAACTCCTGAGTTCAAGCAGCAGTAGATCAAGTCTGCACTATGTTTGGTCATTTGTAGAAACCCGAACAAAGGTTGGGATAAGCCAAATTGCATTGCACTTGTGAACCGTGCCTCAGTCTGAAGTATCCTTTATAACAGGAGGGGACCAAGAACAATTTTGTGTGCGCTTTAAAGAGAGAGGGAGAGAGAGAGAGAGAGAGAGAGGGAGGGAGGACCGAAAACAAAGGGCACTTTTTGAAACATCTTAAAGTAGAGTAGTGAGGCGTGACATTCCCAGGGTGACGAGACACAAAGGCTGAGGTCATGGGGATGAAAAAGAGAATCAAACAGCCACTTTCACACGTCTGCCCTCCTCTGCTGCACCCCCCCACCCGCACCCCCCCGAACACAATAGGAAACAAATGTTGTTAAAAGAGGATCGATGCCATTCATCCTAAAACAGCGAATGATAGCCAAACAATATTGTCACAGTGAATCGAGTTGAGATATGCTGCCACCCAGACCTGCGGATGGGGGGGGGTTCAACTTTTTTAAAAAGTATAACGTCTACAGGTTTTTGACGCTAAAATCATTTTTTAATGATTGTCACTATCTTTTAATTTGACCTCTCCACGTATCGCGGAGCAGATAGCAGACAGACAAACTGCTGGCGATGAACATGTTCGCACTTTTAAGACAAGCATTTATAAACCCAGTCCAGTTTTTTTTGTTCGAGTTGTTTCACTTTTCTTCACGCACATTATTATTTGCAAACCTGTGGGTCTGAAGGGATATTTGAAGTGCTCGGCCTCAGCGTAAACACACGCGCAGTGTGAAGGAAAGCGGGTGCAGTGTGTTGTCTGCAGCCTGCGAGTCTCCAACCCAACCAATAGGCCTGCGCTTCTAATTAAGTCCGTGGTGATTTCAGCCTCCAAAGATGTTTTACGGTGCAATTAAGGACACGCTGATGATAAGGTATGAATATTCAGCAGAATGACAATTAATTAGCAGACATAGGGCTCTCACTAGAACCTCCTCATTGGCAAACTTAGCCAAAATGACAAGATACTCACCCTAGGCCATCTTCACAGGCTGCCCCTTTGAAACATAATTGTCTGACCAGAAATAAGTATGAAAGTATATGATGATAGTATAATATGGTGAATATGTTTATTGTTTATTTGATCAAACAGCAGGATTATAGATTTCCTGGCAGCCCACTCCATTAGTTGTGTCTGGGGGACATTAGAGGGAGTACCTGGAAGAAGACCTCAGGGCATTTACAACATATGCTCGGATTATGCTTAATGGTCTAATTACATAAATTAGGCATTCATTATACAGCGCATCATCTGTAACAGATATCTCAATTGAACAGAGATGGTAACATCTAATTCAGTTTGTCTGTGAATAGTTTAGTTTAAACACCAAAAGACATTAAAGGGATTGAATATTGACCAATACAAGCTTGGTTTGTGGATTTTTTTTTAAATACAGGAAATAAAGGGATTTTTTTTATACAATTGTACAATTAGCTTTGCTTTTTTTTTGTTTTGTTTTTTAAATTTGGGCTTGTTTTTCCTCCACAGTAGCATTAAAGGTATGAAGCGGCAGTTTCACATTGTGACCATCAGATGGGGACAGGCTCTGGTGTCTGAACCACAGGCTTTCTTGGAGTTATGTTTCACATGATACAGGTTAATGATCCTATATGTAATTGTTTCACATTCAAAACATGCTTTCATCCATCTGTCTATGATTTTATAAGTATTTTATTTTGAATTGTAGATTAGAGCATTTTGTACAATGTGAAGGAACATCACACATCTACTGTATTAAATGACAGGCACATGAGTGCATGTGAAACATGTGTGTAGGAGGTGTGTCCCAGGTCATTGACTCCATATGGTGAGAAACAGCAGGACTGATGAGTGTACTACCTGAGGTCCGTGTTTGTGCTGTCAACTGTAACCAAAACAGAAGCCCCTTACCCCTTGTATAATTCATTACAGACAAGACAGTGTGGCTCACACTCTCATTTTATCATTTAGCTTTGGTGACAGATGACTCTGTAACAACAAATCATCCCATTGAACTACACATGATACTTAGGCTGTCACTGCAAATACGGTGCAACAGAAAATAATGTAAATGCAAGAACAATGAGAGGAGGAGAAAACATTTCAATACAGAGCAGGAAATGCAGAAGCCCTCACTATTCTACTATGTATGAACTGTATAATGAGCTAGTTTCATATGAACAATAATCATGGAATTTCTCAGTTACTGTATATATTGTTGAAAATGAGAGAATAATGCAATACTAAGCAATGTGAGAGCATAATATATTAACAACAGACTCAACAAAAGAGTGAACCTTCACTGTGAAGAAGAAAGATAAAAGGGGTTTTATGTAAAAATAAAGTATGAATTAATTGAGTTCTATCACATGTTACCGTTCACAGATTATGAAAATGAGGTGGAAGGCTTTGAGATGGATAACTGTGCAGCATCGCAATGAGGAAAAGATCACAGGATGAAGTAATATTAATGGAGGTTTACAAGTTTAAAGGGGGCAGGGGCTTTAAAATGTTATTGCTCACACTCATCTGCCCTGTGTTGAATCATTAAATACTGATGTACAACACAGTCGGATGACAGGTGACATGTTAAATGACAAGTACTACATGGATCAATATATTGAGTCACATTGAAAGTGAAAATGAAATTGGGGTCAAAGTTGTAAGTTTAACCTTTAACCTTTCTGTTTGCCTTTACTTTTCTATTGGCTTTTAATTGCAAGAAAAGTGATAAAAAGGTAGTTACTCTCCTTTAAGGTTTGAATGTTTGCTCTAACTACACTACAGGTTTTTAAGCTATGGGGGCTTTGAACTCTGGGATCAAATTTGAGAAAGCTGACGTCCCCAGCAACACCACCAACACGTCTTTCCTTTGAGAGTTAGTGTGTAAAACGTCTAACAAAGACAAATTCCTTTTTATTGCAAGCTTGTGTGGTTGGAAGGCACAGTCCTTTGTGTGACTTGTGTTCATCCAAACCTTGGCAGTGATCAGAGCACACTTAACCAACTGGGACCGAATGAGGGGCATTTTACTGTTTTTCATCTTATACATGAGGGAATTGCACAGTCTCCAAGGACGGCTACACAAAGCCAAAGACCAGAACAACACAATATAGTAGTAGTGATACACTAGTGTTTACAACACACGTAAACAAAAACACATGGCCAATGCTGGGAACACCCACTGGGAAGGAAACAGAATGAAAAGATATCACAGGAATTTTAATATAAAGGTTTGCAGACATAATCTGTGGACAACTAAGTAAAAGAGAAACAAATCAGAACACAAAAACTGGGCTTTGAACTTTTTGACCCATATCTTCAAGATGGCTGTTATTTAACAGACTTCTCCTTTGTTTGAATGTCTCTTACTATTTGTAAGGCAGGATTGTAGCCACAGAGAAAATACTCAGCGGCTTGCTTATGGGTGACTATATTCAATGATCAATCACCAAGCGCCACTTCTATTGATATATTTTAATTAGCATGTGATATATGCTCCTGTAAGTCTCAAATTTGCATTGCTTTGCATAAACAAGCCTCACAGTAAATCACAAAAAGCTTTAAAGAGAAACGCAAACAAGCAGTGTTGCGTGTTACACTTTGCACCGCTCCTTTATGGTTGACCAGCTCAGTGTGCCTCTTGCTGAAAGGTAATATGCATGACACATTTCCAGGCACTAATTCATTTGTTTAGTAATAGGAGAGCTAACCTGTGCTAAAGACATGGGTGCAGGGAGGAAAACATAAAGGTCCTGCTAATCCACAGCTAATCAAAAGGGCACAGGAAACCACCCCGCAGAAAGATTTTGTCATATTAATTAAGGTGGGGCTTGAATTTTTATGCATCTGTAAAAGCATGCTCATAAGGCAGGGCATGGTGCTGAACCTGCGTCATTATTCTACAACACTGTTGTGACATTGTCAGTGAGAGGATGCAATCACTAGCTGTCAGCCAAGGACATCGGAAAGCATTTACAGTGGGTACGGAAAGTATTCAGACCCCCTTAAATTTTTCACTCTTTGTTATATTGCAGCCATATGCTAAAATCATTTAAGTTCATTTTTTCCTCATTAATGTACACACAGCACCCCATATTGACAGAAAAACACAGAATTTTGGACATTTTTGCAGATTTATTAAAAAAGAAAAACTGAAATATCACATGGTCAGTGAAATAGCTGACCTAGTCAAACCAGAATAACAACATTTGGGCAGACCATCCGGAAGTTGGAAAAATAAAACTAAAACCCTGACATCACTGCCGACATGAGAACATTGCAACTGTAGAACTATAAAATCAGTGATAGTCTACACTTCACTACAGTAACCAGAAACTTTTATACACTGCATTACAATGCAGTAAATATTGCTGCAATAAACTGCCACATACTGTATTTGTTTAGTTACCTACTTCAGCTGTATGTGTGTTGACTGTTCTGTGGTTGCATTGGACTGGATTATATTGAAAATTATTTTGTAATATGCTAATACCTTTTACACCTGTCTTCTAGGGCTGGGTCATTAATTTTATTTTCAAATACAATTTTAGCTTCCAATGACAATAATCGAGTTAAAGTGATTATTGTGATGCTTTGTTTTGTCTTGTGTTATAAATCCAGTGCATCCCTTCAGCACTTGGGTAAAATGAAACATTACAGGATTTGACAACACCTAATCCTGTAACTCTATATGCAGTAAAACCCTGAGATTTGACTGAAATTTTTAAAATTCCCTCATTGATGGTTTTATCTTCCAATAATAATTTAGAAATATTGGACTATTTGGTGTTTAATAAAAAATGGCTTTTACTGGTGGACTAATAAACCTCAGTCTGATTTTATAGTTCTGCAGTTGCAATGTTCTCATGTCAGCAGTGATGTCAGGTTTTTAGTTTTATTTTTCCAACTTCCTGATGGTCTGCCCAAATGTTATTCTGGTTTGAATAGGTCAGCTATTTTTGTGTTTGTGTAAACAAAATTTCTCTCTGCCTCTTTAATGTTGATCAAGGACATTTTCTTGCGGTGTTTGTTGTTGGGTCACATTAACAAAGCTATCAAAAACAGCTAATAGACAGTGACTATATACCTCTCTCAAGGAGATACACAAAATCAGTAACTCTAAAAGCTTTCCAGTTTTTTAAAGGAGATGGATTTTTAAACTCAGCTCAGGTTAGGTACTTGTACAGGATGCTAATTTGTTTCCCACTAGATCCCATGGTTCACTTATGGCTGCGTAAAGAGTCAATTGTTGCAGCAAGTGACTTGCGTCAAGATGTTTTCAGTTACCCTGTAACTGTCTTCTTATCTTTGATAACTAGTGGGAACACAAAAGTGGAAATATCTCCAGCAGAAATTAATATAGCTGAAGCTCTCTAATGCAGTCTCTAAAAGAAAAGGGATAGCCATAGTATTAAATACAATCTAGGGACTTCAGTGCAGCTTACCCTTTTCACCTTAACTGGGAACAGGAGGCAATTACAGTGGGTACGGAAAGTATTCAGACCCCCTTACATTTT
>NW_018127885.1:4037707-4041827 GCF_001952655.1 Monopterus albus
GGCCACTCTGCCATAAAGCCCTGACTGGTGGAGGGCTGCAGTGATGGTTGACTTTTTACAACTTTCTCCCATCTCCCGACTGCATCTCTGGAGTTCAGCCACAGTCATCTTTGGGTTCTTCTGTACCTCTCTCACCAAGGCTCTTCTCCCCTGATAGCTCAGTTTGGCCGGACGGCCAGCTCTAGGAAGGGTTCTGGTCGTCCCAAACGTCTTCCATTTAAGGATTATGGAGGCCACTGTGCTCTTAGGAACCTTAAGTGCAGCAGAAATTTTTTTGTAACCTTGGCCAGATCTGTGCCTTGCCACAATTCTGTCTCTGAGCTCTTCAGGCAGTTCCTTTGACCTCATGATTCTCATTTGCTCTGACATGCACTGTGAGCTGTAGGGTCTTATATAGACAGGTGTGTGGCTTTTCTAATCACGTCCAATCAGTATAATCAAACACAGTTGGACTCAAATGAAGGTGTAGAACCATCTCAGGGATGATCAGAAGAAATGGACAGTACCTAAGTTAAATATATGAGTGTCACAGCAAAGGGTCTGAATACTTATGACCATGTGATATTTCAGTTTTTCTTTTTTAATAAATCTGCAAAAATGTCAAAAATTCTGTGTTTTTCTGTCAATATGGGGTGCTGTGTGTACATTAATGAGGAAAAAAAATGAACTTAAATGATTTTAGCATATGGCTGCAATATAACAAAGAGTGCAAAATTTAAGGGGGTCTGAATACTTTCCGTACCCACAGTATGTGTCTGAAATCCTGTTGATTAAGGGTTCTTAAAGCAGCATAGCTAATATATGAGAAGATGTATTTTTCAACGATAGTAGTAATAGAGCTGATGAACTGTGATGTTGATTACTACACCCTTAAGGGTCTACACTTGAAAATAATGTTGTTGACTCTGACCTGTTCATGAGCATGTACTTCAGATGTGACAAAGCATTTGAATTATGGATGGGAAATACACACAGAAGCACACAAATGAACACAATTACATTTCTATCAAACAAATGTAATCTAAAGTTAAGGTTTATGCTATTAAAATGCACTGATGGAAGAGCACAGGGAAGATCCTCTGAAATGTCAAGTACTGCTGCATATCAGGAGAAAGTTTCATCAGTCGCAGCTGCAGGAGGCAGAGACAGTGTCAATCTTATTCAGTTCCCCGGCCTAAACCAAAGCTATTACAATCCCAAATAATTAACTTTGAGCCAAAGAGCCAGTTGTTGTGATGACTCAGATGACAAGATCTACATGTAGATCAAAAATATCTCTGTTTTGCAATGAAGCTGAAAAGTAGAGTTCTATTTTTCATCACAGTCTTTTCCGAACTCGTCACTTGCCCTTTTTTAAGAAGGAAAAAAACTCTTCTGTTGTTTGGGATGATACATTTAGTCAGATTATAAAACACCTCATCATAGTTCTTTGTATGCTGAGCTTAATATGTGAATGAGCTTAATATGTGAATGATTGCGCTAATCAATAATCTAATTGCCAAAATTTCATGTTACACTTGTGTGATATGTCCAAATCTGACAAATCATCCACTGTCAAACAAGGAAATTAGGAAAATCTTCTGTTCCATCAGCATTTTGCCTCCTCAAACAAATGCAGAAATGAAAAGAAGTCTGCTGAGTTTTACTTTAATAATGATTTAAAAAAAAACTGGCCAGCTTCGACCAAATGAAGAAGCAATACCTTCACTGTGTGTGCATTAATTCAGGATTGTGTCCTGATCAGAAACGTGGGACAGCAGGTGGGAGATAATGCAGGTCATTTGGGGAAAAAAGGTCCAAAAACTATAAATGAAAAACAAGAAATAAAAAACTGCATATTTATAGATTCAAATGAGCAACATACTGCAGTATGTGTTGCCTTCTTGGTGTCCAAAGTTTTCTGTAAGTAAGTCATATAATTTTGTGCAAACCCAGTGTGGTACATTTTAGCAGGCATCTTAATGTTGAAAGATAACAGCTGTGACCAGGAAAGAGAGACAGTTTATGTTAAAGTTAACATTGTCTTTGTTTAATCAAAGTGCTGAAAGTCAGCTCCATTTCTGAGCTCCCTCACAATCATCGCTGTTATTCAGTCATTGCTCTCTTTACCTCTTCGTCTCAGTCAAACCTTCAACAGACGTTGAACCAAATCAGGTAATACGGCCTAATAAATCGGGACCAATAAAAAGCATTTAATTGTGAATGTCAACATGATTAATTGTGCACTAAAAACCGTGTGAGACCTCCTAGTCATGGGGGCAGTGTAAAAGGCATTTTGCATTTCAGCATAACTGGCACTAGGACAAGCAGTTATGTGAGTGTATCCATGAGACGTATGAATATCAAATTAATAATTAGTCATGTAATTTCTTCTCAAGAATTACTATGCCTCAAACTGGTTGGTGAATTTAATTATTAGCAGCCTTTTTGTTTCCATGTCCCTCTCATTACTGTCAGGATTGATGTAACAAAAACTTCATTAAAAATTAATGCAAGAGTCTTAATTATCAGGCTACACTGACTGAAGTTAGAATTAGCCAACTCAGTGATGTGCAAATGAGAGCATTATTTAAGAAACATGCTGGAAGTAGTTATGCTAATTTCAAGAGTTCACAGTAGCAGACCTTTTCACTTGCAGTTGCATATTCATTAAACACGCTATGCAAATTTAATGTAGCAGTCTTAGTAATGCCTTGTTAATTTATTCAGATTTATTGAGTACAACTTGTAAAAAGTACCAATTTAATTACCCCATCTCCTTGGAATGTACAGTAAGGGATATGGCAAAGAGAAATACCAAAGAAACAGCAATATCTCAAGCATTGTGTGGTTTTTTACAACTTGTAAAAAGTACCAATTTAATTACCCCATCTCCTTGGAAGGTACAGTAAGGGATATGGCCAAGGTTTTAAACTGTGTAAATCAGGATTAGTGTGATTTGATGGAGAAAAAGGAAACTAAAGGACACTGCCGTTAATAGCCATGCATGAAAGACATTGATTTACTTAGGACGTAATACAAGTAAAACTCTCTAAAGCAATCTTGGCCAGTCAGAAAGGTAACAATGAGCAGCTTATGTACTGGTTCACCATACATATTTTCATGACATATCATGTAGCATCAGCCCCCTGTCTCCTGAGGGTGATCTTCATGCTTTGGTATGAAATATAACTTCACACTGGAGTTTTGTACAACATACCAACAGTGCAGTACTTGAGTAAATGTACCTAGTTATTTTATTGTATTTTTTATCACTGTACTGAGGACATGTACAGTATACATAGGTCTTTGTAAGAGCTATGAAATTAGCAGCAGCTTATTATCTACAAACAACATTACATTTCCATGACATACAGTAGTAACAGGAGTACAGTATTTCCAGGGGCTGAAATAATGTTCAGCTGTCATGTTTAACTCAGACAGCCAGTACGTAGAGCCTCAGTTTTACCAATCAATCATTTTTCCAGTAGAAAATTAATTTTAAGAGTAAGTACAAAGGTGGCTTAGACAACCCAAATGGGTGCATGCAATTTAGAGAATCTTGTGCTATTTTATAGTTTCTTGATCTTTGTGTCGTTCAGTATGCAGTGTAACCACTGTAGTAGAAGAAACCACAGTGCTCTACATGAAACACCTGTACAAAAGAAGCCAGGAAAACACAATCCTTAAAACTTTCTAAAACCTTTCCCTGCTCTGTTTGCCTAAATGAGTTATGTACAGTGGGTATAGAAAGTATTCAGACCCCCTTAAATTTTTCACTCTTTGTTATATTGCAGCCATATGCTAAAATCATTTAAGATCATTTTTTTTCCTCAATAATGTACACACAGCACCCCATATTGACAGAAAAACACAGAATTTTTGACATTTTTGCAGATTTATTAAAAAAGAAAAACTGAAATATCACATGGTCATAAGTATTCAGACCCTTTGCTGTGACACTCATATATTTAAATGGTAAATGGACTGTATTTATATAGCGCTTTTATCCAAAGCGCTTTACAGGGAGATCATACCACCATTCACCCATTCACGCACACATTCACACACCGATGACGACAGCTGCCACACAACGGCGCTAATCAAGCCACCGGGAGCAATTCGGGGTTCAGTGTCTTGC
>NW_018127885.1:4043365-4045498 GCF_001952655.1 Monopterus albus
TTTTTTAGGATATTGTTACAGTTTTGTAAAACCATTATGTATGAATATCATTTTGTATTCTTATGAGAAAAGTATTTGTTTTGCAGTGAACCTCAGTTGGATGATAGCCTCTTATCATCTGACCTGTTCTGGTGATGCTGCCATGTCTCCAGATCTCATCATTTAAGGTGTTGACTAATACTGATAAGAATGATAAACAAAATGAAGAAAAACAACCCCAGGTTGTATTGAAAGTGTAGTTTTCCTGTAAGTAATACCCTCTGTTAACATATTTCTTACTTGCATACTCTAACTGTTGTGTCAGGTGTGTAAAATGCTGGTTCAATGAAAGGCAACGATTACTAACAACACAGCTATAAACAATTGCATCTGAGAACATGTTTGCCACATTGGAACAAATCCAAATATAAAGAATTATTGCACAAAGTGAGGGGTGTTAATTAATATGCACTTTTAATTCAATATATAAACCCCTGAAGAAGAAAATAAACATGTCTGCACACATCTGGGCATGTGTTATTTATTATAATAAACCTACTTTTTACAGTCACATATTCTTGTGGAACAGGATTTGATCTGTATTCTAGCAACAAACTAACAATGGCTTCTCAGGTGATCTCCAAAACAAGACAGACAGAAAATGAAAACTAGTGCAATGTGCAACTAAATAATCTTATTAGTTTCAAGTAGTATGGTCAGCTTTCAGTGCCTAGATGTTAGTCCTCAGGGACAGAGTTGAAAGCCTAAACTGGAGAAAAACATCCGTGGGGCCTATGGGGGAAGAAGCTCAATCACTGTGGCGGTAAAAACAACCTGCAGACAAGCACTGAGGGCCACACAGTTCTGACCGTGTCAGAGCAGAGCTCCTTGACTACATACATCACTCCAGGAGATAATTACACTGGCCGGGTGTCTATTGCTTATGTCTGCTCATGACTCCCAGTTGTCCCGCAGGAGTCCCTCAGGGTGTGTATGTGTGTGTGTGTACTGGAGGACCCTACAAGCTGATAGGCCAATGCTGAAATCACCTCTTCCTGCTTTGCTGAACAAAAATTAAATGTTCATGTTTGATGCAGCCATCCAAATAACATTAAACTATATACACGAAACCAGTTAAAGCATACAGTTATTCTGCCCAGGGTTATTTATTTTAAACTCAAGGAAACAACCTAACTTCTACAGTCACCATAAATAAAAAGGCACCCAGAAGAAGCAAATGCAAGTGCCTGAAAAGACTGCACACAGTATAAACTACTGATGTGTGTAGGCATTAGTACTGGCCCACAAACACCTCTGAGTTGATTACATAAATAATGCATTACTTCATTATTTATGTGTTATTAATTAAAACAACATTTTGCTTGAAAAGGAAAATATTTGTTAGTAGAATCTCAGGAATTTTGTTTAGTAGCCTATACTGAAGCATGCTTTAGCAGCATAGACATATTGTTCGGCATGGTTGGGGTCAAAAATGTCCTCAAATAAAGTTCTGACATCTAATGAAAGTAAATAAATATTTTTTCTTTTTTTAATACAGGGCTTGTTTATAGAAAATTTGAAGTTGTTTTGGTTAAATGCACCATTTTCAGGGGATCTTGCTCATTATTAATCATAGAGATATACACTACATACTTCTATAGGTTAATTAAAAAAATAAAAAGCCTACTATCCCATAGAGCTACATGCAGTAGTGGATGCTTGAACTATGTCCAAATGGCCATTTAGTGATCAGTTTGAGCACAGACCAGACAGAAATTGATTCATCTGCAGTGTTTGTGTTATCTGGTGACAGCTGCTTGCTAGCGTTAACTCATAAACTGACAGCTGATATCAGGGTGCAGTCATTTTTCAGTCGGTTGCTCTTGTCTCTAGGTTCCCTGTGAGTTTGCTACAGTTTGGCTACAGTCAGCTAAGGTGATCCATTCTGAATTACCACAGTCAGTAAAGTGAGATCTAAATGATTTAAGCAACTTTTTAGCCAAACAAAACAAGAATGTACGCAGGTAAATGCAGTGCCTCCTCCCAAAATGGAGCATCCCGTCCCAGCATTCAACATGCCAAGATGTACCTTCTGATGCTCCTTTGCATTAGCTGAAATACATGTTCATAATTCATTTAAGTGAAATATTTACT